>NC_137629.1:1353679-1658679 GCF_963383615.2 Lipophrys pholis | reverse complement strand
GTGTGTGTGTGTGTGTGTGTGTGTGTGTGTGTGTGTGTGTGATGTAAAGTCGGTCCATAGTTACAGGTTCTATGGTAACGGGAGTGTTTAATAAGGAGAACTCATGGGATACACACACACACACACACACACACACACACACACACACACACACACACACACACACACACAAACATACACAATTGCACATTTGTGCAAATATGTTGTGGTTTCAGTTTGTGTGTTTCTGTTCACTCACAATAAGACTGAATTTCATCACACACACTGAAACAAACTTTAAACTGGTTTATGGGGAATTTAAACTTTACTGTTTGTGTTTGTTTTATCGGTGCGTTGAGGCAAAGGAATCTTGAACACACACCTAATATTCTATATTTCTGTGTGTTATTTTGTGCGTCTGTCCGACTCCGTCTTCAGTCCTCCTGTTACTTGATCAGCTTCAATCTTCAATATTTATACTTTATAACTTTAACTGTCACTTCTCAACAACATTGGTCCTGATTTCTGGACCCGACTTCATACAGGTCAGCCCTCACATGTTGGGTTTTAACGGACTTGTGTCGCTGTGAGAGGAGATTAGAAGTCCATCATGATATTTTATAATTCGTTCCCACATATTTACGTCAACTTAAATCCAACTTGTGAAAAACTGATCAAAGTGTCACATTTTACTGCCACGTGTTACAGGAACACACAGCTTCGTCTCTAAAGTGAATAATATTCCTGTTTCTCTCATCAGATCGACTGAAAACTGAATTAAAATAAATGCAACTGCTGTGAATCTTTTCTGCTGCAGAGTCGAGGTGATTTCATTTCAATATTACAACAGCAAATCATTTCATTAATATTTATTCACACCTCGCAGCAATCACAAGAAAAACCTAAAGAATTGTAACGGAGTAGTAATTACAAAGAGCTCCGAATAAAAGTTAGAAAAGTAAACAACCAAACTGATGAATTGACTCGTTAAAACACCAAGTCAGTGTTGCTCAAATAAAAATGAATAAAGTCAGGATGCAGTGATCAGATAAGATTTACTCAAAGTGAACGAGGAGGAGGAGGAAGGAGAGAGGAGGAAGAAGGAGCAGGAAGAAGGAGAGAAGAGGAGGAAGGAAAAGAAAGGAGCTGGGAGGAAGAGAAAGGAGGAGAGAAGAGGAAGAAGGAGCAGGAAGCACATGAGGAGCATTTCTTCATCCTTCCACCTGTTGCTATGCAACAGAAATATTTCTGGATAACGACTCTGACATTCTTGTGTTTATTCAAGAGCTCAAAGTGAAGAGAGGAGGAGGAGGAGAGGAAGAGATGAGGGGAGAAGGAGGGGAGGAGAGGAGGAGGAGGAGGAAGAGAGGAGGAGGAGTGGAAGAGATCAGGGGAGAAGGAGGGGAGGACAGGAGGAGGAGGAGGAGAGGAGGAGGAGGAGGAAGAGAGGAGGAGGAGTGGAAGAAATGAGGGGAGAAGGAGGTGGAGGGGGAGGACAGGAGGAGGAGGAGGAGAGGAGGAGGAGAGGAGGAGGAGAGGAAGGGAGGAGGGGAGAAGGAGGTGGAGTGGGAGGACAGGAGGAGGGGAGAAGGAGGTGGAGTGGGAGGACAGGAGGAGGAGGAGGAGAGGAGAGGAAGAGAGGAGGGGGAGGACAGGAGGAGGAGGAAGAGAGGAGGAGGAGAGGAAGAGATGAGGGGAGAAGGAGGTGGAGGGGAGGACAGGAGGAGGAGGAGAGAAAAACTACAGATTATCTCCATCAAACATGAAAGTTATTTAAGTTAAATGGCTGCTATTAACAGTTTAGTGTGATTAAAAAGTACCCAATACTTTGAGTAGTATTTTACTCCTACATGAGTACTTTGTGATAATCCACTCAGTATTTCTCCTGTGTGTGGTTTCATTACAAAACAAGCTACAGCGCCCACTGGTGGCCGGGCATGCTCACTACATCATTGTCAGTGTTTCTGCTGTTTCTGTATAAACGGACATTGTTTTGAAACCGTTACTGCGGAAACAAAAGACTCTTCTTTAACAAAAACGATGCGCTTTCAGTTGAAACGTCGTGTAAATGAGGCATTTCCTTCCTTTACCACTGGACCTTATTACACGTTTTCTGTCACGAGTTCCTTCTTTTCTCAATCTTTAACTTTGACGGATCATCTTTCGGATTATTTGTACTTTTGAGACAGGTTGAGATTTGTTAACTCCATATCTTCCATAACTTCCTCCTCCGTCACTTCCACGGTGTCACATTTCATTCAATTCATTTTAGTTCCTCCAAAGTAGTTGTATTGGAGTACACTATCTTAGTCCTCCTGCCACCTCCTTCACACATGTCGTCCTCTGATCTGCTGCATACGAGCATCATAAAATGTATTTGTATTAAATATTCTCAGCAGTTTCCTGCCTGCATTCGAGCTGCAGTGTGTCGCTGTTGTTTGTCCTCCAAGCCGAGCGGAGCTCAATGAAGTTTTGTGTCGTGTATCTCATGGCCTCCCTTCTTTATTAATTTATTTCTTTTCTAAGCCTGTTAGCAGTGGCTGTAGTCACACATGGCTGCCGCGGCTTAGCGCCGGGAATATCAGAGTTTTGTTGATTCGGCTGGTGGCTCTCTGGAGCCAGTCGATTGGAATTTTCTTCTTTTCTTCTCTGTTGGTTCTTGCGGCCAACGATAAATATTCCGTGTGGATTCTGACAGCCAGGAGGCTGCGGGGACTTTGCAATGTACTCCTCCATCTATACCTCTCTCTCCATTCATTTCTGCCCCTCCAGCTCTTTACTCTTCTTTGTCCATCTGTCTTGGTTTAAACCAGATCTTTCTTTTTTCCTTTGGCGTCTCTTCCTTCCTTCTGTCCGTCTCTTTTCCGCGGTCAGTGGTTCATGTTCTTGCCCTGATGGAGGTAAAATAAGCTTAATTTCCAGAAAACAGGAGCGAGTGTCGTTTCCGTCCTCTGTCCAGATTCTTCCTTCAGTTTCTGCTGTGCCCCCGGTGGACTATAGAGGTATTACACTTACTGTAAAGCAGAACTGACACTACGTTGTCTTAACTAGCAAGGCCAACGTATTCCTCACAGCTGCTGTAGTTGTTTCAAGAAAAGAGGAGGAAGTGGTGAAATCACATTCTCAATGAGCAATTTATGAAATCCGTGGTGATGTGAATTAAACGAGCCGACACATAAAAATCTGTTTAATTTGTCGGATTGTTGATGCTTTATAAAGACGTGCTGAAGGTTTGTCTGTGAGCGTTTGCAGCTGTATTCATTCAGCACGACACCATTTTGTTCCAAAAAACAACTTTACTGTTTGTCTGTTTACAGGACATCAGTGCAACTTTTTGAAAACGGCTCCTGAGGTGGAACTTTTCGTAAATGCTCCGACTGCATAATCAAAACGACATTGTTTTCAGAACGCTGCCGAGGAAACGCAAAATCTTTCTGAGGGGAAACAATGTGTTCACTCGGAACGTTGTGGTGTAAGTAGGTAGGCCTTTTAGTAGTAGTAATAGTAATTAGTAGTAGTAATTGGTACAAAAAATACTCGATGATGATATGAAGATTAGATTCCAGTCAAGTGGAGTGTTGTTGCGGAGCCCGTTGGAGCTGCTGTGGTTTTTCATTATCAGGCTCTGGAGCTTTTCTGCAGGATTTCACAGACAATCGATGCTCCTTGTTTTCAGCCATGGAGATGTGGGCAGTAACACTTCTATCAGATTATTTAATCCATGACACTAATCGCCTTTTCCTCCTCTGGACACCCAGTGGGACTGCAGGATTATCGGTCACACAACCCGCCTGTGTGCTGTGTGTGTTTTTCCCTCAGTGTGACTTTAATTAAATCAAGTGGAAGCTCTTCAGGTGCAGATTAACGTGGCGGGCCGCCGTTTCACTGAGAAAACAGCTTTAATGTGTTTTGTTTAATTGTTTGGTCAATAAGAAATGTGAAAAACTACCACTGACAAGCAAATATGACTTTAATTCATTTAAATCTCTTCAAACTGACATAAAACTGCAGAGAAACTTATTCAGTTTGACAATAATCATCCAAAACTTTGCTGCAGATCTTGCTGTCTTGTGTTTGCTGTCAGGATTCCTCATGTTCACGTCTCGAAGGTTTATGATATTGAGAAAATTCAAAAACTAGCAGAAAGCAGAGGAATAGAGTTTCTCTACAGTTACTAAAGCATCTCGTCAGACTTCCAGCAGGAAGCGGCTCATCCTCTGGACATTAAGGCCTCCACCGCATCTTCAAGTGAAAACTGAAAATTTCCCTAACGTTTTCAGGGTCCGTTTCCATGACGACGGGGCTTGGAGTCGCTGAAAACACAAGTTTTTGAAAACGGTCTTACCCTGTTTCCATGGAAACGGGTTAAACCGGAACTTTTCCAAATCGCTGCTCTGCAAATTATTTGGCTCCTGCCAAGATTTAAAGTCTTATTGTCAGAACTGATAGATGATTTGGCTGCTTTTAAAAGTTTCTTATTTATTTTCAGTCATTAATTTTACAGTGCAGTACAGTAATCTTGAATTTAGATTTGAAAATGTTATTTCAAGATTTCTTATCAAGTAAAATGTACTTGCTGCCTGGACTGATCAACTCACTAGTTGCAAATGTCTTCTAAATGTAGTGTTTATATCATATATATGTTCTACTGTTACTGTGTAAAGAGGACCTGAGACTCACCAAGTAACTTTAAAGAAACCAGAGTAGCAGAGTACTATACCACCCCACAGATATTTCAAGATATTTGGAAAAAGGTTGCAGAAGCCAGAAAGTCTAAAGAAATTCAGAGTCTTCATGTAATTCTTGTCATCAGAGGGTTAAAATGTTATTAATCTGATTTTCAATTTCATTTTGTCTTATTATATCAGTGTTTTAATAGAACTTCCACAGCGAATCCTCAGTGAATCCTAAACTCTCCTGCACTTCAGATTTTTCTACTTTTGTGGTTCACAGATAAACTGTAGTTGAAAATGTTTGAGCTCATCTGTAGTTTGAATTCTCTCACACCTGCTAGAAAAGCTTGAAAACAGACATTTTAACATTAAAGCAGCTCAGGGAGTTAAAATTCAGTCTGTTTTCTCACTTTTAATCAGTTTTAAATGTCAAAGTGAAGCCGGAGATCTTCTGAGTGCATATTTCAAACAAATGGATCGATCCAAAGAGGAGTAAACCAACATGAGGAGGAAGCAAATCAGTAGAATCAATGAACTTGTGACCCGATGGCGTCGCTCTACATCTTCTTCCATGGTGCTTCCCTCTGGGCCTCGTCAGCTCAGCAGCTGGAGACGTTTCTCCTTCAGATCCTGCTGCCAGGATCACACAGAACGGTTGAGTTCATGTTCTCGCTACCTGCCAAGCTGCGTTAATGACTCACCTGCGTGAATCAGTCGTCCACCGTGGCGTGAAGACGGTTCGGAGCAGGTTGAGGAACCCTGCTGCTCCTGGACATTCAAACTTCTCCATCTTATTGTAAAACCCGGATTGCAAGCGGCAGGATTCCTCTTCTCTTCTCCTCAAACCAGGAAAAATTCATCCTACCAGGTTCTGCTTTATCTCCAATGAAGCAAAGCTTCATTCAATCTGCTGCAAAACGCTGGAGCTCCGTTTCCTTCAGAACCCAGAAGCTGCTGAAGCGGGTTTCACCATGAAGTTACATTTAAAATACCAGACCTCACCCCGTCACCTCCAGTGTGTGTGTGTGTGTGTGTGTGTGTGTGTGTGTGTGTGTGTGTGTGTGTGTGTGTGTGTGTGTGTGTGTGTGTGTGTGTGTGTGTGTGTGTGTGTGTGTGTGTGTGTGTGTGTGTGTGTGTGTGTGTGTGTGTGTGTGTGTGTGTGTGTGTGTGTGTGTCTGGGACGGAGACTCAGGCCACATGAGAGACGACAGCCGCTGCTCGAGGGGTAAAGGTCAAAACGTCCCGACAAAATCATTTATGTTCTTTTTAAAAGACGGGAGGAGGAAGGAGAGACGATAGATGGGAGGAAGGAGGAGGGAGGAGGGAGGAGAGACGATAGATGGGAGGAAGGAGGAGGGAGGAGAGACGATAGATGGGAGGAAGGAGGAGGGAGGAGGGAGGAGAGAGAAAAGAGGAAGTAGGAAAGAGGGGAAGAGGAGAGAGGATGGAGAAGGGAGGAGAAAGGAGAGAGAAGACAAGAGAAGAGAGAGAAGGGAGGAAAGAAGGGAGGAGGAGGGAGGAGAGAGAAAAGAGGAGGGAGGAGAGAGAAGGGAGGAGGGAGGAAGGAGGAGGGAGGAGAGAGGATGGAGGAAAGGGCAGGAGGAGAGAAGATGGAGGAGGGAGGAGAGAGAAGGGAGGAAAGAGGGGAGGAGAAGAGAGGATGGAGGAGGGAGGAGAGAGGGGGGAGGAGGAGAGGATGGAGGAGGGAGGAGAGAGAAGGGAGGATGGAGGAGGAGAGAGGATGGAGGAGGGAGGAATGAGGAGACAGAAGGGAGGGGAGGAGGAGAGAGGAGGGAGGAGAGAGGAGGGAGGAAAGAGGAGGGAGGAGAGGATGGAGGAGGGAGGAGGAGAGAGGATGGAGGAGGGAGGAGAGAGAAGGGAGGAGAGGATGGAGGAGGGAGGAGAGAGAAGGGAGGAGGAGAGAGGATGGAGGAGGGAGGAGAGAGAAGGGAGGAGAGCGAAGAGAGGAAGGAGGAAAGAGAAGAGAGGAGGGAGGAAAGAGGGGAGGAGAAGAGAGGATGGAGGAGAGAGGGGGGAGGAGGAGAGGATGGAGGAGGGAGGAGAGAGAAGGGAGGATGGAGGAGGAGAGAGGATGGAGGAGGGAGGAGAGAGGAGACAGAAGGGAGGGGAGGAGGAGAGAGGAGGGAGGAGAGAGGAGGGAGGAAAGAGGGGAGGAGGAGAGGATGGAGGAGGGAGGAGAGAGAAGGGAGGAGGAGAGAGGATGGAGGAGGGAGGAAAGAGAAGAGAGGAGGGAGGAAAGAGGGGAGGAGGAGAGAGAAGGGAGGAGGAGAGAGGATGGAGGAGGGAGGAAAGAGAAGAGAGGAGGAGAGAGAAGGAAGGAGGAGAGAGAAGGGAGGAGAGAAGGGTCGATTCTAAGTCTGCCCTTAACCTCCAACATACGTTTTGATGACAGGAATCAAGTCGTCGGGGAAAAAGAAGAAACTATAAAAGTTACAGAAAAAAGAGCTTAAAGCCTCAAACCAGGAACTTCCTGTGAGAAACCGACTTCCAGCTGCAGCCATGATTATGCTTTTATTGTGTCGATGATGGAGAACGAGAAGACTGTACATTTTAATGAGGTATGAGTAACTTCCACAGAGTACTATTTACAGTAATCGGAGTACTATTTACACTCTTGCCCCAGTGGGATACTTGAAACTATAAATAAAGATGGCACAGTCATTACATTGAAGTACTAAACAAGCAGGTACCATTGAATTGACTTTTTACTATTGAAACACTTCAGCAGAGAATCCTGTTTCTAAAACTAACAGTGTTCTTTCTCTTGCCTCGAGCTTTTCACACCAGATGTATTTTTCAGTTTCTTCATCACAGTCTCCATCAGCAGCGTTTCAGGGACAAAGAAGTTTGGTGATTTTGGTGCTTCTGCTTAAACTCGTCCCGTCAATCAGTTCAACCTTTTAAATTAGTCAATCACACATTTAATCACAATAAACTGAACCTTTCTTTCATTTTAAATTTGCAGAGCAAGAATGTTCAGTGAGTTCTTCCAGTCAATAGTCCATCTATTGTACTGAAACGTCGAGTTTAACAGTTAAACCAGAATTAAATGAAAAGAATTGATCAACAAGGGTGGAGGAAAGGAAGAGTAATCAAACTAGAAGGAAATGTGACGTTAGTATTGCAGCTGTTTTATCCACATTGAGACGAACAGGGTCAGTGATCGTAATCGTGCGTCATAATAAACTGTGTCAGATCAGGATCGGGTTCTGAGTGTGAAGCAGGAATTCCCTGGGATGTTCTATCTTCGAGCCCACGCCTCTCTTCCATGGTTCTCCAGCACAAAGCGGAGGCTCTACTTCTCACACTGTGATCCGTCACCACAGTGTTCTGGCCCGCAGCTTGTTCCACACATGTTTTGTTTACCGCCCTGCCAACACAGCCGTTTTCCCCCGGAGGGGCTGCAGAGGGATTCAGACACTCCGTCACCATGAGGGGAGATAATGGCCGGGCCGGGCCGGGCCGGGCTCGTCCTGCAGCATCGTCTTACAGCTCACCTGAAACTCACAGTAACCAGCGATCGGCCGTCCCGAGGCGAGCGACCCGACCTCCGACCGGGAAGATGAGCCTCACAACCTGACCTACAAATCAGACTTTGGTTTGAAAATTCAAGCGGGAGTCACGTCAGCAGGAAATCTGTGCAGGAGCATGAGGAGGATCCCGTCAAACGACTCTGTTAATGAATCTTTAATCCAAAACAATTAGACTCACGTTCTCCTAAAGTGGGTGAAAGATGAGCCTGAAGCACATTCATACAAACTCTGGATCTACAGTTCATGTATTCAGACAATCCTCCTCCTCAGCCGCTCTCCTATAAAGACTCGCTCATCGCAGGAGGAGGAAACTCTTATTTTTGGAAACTCGTTGCCTCTGAGAAACCCACTGTCTGTGTCATCATTGTGTGATGAGTCACGGCGAGCTGCTCCAGGTACCAACACAAAAAAAAAACATGGATCAACAGTGTTAAAAAGACCATAAAAACACATATTTAATGGGTTTTATTTTGGAAGTGTGTGTCCCAGAGAGGCTCCGGGGCGATGCGTCAGTAACAATCTGCTCCGGTGGCTTTGATTCTGTCCTGTAAATCATCTGCTTCCTTCAACCCAAACAAAATCTTTCACTCTTCAAATAGCAGACATGCCAGAAGCCTGGATTAGATAAAGAGCCCGGCACTCTCCTTCCAGCTCGTTCTTGATGAAAGCCGTTGGTTAGATGAAGGGTTTTCCTCATGCTCCTCGTCTTGATTAGTATTTTCTGCAGACATGTTGAAAATGATTTTATCAGCTGCTTTGTTGTGTTTCGACGGCAGATTTTCTGGTGGAATCTAAAGTTTGAGCCTCGACAGGGAGGCTCTCTACATTCTGCACTGTTCATGTTCCACTTATCCTGAACACGGTCTGAATTATCTGTGCTGCTTGTCGGGATGTTGGGACAATGCTCTCTCTCTCTGCTCTCTCTCTCTGCTCTCTCTCTCTGCTCCCTCTCTCTGCTCTCTCTCTCTGCTCCCTCTCTCTGCTCCCTCTCTCTGCTCTCTCTCTCTGCTCCCTCTCTCTGCTCCCTCTCTCTGCTCTCTCTCTCTGCTCCCTCTCTCTGCTCCCTCTCTCTGCTCCCTCTCTCTGCTCTCTCTCTCTGCTCTCTCTCTCTGCTCCCTCTCTCTGCTCTCTCTCTCTGCTCCCTCTCTCTCTCTCTCTCTCTCTGCTCTCCCTCTCTCTGCTCCCTCTCTCTGCTCTCTCTCTCTGCTCTCTCTCTCTGCTCCCCCTCTCTCTCTCTCTCTCTCTCTGCTCTCCCTCTCTCTGCTCCCTCTCTCTGCTCCCTCTCTCTGCTCTCTCTCTCTGCTCCCTCTCTCTGCTCTCTCTCTCTCTCTCTCTCTGCTCTCTCTCTCTCTGCTCCCTCTCTCTGCTCCCTCTCTCTGCTCCCTCACTCTGCTCCCTCTCTCTGCTCTTTCTCTCTCTGCTCCCTCTCTCTGCTCCCTCCCTCTCTCTGCTCTCTCTCTCTGCTCTCTCTCTCGGCTCCCTCTCTCTGCTCCCTCTCTCTGCTCCCTCCCTCTCTCTGCTCTCTCTCTCTCTCTCTCTCTCTGCTCTCTCTCTCTCTGCTCCCTCTCTCTGCTCCCTCTCTCTGCTCCCTCACTCTGCTCCCTCTCTCTGCTCTTTCTCTCTCTGCTCCCTCTCTCTGCTCCCTCCCTCTCTCTGCTCTCTCTCTCTGCTCTCTCTCTCGGCTCCCTCTCTCTGCTCCCTCTCTCTGCTCCCTCCCTCTCTCTGCTCCCTCTCCCTGCTCTCTGTCTCTCTCTCTGCTCTCTCTCTCTGCTCCCTCTCTCTGCTCTTTCTCTCTCTGCTCCCTCTCTCTGCTCCCTCCCTCTCTCTGCTCTCTCTCTCTGCGCTCTCTCTCTGCTCTCTCTCTCTCTGCTCTCTCTCTCTGCTCCCTCTCTCTGCTCTCTCTCTCTGCTCCCTCTCTCTGCTCCCCGAAGAGAAAACAACAAATAAAAATAAAAACTTTTGGAATCTGCAGGTGAACACAATCGCCTTCAAGTACAGACATGATGACAAGTTACTTGAATACCAAGTACTGATTAAAAACACCTCTAATTCTTTCTTTAATTATACTTAGAATATGACCTCCTGACTGATTAAATAACAGAAGAGCGGCTCACCACAGGTGGTTTTAATAAAAAAGAAGTTATTGATAGAAGTTCTAAAGGTTTTCATCAACAAAACTGCAGTACTCAGTGAAACTGGTTATTTCCTGCGAGTATCTAGTGGAAACTAAGGCTTTATAGTAACACTGATCAACATTAATAATCAATATATAACAGAAATACTGCATGAAAGACAATAAGTGATGTTTCCGTGCAGCTCTGGATTGTTTTGATGGCACGTCGTCTCTCAGTCGGAAGGTTTCAGGTTTGATGCCCCGTCTGCCAACACGTTGAAGTGTCCTTGAGCAAAATCCCCAGAGTTTCTGCTGTTTCCATGGAAACGGATATTGTTTTCCAAATGAGTAAACGGGACACTTTTCTGAACCAAAACAGAAAAACTATGCGTTTTCACATCAAACGTTCTCTGTAAAGTTCTTTTCATGAAGGAAGAAAACATAAACTAGACCTATTTTAATCTGAAGTTGGATTCTCTTTCCAGTAGAGCAGCAGAGTAGAACTCTGCATGTCCATGATAAGCAGCAGCGTTTGGCTCTGGCAGAGAAGAGTCGGGTAATTTGACCGGAGTGGAGCCACGGGCTCAGCTCTGCTGCTCATCCCACAAATGCATGTTGACACGTGTCATTAAAAGGGAAGAAATCAGGCAATTTCTCATTATTCAGATATTGTTCTACCAAACACAACATTCTAAATGTAGTTTATTCAACTTCAATGTGTGCATTTTGTTTTGATAACCCAGATTATTTTAACCCTTCACTTGCGTCCTACAACAATCTTTGCAGCTGAAGGTTTTATTTAAATCTTCACAGGTTCAATAGATCAGCGATAAACGGTCGTCATCTGAAGTAAAGGTGAAACCAGTCCTCCAATAAAAGGATAAAGAGTTTCTGGCTGAGACGAGCCGCCGGCGTCACAGTGTGACTCTGGAACCCACGGATCTGCTGCTTCAGCTCAGCAGAATCTGTGTGAATATATTATTTCTGTTTTCACAGTTACCTGGGAAAAGGTTCCTTCTCCAGCTTGTTTTATGCAGTGACTCTGTTAATGTGACTGTTGAACGGTCTGATGGTGTCGCTGGGAACAGCTCATGTCTGCTGTGATGAATTGATGCAGTTTTAAAGATGAAATGAGCTGAAAGAAGGAATCCAGGAAGTCTTGACATAGAAACCATGAAGTCCTGCTCATGTGTTCATTTTCCTGGTGTCTCTGCAGATCTCATCGTCAGACTGGCCAAGGACAAGTTCGGAGCGATCCACACCGAGTACCAGAAGGTAAGTGAGAGTGTTTGGGCTCAAATCACGGCTTTGCTCTGCTTTTCATCGCTGCATGTTTTCTGTGATTCTACTCATCAGTTGATGCTGTGACTTCCAGAGATCGTACTTCATTTCTCTGGGATTCACTCTGTGACTCCTCTTGTTCAAGGAGTTCACGGCGTTTAGAAGTCAAGGCAATGCCATTTCTTTTACTGGCATCTTGAAAATACAAAAAACAAATGGTAATTGCTTCTGGCACAACCTGAGAATTTAAAGAAAAACTCTTTGACAAGCAAAGACTTTTAAAAGCTCTTTGACTTTGCTGGAGATCTGAGGGAAGCCAGCAGCGCCGCAATAAGCAGCTATGTGGATATGTGTGTGCCAGTTTGAAATTCTTTGATTTCTCTGTTTTTTCATCTCATGGTCTTTTTGTTTTGTGGCTTTTGCTCTTTCTTTGACGCTGCATTGCTTTTGTCTTCTGCATGCCCTCTTCATCTGACCTCAGCCAGAGAACATAGTGCTGACGCTCCAGGTAAAGTCTGCATACTCCGCCCACCTCCACCCCCCCATCCCATCAGGCTGCACTCAGTCCACCTCCACCCCTCCCTCCACCTCCACCTCCACCTCCACCTCCACCTGCCTTTAACCATCTTCTGTGTGGCGTCCAGCATATCCTCACATAGTGTCCTCACACAATGTTCACTTTGTTTGCGAGGTAGAGTGAGCACTTCTTGAAGGACGTTGTTTTATAAAGAAACAGCTCCTGCTTTTCTTTGCTTCTGATGAAACTTCATGCAACACAAACCTGCAGATCCCTGCAGCCGAATCCATCAGAATGGAACTTTTGTGCAGCTAAACTTCTGTAATACTTCTTAAAAGTTGGATTGTAAATGTTTGCATAAAGTTTACAACTTGTCAGTGTCGACTGAAAAACTACAAACCCACGAAACAGCCAGCTGCTGTATTTTATGGACTATAAGAGACATTAGTCAAAAATAAACACCACAAAGAGTAAAAACCAATTATAAATCATAAATCCTAACAGAAATCTTTATTTTCCATGTCCAGATAAAAGTGTTGATAATCCTTCAGTTGTTCATCTTCTTTGAATTTGCTCCTCAGCTTTTAACTCACAATTTGCCTTAATCGTCCTCTTTATTTATTTATACTTATTATTAACATATGTCTAAATATATAACTGGTTAAACTCTGCTGTGGAGACTTTTCTTTTTGGAGGCATTTCTTCTCTTGCTCCGTCAGTTAAATTCTAGTTTAATGGAGGTTTTTCTACGGTGCTATAGCGACATTCTGCTGTCACACAGAGACACCTAGTGGTCACAGATGGAATATAACACAGTATTTTGATCTATAAGTCGCCTCTTGATATTGGTCACAATAGAAAAACTGGCTTATAGTCTGGAAGTATTTTGTGGCAGAATTTATACTGATATCAACTTGATCTCACTTCTCATTGACTTAGGTTCACGTCACGTTTTCTTGTAGATTAATACAACTTTAAAAAGAATATGATAAATAATGGAACTGATAAAAAATTTAATACGACGTCGTCACTTAATCCTAAATGTATTGATTTAATCTGTGGTTTAAATGAGATAATATTTGTTATGCAGTTGTCACTTTGCTACGATATCACGTTATTCTTTAATATTCAAAGCTGCTTTGTACAAACTTCAAGAGTAAGAAAAGAACAAGATCAGACTCCACATCACCGTAATGCCTCAAAACGAGGAAAGAAAAAGTCCGGAGTGTTCCTCCAATGCTGCGTTCTCAGCGGCGTCTCCGATGGATTTGGCATAAAGGCTTTTAGCTGGAGGACACTGGAGCGAGGCTCGTGGCTGCGCTCGGCATTAAAACTGATTCCAGTTAGAGAAATGCCCGTTTCCAGACATGCCGCCACACCATCATCCCGTTTGCCCTCATTGGAAGGTCACCTTTTTCTTTTGGGTACTTGCCAAGACAAAGCTACCGTCCAAAAATAGTCGGCGCCGCCGGCCCTCCGAGAGCGGCGGCGGGAAAAAAAAATGAAACACTTTTGACCTTTTTTGTGAAGAATCACCCAATAACAAGCAGAGCCCACGAGCAAAATGACAATACAAGCATTCAGATTCTGCACCGTGACGGCAGCCAAACCGGCATCGCTGCATGTAGAAGACAAACATTTGATCTTCTTTAGATCTTTAACACTTTCTGATTCTGTCCCATTTTTCCATGATTGTTTAATGTGTTAATCATGTTGTTGATGCAGTCAAGAGCCTCATCAAGCCTAAACATTTATCCACCTTCTGCACCAGGAAACACATTTCAGTTCAGAGCCACATGCAGACCCTCTCATCTCGACTGGACCAGTAAAATACTGTGGAGCCGTAATGACTTTTAAATCTGAACTTTAAAGCTTTTCGTTGCCGTGGTGCAAAGTACACATGATGAAAATGACTCCAATCTGAACATGAAGCCAATTTTAAATAAACAAAATCCAGTGAAATATCCAGAAAACGTCTCCTATACTGTTGCATTCTGGGTGTTTTTACAAACTCCTCCTGACAGCACGGCTCTGAGGCGAGTCTGATAGCAGCAGGCAGCTTTCATGGCAGCATCACTATTTCTCAGCTCAGTGTCGTGATTCTGAAGAAGTTTATTAAAAAATCTGAGTTTTCTTAGAAAGTTCTACAGTTTTCTTGGCGGTTTGGAGGATTGGAGCTTCTTACTGGACGGTTTTGGCCCCAGGACCTGATGTTTGACTCCCCTGCTTTACACTGACTGACTGTGTGTTAACAGTCCCTCACAGGACACACACACAAGCACACACACACACACACACACACACACACACACACACACACACACACACACACACACACACACACACACACACACACACACACACACACACTCCTGAAGCTCCACCGGGACTTCAACCGGGGACCGTCTCGCTGTTGAGATTACTGGATTCTTGTCACCGTGTGTTTTCAAATCAAACAGATAATTTCCTGCCGTGAGTCTATTTCTTTTCTCGCCTCGCGTTTCTTTTCTTCCCGTTTTGAACGGCTGAAGCTTCAGCCGCCGGAGAAGTCGGGTCACCGACTTATGTGGGCGATTAAGATTAGTGGGACTCAGCTGGGGGAGCGTTCGGTCCGTTCGGGAGCTGCTTTCATCCTTTCATAACCAGCAGCTATTGAACATCACTGTGACACGTTTCTACGCTGTAGGAATTACCTTCCTCCTATTCAGTCTCTCCTCGCTCCAGCGCCAGGTGCAGTTCAGATTAGGTGTGGGGGTTGGGGTTAGGACGAGGTGATGTGACGGAGAACCTGCCAACAGCAGCACCTTCACTCACCTGAAGGTCCCCAATATTTCCCGGGAGAAGAAGTTCAGTCTTTCTGATTGAATCAATAGTAGAAGTCGTCCAGCGCCGGCGGCTCAGCCCAACACTGTAATCCTGCTTCCCCTCATCATCCAACACTGTCTGACCTCCATTAACAGTTTGACCCGGATGGCGACTCTGAAATGTTTACGACCTGTCTGCTGGATTTCAGTGTAGCATAATCAGACGGACCGCGGTGCAGTGGCATTGTGACCTCCTGAACAGGAAATCCCCGGTTCAAGTCCCGGCTCGGGGTCTTTTTCCTTACAAATTAATTGGTGACTAGAAATATCTTCTTAAGGCGTGTGTGTGTGTGCGTGCGTGCGTGCGTGCGTGCGTGCGTGCGTGCGTGCGTGCGTGCGTGCGTGCGTGCGTGCGTGCGTGCGTGTGGGCCGCTTACCTGTCCAGGTGGAACCGACCTTCATTCATCAGCTCGGATCAGATCCAGAGCCAGACTGTTGGATTAGTAGATGAGCGGTCGCCAAAATCTAATTCAATGTCCATTTTCCTTTACATCGATAACACTGACTGAAATCCGTCCCTGATTCCTTGTGTGTGTGTGTGTGTGTGTGTGTATATATATATATATACACACACACAGTATATATATATATATATATATATATATGTATATGGTGATGCAGACATGAAAGCTAACAATCAAACCAGCCTCATGATGCCAGATTAAATGTTTAATCCAAGAATGTATTAATTGAAAGAGAAGAGGGCTTCAAAGCGTCTCCGTATCAACTACCTGAAACAAAACTACGACTAAAGTGAACAAACTGAATCCCAGCAGCAGCTAAATATGTCTGAACAGGAAGATTTCCTCTAAAAGAAGAGCTGACAGTCACTACCAGAGAGATTTGGTTCCCAAGTTTCTCTTTTTCAGGAGCTTTTAACCTCGAAACACGTCGATGTCTTTATAAGGCTGAATATAAGGCTGAATATAAGGCTGCTATTTCAAACCCATTAGTTTTCACAAGGCGTCATAAATGACCTGATGTCACATTTCTTCACTTTCCACCATAAAAGTTGGAGCTTTAAGGTGAATTTCCTTCAATCCCAGTGACATGAATCTTCCTGTGCTGAGGGTTTTTCCACCGGTCTCACGCTTTCCTGAGCAGCTGATGATAAATCAGACGCGGCTGAGTGATTTAGTTTAGTTACCAGGTGTAATGATCCGACCTGGAGGGATCATTCGTCCTGTTTCAACGGAGAAAAA
The DNA here is from genome assembly GCF_963383615.2 of Lipophrys pholis. Lineage (NCBI taxonomy): Eukaryota > Metazoa > Chordata > Actinopteri > Blenniiformes > Blenniidae > Lipophrys > Lipophrys pholis. The sequence continues at coordinate 1,642,496 of NC_137629.1, read as the reverse complement.
CAAAGTTTAAAGAGCTTCTGGGGGTGGAGGTTTTCTATTGAAGCAGGTTTCTCATCAGAAATGTCGTCTTCCTCCGTCATCAGAGGAGGAAAGTGCACAGCTCCCATCACTTTACGATTCTCATCATCTTCCAAGTGTTTCCATCCTCTCAGTTCAGATTGCAGTTTGATCAAAATTTATGCAACAATTTAAAAAAAAGTCCTTCAAGAATTGTTTTATTCCTTTGGAGTCTCAACAGATTCCTCCACTTGCAGCTCGGTTGTGTTTTGTAATGTGTGACAACAATAATCTGAACCTGCAGATTTAGCTTTTTATTCTGTCTGATAATGTAGCTGAAGAGCCGATTGTTAAGGTCTAAAGAGAAAAGCTTCTCCGGCACTGATCAGTGTTACGTAATGTGTTTATTGTTTATCGTCAATCCCTTTTGGAAAAGGAGAGAAAACTATTTGCAGCAGTGGGATTTTACCAGATATTTTTAGATGTGCGTGTGCGTCTGCGTGTGCGTCTGCGTGTGCGTCTGCGTGTGCGTGTGCGTGGGTGTGTGCGTGTGTGTGTGCGTGTGCGTCTGCGCGTGTGTGTGTGTGTGCGCGTGCGTGCGTGCGTGCGTGCGTGCGTGCGTGCGTGCGTGCGTGCGTGCGTGTGTGCGTGTGTGTTCTCCTGTACGCCTTTAATAATCCATCCTTTCTTCTCCGCTCACCATCTTAACACATTTCCCTCCTGATCCGACGCTCCTCTTGTTGCTTCACCTCCTTTTTTCCTCGTCTGGTTTCTCTTTCATCTCACTTCCTTGTTCGTCTGCTTCTTCTGTCGTTTCCTAAATAATTCGTCTCCCCCCGTGACCTCAGGCCATCTACTACGAGATCGGCTTCCTGGTGTGTGCGGCGGTGGGCCTGCTGTTCGCCGTCCTGCTGCCGCTCGTCGGGCTTTTCTTCTGCATGTGCCGCTGCTGCGACAACTGTGGCGGCGAGATGCACCAGCGCCAGAGGAAGAACGCAGACTGCCGCCGCGGCCTGCTGGGAACGCTGCTCTTCTCCACCTCACTGGTCATGACGTAAGCGTCTCACACACACACACACACACACACACACACACACACACACACACACACACACACACACACACTGTGTTGTGCAAACAGACACACACGTTTGTTGGGCTGCATGCTTGCGTTCTCCAGGTTGGTGTTCAAGCTTCACCTGTGTGTTGCAGAGTTTTGGTTCTAGTGTGTGTGTGTGTGTGTGTGCGCACCCTCATGAAGAAGCACACTGCACACACTCTCCGGACCGATTCCCCCTGTGGTCAAACACACACACAGTCATCCGCCCCGCCCCCCTGCTGTTTGCTATATATAGTAAAGTCCTGCTGTAGATGCTCTGTGGCAGCAGCCTTCATACTTCACCTTCACCTGCAGGCCTTTTCCATCCTGACTCTCGCTCAGTGACTCTGTCTGACTACATCTCTTGTAAATACACTCCTTACTCACCTTCCTTTTCTGTTTTGCCAGTTTAATATTAATTTTAATGCCTGCTGCATCTTCCCTCAGGGTTTATTCTTTCACTGCTCCAGCTGTCTCTTTTTCTACATTTTATATGCACATTTTAATCATGAAGCTGATGGTTTTCCTCCTCTGGCACTGCAGCGACTGGAGGAGAATTCATTCCTGGATTACTAATGCTTCAGATTACAGTATCGGTAATTATTTGTTGGGAACTTGGATTTTCAGACATTTCACCTGAAGCTGTTTTCACCTCGGACCTCCACAGCGTCAGACTGTTATCGAGCTGATTTAAGATGTTTGAGCGTTTGTGAGGATGAATATCCACCATTCTCTTGGTTTTTTCCACCGTCTTTATCCAGACTTTCAATCTCTGTGACAGATGAAGTTTAACACATTTTCACACTGATCAGTTGACTCGATTTGTGACAAATCGACATCTGATAAATTTCACATTATTGGCCCAGTGCATGCTGGGAGCGGCCGGATAAAGAGGCAAAGCAGAGGGAGGATGGACGTCCAGTGAAAGACATGAAAAAGTCCGACAGGTAGCTCATGTTTCCTCAGTGTTAGGTGATAAATGGACTCAGATCAGATTGAACCTCAGACTTCGGGATAATAAAGCGACCTGCTCGGCCTGCCGAGGCTCAGCCGCCCACATTCGAGCTCAAACATTGAGGCAGAAGTAGTAGTGGAGATGGAGGTGATGAGACTTTAGGTGAAATTGCACCGGATGATGGGAAAATTACTTGGAAACCACTGAGTGAGTTGATTTGAGTTTTGGGAACAAAGCCTGGAGTTCACTCTGTTCTGGTTCTTTATGAGGCTGTTAGATCACCGCCATGAAACTCATCTCTCAGAAAGTGGAAACCCAATCACCCCCCACCATCCGGTTTACAGTCTGTGAGGAGGAGAAGGAGCCGCCGCTGCTGGCGACGTGGCCGAGGTACAAAAGGTTTGCAGAGCCGCGTTCGCGTCCAGAAGTGTACTTAGCTTGATCTTCTTTGACTTTCTGTCTTCTCGGGAGCCAAGGCAGGTTATAGGAAATTCCCCAGCAATATCCCGGCAGCCCAGACCCCCGAGTCTGAGCGACCTCACCGCTCTTATTAAATCTCCCCGGCGACCGGGCGGAGACGCAGCACCGGCTCTAATGAAGCAGTCCCAAGCTGCAGAGCGCCGAGTCCTTATTGGTTCTTCCTGGACAGGCAGGGTTTGTTCACGTTGATTCTCCAAGAAGGGTTCAAACTGGACGAGGAGGGATGAAGGGCACTCGGGTAAAGGTTCGGATATTTAAAATGTGATGGTCATCTTTGTTTTTTATAGCTTCCCTCTCTTGTGAACACTTTCCACAAACTGTTTTCATTTCATCTTTATTTCACCATGAAATCTCAGCGAGACGAAGGTTTCTCCACCTGCAGGAAGGTTCTTAATCTGTGCAATGTAATCTGGGTGACAGTGCTCAGACTGCCACCCCCACCACCTGGAAACGGATAAGCAGGAGGAGATGGATGGATGGATGGATGGATGGATGGATGGATGGATGGATGGATGGATGGATGGATGGATGGATGGATGGATGGATGGATGGATGGATGGATGGATGGATGGATGGATGGATGGATGAAGGTTTCTGTGTCCAGGAGTCAGAATCACTCGGTGACCTGCAGCGCTGCACATTCATCTCCTCACCGTCTTTCAGCCTCGTCTGACGGTGAACTTGCTCATTCTGGAGACTTTATGGAAGCGTTTTTTGAAATGCGGCGCAGCGTCAGGTCGCCTGCTGGGCTTTTTCAGATTACTGTGGATGCATGCATGAAATGAATACATCATCAAATTACAACCAGTCAGAAGAGATTAGGAGATTATCTTACTTTGGAAGAAATGTCAAACAAACCTGAGACGCTCGCCTGGAGACACACACACACACACACACACACACACACACACACACACACACACACACACACACACACACACACACACACCATTATATTATATATAATATTTTACATAAAAATGCAGCTCTAGTCAAGAAATGCCCAAAAGACACATGGAGCCACTTTCCTTTTTAATAATGGAACAGATTTTTATTACACCTGTCAGGAAGGATTTCAAGGAGGCTTCAGATGTGAATAACGTCTGATACAGTTGCTTCACATCCGTCTGTCTTAATACTGGATTATTCTTTGTTTCAAGGTCTGTTGTTTAATCCCACACACACACACGACAGATGCTGACAGCTGTTTATAAGTTGAGTTATAAGTAACTGCTGTGAACGGAATCATAAAGACCAAATGGTTTTAGCAGGGGTGTCACTATAGTGACTCTACTAACAAGAAAACATGATCAGTGAAGAGTGTGACATCAAGCTGGACTCCAGTTGGTGAAGGTTTGTGAGGAAACAGAGCAGATCCAGGAAGAGGTCATCATACGGCCAGTTGAAACAAAGCACAATAATCTCCACATACATTTTTCTAGAAAAGCCTTGATATCCACACTGTATTTACTCATTTATTGTTTTATTTTACTTAGTATAAAGTCCTGTTTTTACACTATTTTATTCAGAATTCATTAAGACAAACTTTAAAAGAATTTTGTCACAATATATTGTCACAAAGCATGAATTATTGACCAAAAATACATTATATTTCTGGATTATAACATTTTTTACTGACGGAAAAATGTTCATTTATTTGCACACGTGTCCACATGTTTTCATTGTGAAGTACCAGAAGTAATGGAAAAGTATTATTAAAGGAGCAGTGTGTGTTGCCAGGCAGATGAGGTGCAGCTGTGTCTGTTGCCATGGAGACGGCGCTTCTCACACTGAGGATCAGAGATGATGGTTACGAACAGAACTCAATGGGTTGCGCTCGTCCCGAAGAACTGATTAGCGCTGAAGAACCGTTAGACCTAGTTAAAAGGTGTTTTCACCGTGAGCATCAGAGGAAGCTCATGGACTGATAGTGAGCGTCTCGTGTCTTGAAAAGCTTCTGTCACCCTGAAGACGGTTGATAAAAATGGCTCAACTTTTGGGCTTGAGTGAGAAAATGTCTCCCAGAAATACATTGGAGTCAATGGGGGAAAATCTGGTCCCACCTGTATGTTATTAATTCTTTAAGTTTATCTACAATATTTTCTTGTTTTTGAATAAATTAGGCACGTAATTACTGTGTGAGGACTGTACTCCCTGGTCATTGGTCTCCTCTTGTTGCTTCAGTCTGTTTGCATTAGTGTAGCTCGCCGCTCTCTCAACATGCAGTGTGTATTGCAGTAGTGTAGCTCGCCCCTCTCTCACCATGCAGTGTGTATTGCGTGCAGTAAAGTGTTAATGCTCAGGCTGTGGCTCCGTTCATTCAGATCACGTGATTTTGATGCCGAGTGGGGCTTGAAGCCTGAAGCCCCGCCGACTAACAGCGTCATTTAGAAGCTCAGAGTTGATTGGCTGCCGTTGATTTAGGCACTGCTTCACAGAACCGTCGCGAGCGGCGAGCGGCGAGTCGCGAGTCGCGAGCGAACGAACAGTTCAGAATCAAAAACTTCCTGGTTGTTATCAGACGAGCCTCAGAGCCGTACTGTCAGGGGGAGTTCATCAAGGAGGCTCTTCGCCATAACAAAGAAAAAGTTTGAGTTTAAAGGTTATTATGGATCTATGTTACCAGGCCGGCCCTCTCAAGACTTGGCTTTATGTTGTTTCTTTATGTTGTTTCTTCCTTTAAGTAGAGAAGGATGTTTTAGCTTGCTGACATGATTCCAGTGCATCTGTCTTCCTCAGCGTCGTCTGTCACATTTCTTCTCAGGTTTCGTGAATACACGAACACACTTCGATGTTCATATAACAATAAAAAATCGTTCTTCTTCAACATGCTGTTATAAGCTGCATTGTCATCTGCATAATGATGATCTCGCAGAACTCTTTTCACCTCTTGGGACAAAGTTCAACCAGAAAACAGGAAGAGACCGTCTGAACAGACCACAGCGGGCCGAGGAACAAGAATGTGGCCGTCAGGTGTAAAGTGCAGCAGCTTCAAGTGTTTCTCATTATAATATCTGGAAAAGTTTACTTATTTCATAAGAAACGTCAACTAAAGTGAACCCAGATATGATGTTATACTATAAAGGCTGAGGAGTCGAACCAGCTGGCAGATCTCCGTGCTCCTGGTAGAAACAGGAAGAGGTGAATCTGCAGACAGGAAGTTGATGAGAGACGTGTCACTGTTACGTCAGCCTGCTGTGAAGGTTGCCGGGTCAAATCCCGGAGGAGCTGCCAAAAAGCCGCGGTTGTAAACGTGAATGAGTAATGTTCACTGGGTCACTGGCAGCTGCAGGGTTTTCTTCACAGTCAGGCTGAAAGCTGGTGCACCGCCGCTCTGTGGACTCCGGGAACCATCACACCAACCAAACACACAGGAGACCTCAAGTTAAGAGTTCATTGTGGAATCAATCAGCTTGTTTACATAAACTCTGATAATTAAAGCAGAAGCTTAATGCCACTGCGCTTATTTACACGTTCAACAGGCCAAACGAGGCAAATGAAGATTGAAATCTAAATAAGCATAAAGTGATTAATAAGGAGGCATTAATTGCCAATTAAGTCAAGCATTTTAAATACATGAGGCTTATTTCTTTGGATTTAGGTTCTTATTAAATGAACATGTTGGCATTAAAGTGTGTTTTTGTTCATCAGAGTGAGATGAGCTGATGCAGTGATAATGGACGGATGTGATTCGTGTTGTCATGGACGTCGGCTCGTCTTTACTGACCATAAATAACCCAAAGCACCACGAGGTTATTCACTGTTTTTAATTCCATCCACACATGAAGCTCAGTGAAGCAGGTTTAATGTGTTTACTGGTGCAGTGGCTCGTCTTTTCTGTCCCACATCCAACTTTCCTTTGAATACGAAAGAGATCGGCGTGAGTCTCTGGATAAACCTCTTGTGACCTGCTGGGGGGGTTTCACATTAAATCGGCTCCTTGCCGACGAGTAACATTGAGTGTGTGAACTCACATGGACGCATCAAACAGCAGGTTGTGTCGTTTCCTCTGCCGTGGGAGAGAGTTCAGTCTCTTCTCATCAGTCTGATTCCAAATGACCCCCACGTGGATTTATATTAATAAAATGACAACCAGAGGCTCCTTCCCTCTGCGGAGGCCGAGTGGAAGACTCCAGCCTGGCGCTGCTGCCCAACATGAACCTTAGCAGTCTATTTCAGCCGCTGAGTGTCAGACACCATTAACACATTGTGGGTGCAGTAATCCATAGGAATCATACAGCGTCTAATTAATGATGATGCAGGCGACAGCGATCGCAGCGTTCAGCTGGCTGCACTTTAAACACTTTAATCCTCAGATTAGATAAGTGTCCTCAGATGAGCTCGGCGGTCATGTAAATAATCTGCACGTCACAAACTGATCACACAAAAAGAAAGAAGAATTGTATTTACCTTTATTTAGCCAGGAAAATAAAACCCATTAAGATCAAGATCTCTTTTACAAGGTGACCTGGCCAAGACGTCTGCAGCACATCATCAGATTTAAAACATATAAAACTCATTTGACACAATTAACAGAATATAATAGTTAAAGTGAGATAGTGCAGATTCCCATCGACAAAATATAAAAGATAAAATGCAGATTTTAAGGCAAATTAGAATAAAGTGCAATAAAGTTTTAAGGCTTTATTCATTAAGTGTAAAAACTTTAGAAACACAAACACTGATTGATTTATCGATCCTCGCTCTTTGAAGAGTAATAAAGAACATGAAGGTGAAGATCGTCATTGGAACGTAATGAATAATGGCTGTTGGTTCTCTGGAGAAGAGCACATAGATAGGAAGGAACCAAGCCAAGAAGAGTCTTGTATATTTCCAAATCCATCCATCCATCCATCCATCCATCCATCCATCCATCCATCCATCCATCCATCCATCCATCCATCAGACTTTGCAGCACCACATTTTGTATTAAATTCTTGGAACCTATTTTCTAACAAACTTTGCCGCATTTTGTAATAACTTGTTACGTGTTACGAAATGCAGGTTAAATGATTAAATGGACTCAGTGGCGTAAACAATCTGGTTTCATTTACAATCTGGTTTCATTTCTTGGCTGGTAGAAATAGTGATCGGCTTGTAACTTTAAAACTCTACCAGCCACGGTGGCAGTAGTTCTAAAGGTTAAACCAGATTTAGATCCTGGTTCTACCATCGCTCTGTTGGCAGGACATCAGCTAAAGCAAAAGGGTGAAATATAATTCTAGTCCAACTGAATCTTAATTTTTTCTCATTAATAAACATAGAACCATGTATGCAGATGAAGGACAGACTTTATTACATAACACACCAAATTATTCCATTTGTGGAACCCCCACATTTTATAATAACTGTTGCATTATGTACCATTTTATTACAAATGCAGCATTATTACATAATGAGTTGACAATGTAGGACATATTACACCATTATTACATAATGTGGTGCTGCAGGCCTGTTCTGCATGTTCTCCCTGTGCTCTCTCCTCTGGTCTCCACCCGTTCAGGGTGTAACCGGCTCTGCTTCAGTCCACCACGATCTTTCAACAAACAGTGTAGAAGATGAATTGATGGGCCTGATAAATCCACTGAACTGGGACAGATGACAAACCTCCTGAAGAGGGTGAGCAGTCAAAGGAGAGACCGATACAAGAGAAACGTTCTAAACACGCTCTGATTGAAACCAGCATCAGAAGATCTGAGATTCAAGAAGCAACATGTTTCGTTTTACAAGGCGCATGTTGACTATTACACGTGAATAAAACATGAATCCAAATCAATTATTTTAAGCACTTCTGTTTCCAAACAAGCAGAAAATCTTTTGAAGTCGTGACGATTTGGAGCCAAATGACTTTCTGCCTGGAAACATGAGCAGGTGGCTGAAAGCCTCGGGGCTCAGAGTCCATTTCACCTGAAGCGCACGTCACTAAATCCACATCCAACCACCACTTTGCAGTCCGCAGACATCAGAGGCAGCAATGTTTGGTATTCAGCTTCCTTTTTTATCCTTTATTCATCCATCCATCCATCCATCCTCCTGTCAACACATCCATCCTTCCTTCATCCTCAGTAACAAACTACGGCCATTTTATGTTGTTTACTTGTTTCACTAACATCTCAGGATTTACAGCAGATTCATCTCATTCAACAGATTCACTCAACATTCAAATCAAAGTAGAGAAAATTGTATTGATTAAACAAGGTAAAACTTTCTGCCTCGACCGGTTGGAGTTTGAAGATTCCCAGAAATGAGCAGGACAGAAAAGTAGAAAACCCACCGAGTCTGAGGGGAACCGGAGAGAAAGATTACAGCTTGTACTTTTAACAACTAATAATGTAGGAATGTCCAGTAATCTCAATATTTTGCACAATTTGAATGCAATAAATTATTAAGGTATTAAAGTAGTCAAACATTATATATTGTATTGCAGTTTGTTTCCTTAATGAATAAAAATGACGGCGGGCGCCACCTTCCCGTGGGACATGAACCCTCTACCTTCAGAGTCTCATGCTCTTCCATCGGAGCTCCCGGGTGCCACTATCACGTGCACTATAACGATTTTTGATGGAAAACCTGCAAAAAGACTTACATTTCAAAGAAATGCATTTTTAGGTATATATTTCTGACAGAAAGTACTTTTTAATGCTACTTAGGCTGACAGTGACTGCAATGCATTCTGGATATTAAATAAATTAAGTTATTAGTGCAAATCCAAAGACGCAAAAAAAATGGGAACTATCTTGCGGAGAGACGTGGAGTCGTGAGTAAAAAGTAGTGAGGAAGACTCTGGTCTGAAGACTTTATATCGCGGTTGTTTGTGGTTACCCATTAGCCACGAGCTAACTCACCTACTAACTAGCCGCCAACCACCACGGGCTAAAGCGGCGGGACTTCCCCTCTCAGTCCGGACCAATCAATGAGCCGTGTTTCTTCTTTACTTCCTCTCTGGTTTGTTTCCCCCAATCGAGAAGCTGTTGTCATTGCATGATGTGTACCAGGTGGTCTGATCCGGTTCCAAAAGTGCAGTGTGAACACAAACCAAACCAAATGAAGGAGAAAATGAAGCAAGTCCCGGACTATCCTGCTGTGAAAGCCTCCTGATTCTCCGTCTACTGAGCACGTGCACAGCAACTGTTTACTACAGCTGCGGTGGAATTGTACAGTACCAGTGTGTCCACTGTTGTTTCTACGGCAACGGAGCTTTCCCAGAAAGTTGTTGTGTAAACGGGGCCTTAATGTCTCAGTTTACTTTACATGCATCATGTGGCCTTTACAAAGAATTAAAGCTCATATGATGCAGTTTTCCTCCTATATTTATATGATATGTGTGATATTAAGAATAAGTTCTACTGAATTATTGATAAGTGGCCCATGTTGTACGTAGACACAGTTTTTCCTGGCTGGTCCAGTTTTTATGGCAGTGAAGCGACGGCTGCAGCCTGCAGACACACACTCCAACGTGCTGCAGACATGCAGCCCACCGGGCCGGCCTTCGGACTCCAGGGTGACCGAGGGGCAGCCCACCGGGCCGGCCTTCGGACTCCAGGGTGACCGAGGGGCAGCCCACCGGGCCGGCCTTCGGACTCCAGGGTGACCGAGGGGCAGCCCACCGGGCCGGCCTTCGGACTCCAGGGTGACCGAGCCCTCCAGCCTCCACAGTTTGGCAGTGCAATAGAAATAGCACTCAAGCATGAATGCACAATGACTGGAAAATCTATCGCGGTTCTTATACAAGGACAAGAAATGTCAAAACATCTTTTATTCAGTTCAAATGATTTTTAATTTTTTTTGCTCTAAGTTGATTGCAAAGTGCAATTTGGTGAAATGACTCTTGATCATGAACTTTCTGCTGACACCAATACATCAATAAACCCTGTGAGACACACACACACACACACACACACACACACACACACACACACACACACACACACACACACACACACACACACACACACACACACACACACACACACACACACACACACACACAGAGTCAGCTGAAGCCCTCCCCGGGGAGTCGTCAGACGCAGGGTTATTTTTAAGTGGATTCATTATTAGTGTGATGAGCGTCGGCTTCACTGTCATAAAAGAAGCCACAGTGACAATGACGATATAACTCACTGACTAAATGTCAAACTGCTGCGAGTTTCTCCCCGAGAATTTGTCTCCAGAGCCAAATTTCAGAGCAGCAACATTCAGAAACGTGAAATTAAACCTTTACTTAATGGCTGCTGGGGTGTGGGGCTGGCGGGGGTGGTGGTGGTGGTGGTGGTGGTGGTGGGGGGGGGGGGGGGGGGGGGGGGGGGGGGTATTATCTGCAGGAGGAAATACTTGGATTTAACATGAGGAAGCAAATCTTGGCTAAAGTTATCATGACGTTCTAACGTAGATAGGAAACATGTTTAGAGTCTATGTATTCATGTGTGTATTTATTTCATCCTCGTATATTTGAAATTTCCTGATTATTCTGGCACTTAATTCTTCTAAATTATACTTCACTGACCAAAATGTTTTATCTGCCTCGAACTAATTAGTAATCAGTTTAACATCGTCTTCAGTCACTTTACTGACACATGGTTTGTATTTGTGTTTCTATTGGAATGGCATACTTTAAACTTAAACTTTATAATTACTCTAAACTCATACTACTAACTCTAAACACACTACTACTCTAAACTCATACTACTAACTCTAAACTCAAACTTCTAACTCTAAACTCATACTACTAACTCTAAACTCATACTACCAACTCTAACCTCACACTACTAACTCTAAACACACTACTACTCCAAACTCATACTACTAACTCTAACCTCACACTACTAACTCTAAACACACTACTACTCTAAACTCATACTACTAACTCTAACCTCATACTACTAACTCTAAACACACTACTACTCTAAACTCATACTACTAACTCTAAACATACTACTAACTCTAAACTCAAACTTCTAACTCTAAACATACTACTAACTCTAAACTCAAACGTCTAACTCTAAACTCATACTACTAACTCTAAACACACTACCAACTCTAAACTCATACTACTAATTCTAACCTCATACTACTAACTCTAAACACACTACTACTCTAAACTCATACTACTAACTCTAAACTCATTCTACTAACTCTAAACACACTACTAACTCTGAACTCTCACTACTTACTTTAAACTCACACTACTAACTCTAAACTCAAACTGCCAACTCTAAACTCTTACTTCTAACTCTAAACACACTGCTAACTCTAAACTTACTAATAATCGTAAACTCACACAACTAACTCTTAACTTACTATTAATTGTAAACTCACACTACTAACTGTAAACTCACACTGCTAACTCTAAACATACTAATAATTATAAACTCACACTACTAACTCTAAACTCACATTGCTAACTCTCAACTTACTAATAATTGTAAACTCACACTACTAACTCTAAATTTACTAATAGTTGTAAACTCACAATACTAACTCTGAACTCACTCTGCTAACTCTAAACTTAGTAATAATTGTAAACTCACATTACTAACTGTTAACTTACTAATAATTGTAAACTCACACTACTAACTGTAAACTCACACTAACTCTAAACGTACTACCAATTATAAACTCACACTACTAACTGTAAACTCACACTAACTCTAAACGTACTACTAATTATAAACTCACACTACTAACTCTAAACTCACACTGCTAACTCTAAACTTACTAATAGTTGTAAACTCACAATACTAACTCTAAACTCACATTGCTAACTCCAAACTTACTAATTACTAACAGCCTCTTCTGCTTTTGGACCGCTTGCTGTTGGAGCTGTGCTTCGTCTTTCTAAAATGTTGGCCAACATGAAAATAGCAGAATAATAGAAATGTTAGACTTTGTTTAAAGTCAAACTCCTTAAGATTGTTTTAGGAAAAGTGAACATTCAGATTTTAAGGAGGAAGAATGTCTCCATCTACTACAAGTGAGGGTTTTTCTGTCGGGGTTATCAAACATCTTGCTGCAGAGTTTCACTTGCTTGAATCCTGCTGAAAACTGGAAAACAGCCATGACTGAGGCTCAGCAGCTGAATGTGAATCACTTGAAAGGTTCAGGCCACGTTCCTCGCTCAGTGTTGGTTCAGCGTGAAGCGGCGGAGCAGCGTTTACCAGACGTGGAGCGTTTCAGTGATTCATGGCTGAGTGTTACTGGTCCGGCGCTGCAGAGACGTGTGATCAGTGATGCAGGAACATGAGAGCTGAGCTGACGCAGCATCCAGAGGCCCGGCTAAACCTCGCCGTGCTGGGCCTCGCCGTGCTGGGCCTCGCCGTGCTGGGCCTCGCCGTGCTGGGCCTCGCCGTGCTGGGCCTCGTCGTGCTGGGCCTCGCCGTGCTGGGCCTCGCCGTGCTGGGCCTCGCCGTGCTGGGCCTCGCCGTGCTGGGCCTCGCCCTGCTGGGCCTCGCCGTGCTGCAGGCCGGAGCCAATATCAACACATCACTGCCCGGGCAGCAGAACCATGAAGGAAAGGTCCTGTTCCTCAGCGTTACTCTGCACCTCCTCCACCCAAAACCAGAGACTAGGAACACACAGTGTGTCTTATTTACTGATTATTCATGGTCTGGTTGGGAAAACGTCAATAATCAAGGTGAAACTAATTGATACTGCAGGTTTAATAAACACGTTTGTTCGCAGAGCAAAGCCGGAGGCTCGGTGCTTTTTATTTCATCTCGGGGAGGATTTGTGACAGAAGAGAGATTTGTAATGAAAACAGTTAAATGGTCTTAAGATATCAGACTAACTATTTATACCAACACCTTCTCTGTGACCTGCAGTTCTAAAACTCCTCCAGTAGAAAACCCTGCACAGAACATCACCACACACACACACACACACACACACACACACACACACACACACACACACACACACACACACACACACACACACACACACACACACACACAAACTGAAAGTTGTATTCGCTGCCCCATATTGATTATTTCCACACGTTCTCACTTTGTAACACCCCCAGACCTCCAGGTCAGAGGTCATGAGCAGTGATACTCAGAGATACTCAGTGATACTCAGAGATACTCAGTAATACTCAGTGATACTCAGTAATACTCAGAGATACTCAGTGATACTCAGAGATACTCAGTAATACTCAGTGATACTCAGTGATACTCAGAGATACTCAGTGTCCATGTCTGCTCAACAGTTATAATATTGGGTGATACATCAACATGACGTCTGCCTCGTCCTTTATAATCTTTTTATTATGAATGTTGACGTTGTCAAAGAGAAGATTTTGTTAAATTAGAAAGATAAAGACAAAAAATCCACAAGTCGATGGTTCAGCCCAAACCTTGAAAAACTATCATCATTCTCCAACAATGACTCTGAATCCTGTGAATATATATGATACCTACAACATGAAGCCTCTTGATGGTGTTTTAATCACAAACTGTTTCCATGGAATTCTATCTTTACCGGGCGGAAAAAGTCAGAAAAAAGATGAAACGACTAAATCGAACCTACCTATGTTTCCACATACATACATAAAAAACTGTGATATTTGTCTGCGTTTCTTACATTTACACATAAAGCAGCTCCGACTCACCACAAACCATGATTCCTGAAGACTCCGGCCACCGTGGCGATCTGGATGAACTCTGTCTCTGTTTGCATCTAAAGAGTTGAGGCGGAGATTTACTTCACAATTAGAGATGTCATGTTTTTTTCCAGGATTCTGATTGGCTATCATGGCTTCATGCTTCTCGTTACACTGCCCCCTACAGGTCTCGCTGCTCATCGCAGCTCTCTCCGGGTGGATATGCGGGTCTGTAATAATGAAGTCTTTTTTTTTTTAAACGTCGAGGGGAAATATCTGTTTTTGTAAAAACCCGGGGACGTGTAAATGTGGCCTGAGTCACTCTGATAATCTGTCAATCGGAGTCAAAGCCAGACTGAACAAATTGTTTGTTTTGGACGACTGATGGAACAAAGACATTAAGACATTGTGATTAGGGACTGTGGATGTTTGGCTTTGTTGAGTCGACACTCCCCCTCTCTGCCAGTCAGCTCCTCTTCCTCCTCTTCCTCCTCTCTTACGTCTTCATGAATCACCTCCCGTCTTCAGAGGCTTCTTCTCCATGCCCACACAGGCCCAGTCCACCTCTGTGTTCTCATTGCGAGAAAGCAATCTGCTGCGTTGTGTCTCACAAACACGATCTGCCGTGGAGTCGGTGCCAACGCTAGATCAGCTCCCCCGCAGTGAGGGGAGGAACGAGATCTCATCAAAGTGGAACAAATGGCTCTACAGTCCAGCTTTTAACATTTGATTTCAATCTGAGTGAATCTGGCAGCAACAGGAGCTCTGCTGAGGCCGATAAACATACATGAATATAAATCTGAGCAGAACAGGAGCAGCAGACGACGTTACTATGAGTGAACTGAGCAGAACCTCAGCGTTTATCGTCTCTGAGAGAAACGATCTGCATCAGACGACTCAGACCCTGCTGGTGATGTCAGACAAACCGATTGATGCTGCAAGCAGCGAAGAAACAGGGAATAACCAACATTCCCTCTGAACAAACGGCTTCAAATCCACAGGCGAGCACATTGTGCTCACTGAACACTGAACCTGCAGGATTACATTACTTCTCTCTATAAACCCAACACTTGACTTTAATAATAAAAGTTCAAAAGCTTTTACAGAAATATGTATTATTAATTTGGTTGTTTAGAACAAAGTCTTTCTTCTGTCAGTTCAAGTAAATTAACATGACGTTTGTCAAATAAGGTTGAGTTTCAGTAATCTAACACAGATTAATCAATTTTATTTCTTAAACCGAGGAGTTTTTCTTCAATGTGGACATTTGCGTGTCATTTAACAGTAATATTTGAAATGGAGGAGAAAAGCCAACAAAAATGTTATGTTGGATTTGTCAAATAACTAAAATAGTTTTCAAAAACAAAACAAAAGAAGTAACATTTTAAAAAGAAATAGAGCAATTAAATATGGCGGTCTAAATGTGCCAAAATTAAATAAATAAACTCACGAAGCAGTGTAACACCGGACCATGAAATAAAGAAGTGAATAGTGATATAATACAATAAGTTTTTTAAATAAAGTGAATCTGTATTATAACGAATTAATGACATATTTATATATTTAATTCAAAATGTAATTAATTAATTACACATTCAAATAATTGTTTAATGGTGTATTTATTTATTTATTTATTTATTTATTTATTTATTTATAGTACATTCAGTCCTCCATAGTAAAAATGGGTAAAATTATACAAAATGGCAAAAACATGAGTTAAAATTAATAAAATAAACTGATAAAACTGCTTAGAAAGAATAAGTGAAAAAATTTGAATGAAAAAGGAAAATAAACTAAAATCAATTCAACAAGCTGTGGTGTATTTTGCTTTTAGTATTTTCATTAAAGATTCAGAAGCAACAGGTTCATATAAAGCTTTGCGTATTTGTATATTGAACTAAATCGACTTTAAACCTCAAACTGTTTTCATCCTGAATCACCTGATCTGAGTCACGACTCATCACATCTCCACACAATCAACTCGGTAAAACACGTTTCATAATTACATTTCTAGTTAATTAAAGTTTGTTCTGCTCCAGAGTTTGGAGAGTAAATAAGCTGCTCTCCATTTCATCATCCTTCACACTCTCACACCTTTTTGAAATCACACCAATGATATTTGGCTGAAAAGTTAATTATCTGTCTGTCGGGGGGAAAAGAAGGAAAACGTCTCACAGCTTTAAACATCTTCATGCCTTCGTATTGTCGTCGCGCTCCGCCCCCTTCCAGCTTCCAGAGCTTAAATACACATGTAGTTTTTGACCATCAGGTTTAATATTTCACAGTTTTACTGTCGATCAGTGTGTCGCTGATGATATTTGGTAGTTCCTCGTGCTGGTCCATCTCTAGATTTGCTGTTTCAGTCTGACGGCTCCGGCTTCCTGTTTCTGTCCTGTGATGCTCTGCTCACCTGCTCAGGTGTGGCCTGCTGGCAGCTCGTCTCCTGGATCTCATTCGGCACTAAAGGACTTGTACTTTGGGTTTTATTATTTCCGTTTTGTCTGCTGCACATGTTTTAAAATGTGTACTTCGGTGACCTTCTCGTCCTCGGCCCTCCGGCTGTTTGGCTCCGACGTTAGTATTCATGTCCTTCCTGGAGTGTTTACTGTGGAATTAATGGCCTGTTGTGTCCCGTCAAACTGCTGCAGCCGGCCGGCGCTGCTTCCCCCGGCCGGACAGCAGCTCCACAATAATAATATAAATAATAAAACAGCACATGAAAGTGACAGAACGGCGGAGAGAAAAGGCCATTTAAAGAAGGAGTTGAGATTCAACCAAACCATCATGACTGTCCACATTAAACACAAAGTAGTGATGTGAAATGAAACTAAACAGAAGGAGGTGGCGCGGCCACACTGCTGCTGGCTCTCTGATATGTGCCATTATTTATCTAGAAATCGATGGGGAGTGGTTGCACTGTTCAGGACGTGTCGGGGAGAATTGTGCCAGTCAGCACTTTGTATTGTTCGCCACACAACAAGCTGCTGTATTGTAACGTAACTGAGCGAGCCACAAGCAGCCTCCGTCCTCAATGTGTGAGCCAAGATACAAAAATGAAGAGACATCTCATTTAATGGCTTATTTAAAGAACGCTATTTAAAGAAGCTGATGAAGAATGTTTATTAACTGTTTTAATTTAATTTCAGTAATAAGTCACAAATAACATCATTGTGTGCCATTTATCATAACTTCAGTATGAATAGTGTTAAACTGACCAAATGTTTTCTTATTTATTGTTTATAAGTATAAACGTGAAATATTTCCATGATGTGATGAGTTTGTTAAAGGTAAAGTGGACGAGCAGACCCAGATTGTGTCTATTGACTTTGAGATTAAATAGTGTCACACTTCTTATGGTTTATCACATATTAGCTGATTAACTTGGAGTAGAAATTGAGCTCCAGATGCAAAGAGGCTAAAACACATCAACGTTTTCAGAAGGGATGTCCCGATCCGATCGGTAGATATCGGATCGGGCCGATATTTGTGATTTGTGAGTGATCGGGGATCGGCAAATCCAGCCGATCACCCCGCCGATCTAAAAAAACAAACAAAAAAACAAACCGCGGTCCACTACGTCACCTAATAACCACTACGTCACCTAATAACCAGAACAATCAGGGACGAGAAGCTCCGGTGGAGCTGCAGAAGCTAGAAGCAGGCGGAGCGGGGCCATAGACCTATAAAACTAGAGTTATATATAGTGGTTTATGTGTTTATGTGCAGGAGTCTACTTCTAAATTTCTATGTGGTCTGTCTTCTTCTGCTTTTGTATTGTGTTTGGTGAGTCACAGCGCCCCTAAAGGTCTGGCAGGTGTACTACATGCCCTGAAGCCTCGTGTTGAGCCGTGTTCATAGTGAGGTGAGGACGGTTTGTTGGGAGAATACTTGGGAGAAAAAATATCGTATTCTGAATAAGTTTTTGAGAGAACTATGTTCAGAGTACTTTTGTCAAACAGGTTTTACCACTTTGAAGTGGAATTAAGTGTTTATAATTTACATTGAAATGTAAATGTTTAGTGACATTCAGGTCAAACCTCTCATACTGCTTTAAGGTAAACTGGAATTTAATACACAAAGAAGTTACATTGGAGCCTGAGAGTATTTATGTTTAAGTCATTCTGAGAAGAATTTTGATTCAATAAGTGAGTTTTACAATAATTTCTAGCTAAACAAACTTCTGCCAATAGTGCTTTTAGCTTCAGACTTCTTAGTCGCTCCAAAAATACACTATTGAGTATCTTTGTAATAACAATGTGAGTATCGGATCGGGAAAGTATCGGTATCGGCTGATACTCAATTCTGAAATATCGGATCGGTATCGGGGGCCAGAAAGTGTGATCGGGACGTCCCTAGTTTTCAGTGAAGAAATTTAAAGCACAAGTGTCATGTTTTGACATTAATTCTTCAAATACTTAAAAAAACAGAATTCAACGTGTCCGTCTACTTATTATTCATGACTTCTGTGATCGTCATGAACTCATCATTGTTAGTCGACTGTTAAAGCATTAAGATTAATGTTGTGCAATTAATATTTCTTATTAAATGATCTGCTCTGATTCTCATGATCATGTAGTTGTTTGATCGCGGCTCTCTGGTTGAACAAATCACAGCCCAAATACCTCAGTCTTCTTCAGTATCTATTTTATTTGTCATCCTGCCTCCATAACGGCAGCGTCCAGCCTCGTCTCGGGATTAAAGCTGGTTACTCAGAGTAGAATCCAGTGTTTCTCTGGAGAATAGAAGTCCAGTTCCAGCAGTGGAGGGGTGGAGGTGGAGGGGTGGGGGGGCGGGGTTGAGCCACTGCCCCTGCCTCCACACTACAATCACACTCAATGTGCTCCATTGTTGTGAGTTTATAGAAGCTGCGGAGCCACCAGACCATGTCGCCCCCCCCGCCCAGCCCCCAGTAGTGGCCTAGATTCTGCAGCTCCAGTTTGATGCTCTTCTTCTTGTTGTGTTTCCACCCTCAGGACACTTTTCTTCATGTGTCATTTGGCTTCGGCTCAACGGGGAATTAGAGCCTCTTTTCCAGGTTGTTGGAGGTAAAGCTTCCCGCGGTCAGAGAGAGGAGTCAGAAAGCAGCTTGACCGTTCAGGGATTGGCTGATCAGAGATCAATGAGACGATGCAGCTCGACACACCAGAGGAGAGACGAGAGTGAAACATCTTTTAATCAGCAGCGACTCAAACTAAAGTATCTGTGGAGAAACGTGTGAACTGAAGAAGTTGTGTTAGTGTGTGGAATACAGTCACCACTGTTATGTAACCACAAGATCACACTCATTCTGCATATTCAATGACTTGGTCTCATCCCTGATGGAGGGATGGAGGGATGGCAAACGAGTGCAGAATTAGTTTAAGAATTGATAGTAAAAATCTAAATATTCATCTTTAAGTGCGAGGATGGATGATAGATAGATAGATAGATAGATAGATAGATAGATAGATAGATAGATAGATAAGCATTTTAAAACTTTACAATTTCTTTTCAATAAAAGCAATAATCAATAAAATTCCCAATAATTGAGATAATAATATGAAAATGTATCAGATGTATTCGACATATAATCTTGCTAAGCTGTGTAGTTATTATTGACGGAGGCGACCCCCCCCCCCCCCCCCCCCCCCCCCCCCCACACACACACACACACATCCTGCGTCACTTCAGCTTGGTAGGATGTTTGATCGTTTCACATTCAATCCCAATTCCATGTTTTCTTCTCCTCTATTCTGTCACTTTTATCTCCTCGTCTAATATTATTACTTCACAAATAACAAATCTGAGCTGCGACTGAACAAGACAAGCGAAGTCAGAGCGACGCAAACGTGATTCTGATGAAAGGAAGAAAAATAAAAAGGTGCAGAGTCATGGACGACGTGGCTCGAGTTTTTCCTCAAAGAGTCTTTGTTCAGCTCAGATTCCTGCGACCTGAGTGGACATGAGCTGGGCGAGAGACAAAGACAGAGAGAGAGAGAGAGACAGAGAGAGAGAGAGAGAGAGAGAGAGAGAGAGAGAGAGAGAGAGAGCGAGTACGAGAGAGACAGAGAGAGAGAGAGTGAGAGAGAGAGAGAGAGAGAGAGAGAGAGAGAGAGAGAGCGAGTACGAGAGAGACAGAGAGCGAGTACGAGAGAGACAGGGACATAGAGAGAGAGACAGGGACAGAGAGAGAGAGAGAGAGACAGAGAGAGAGAGAGAGAGAGAGAGAGAGAGACGAAGAATAAAGATCCTGGGAGGAAAATGAGAGTAAAGAGAAGAAAGAGTTTGTATTGTGAAGAAAGTAAAGCAGGTTGAAAAAGAGTGAGAGCAGGAAGAAGAGAGAAAGAGAAAAGGAGGAGATTTTATTTATGAACGTGTGAAAAGTGTTTGAGGTGGAATGGGTGCTCCTCTTCTTCACTTCCTCTTCTTCACTTCCTCTTCTTCACTTCCTCTTCTTTTCTTCCTCTTCTTCTCCTCCTCTTCTCTTCTTCTCTTCCTCTGCTCCTCTTCCTCTTCTCCTGTCGTCTTCTTCTTCTCCCCCCCTCTTCTCTTCTCTCCTCCTCGTGTTTCACTCGTTTCAGGTGATTTTCATTGTTTTTTCCAGATGTGACTTTACTGAACGTCATAAATAAAAAACACGTCCTCAGATTTTTTATTCAGAATTCATTTTTACCACAAATAGAAATTGTTGATGTTGAAATTAGAATTTTACAGAAAATTAAATAAACAACTTTTCTCTTCTTAAAATCTGGAAACAGAAGGTTTTTTTTTTTCAGTTTTTCCTCTTTAGGAAAACAAATTTATCTTTCTGTCAAATAGAAAATCACTAGTAAAGCATCGTTTTGTGTCTCTGAGGACGAAATAAGTCAAACAGAAAGAGTTTCTTCATTTTTAATATTGTCGTTCAACTTTATGTAATCTGGAAGAGAAACTCCAAAATAATCCAGTACTAAGATCATGGAGGAAAGTCAGTTGATTATTGATCAAGTTGAAATGTCATGCGACTTAATTTAACATTTTCTATCATTTCTTTCTCTACTTTTTGCGAAGGGTGCCGATGTTGTACATCGAAGTTGTTCTGCTGAAAGTGACTCATTATTTATTGTCACTTCAGACGTTGATGAATGAAATGAGATGATAAAACCTTGTTGTTGCTTTAAGAGTTGATTCTACTAAAATATCAACAACTTCTGGAAGCAGAACTTCAGCCAGCCGCTCCATGAAGTGACCGACTGTCTGACATTTGCAGTTTGATGTTTCAGCAGAACGTTTCAGCGGCGGGTCAGTGATTCCAGGGACAAAAAACAAAATCCACATGAAGTCAGTCAATAAACAGGAGCTGAAGCTTCGGGGTCGTCGGACTTCAACTGGAACGTCGCCTCAGCTCTGATCGACTCTGCACAAAACACAGAAAGGAACCTGATGTACTCTGAATACTGAGTGAAAACTGGCGCTATATGAGGAGTTATTTTTGATTAGACTGTCGTACGTGAGGCTGCACCGGGTCACATGAGGAGGATCTGTGGGAATCCCAGGTTTCCTTGTGATTTTGTCGATGAAGCTTAAACTCTGAGCTGTTGAACTGAAGGTGACGCTGCTACGAGCTACAGCGGCTAACAGCCAATAGAAACACAGGAAATGGCTGCAGCGATGCAACAAATCAGCAGTTTAGAGATTCACAAGCAGGTCAGATTCATTTCTACACGTTTTCAATAATCTCCCCAAAGCCACCAGCAGGGTACTGACACACTGGGGGAAAATACTAACACAAATATAAGATGTAAAGTTTAAATTTGAGAAAAAAATTCTCCAAACTGTTGAAATCATCTGTTCATGCAGCAGGTAGATTTTATTATTTCATGATCAAACCGTAAAATCAAGGACTAAAAATAAGTTGATAACATTTAGAACAAACCAAAATATCTATCAGGTCTAAAAATAAGATTTTAAATCTTGTCATGTGCTAAATAATTTGCAGTGGATGACAGGAGACGTCACGCAGTCACATTAAAGATTTCTGATTTCCACGAGTGTAGCAGCCAAAAAACTTATACATGAATACATGAATGCAAATACAAATGGTAAATCTGCTTGAATAAAACAGATCTGGAAGATGAATGAATGAAAATCATGAGTTGCATCTCCACTTTTTTGTGTATGTAATGTGTTTCTGAAGAACTAAAGTGTGATGGTGCTTTTATAACGTGGTATCCAGGAAACGAATATGTAGATTGGTAACATGTAAAGGTTTATTACACTCCAGAGGAAGAATCTGAGGTTTTAATTGAAAGAAAACATGCATAACATGTCGTGACTTAACTATGAAAGATGCTGTATTTGTGCTAATATATTATTTTCCTACGTAAGATGAATAATTAACATTACACAACATTTTTTGAGCCATTGCACAAAGCTTCAGTCTGACCCTGCAGTGCTATTTAACGACATGTTTGATGAAGAGTGAGCAGATGAAGATAAAGAGTGTAATTCCTGAAAAGTCACTTCGTCTGTTCATGTGTTCATTCAGCCTGTAAACAAACACGCCATGCAGTTTCAGGTAGATTTCATTCGGGACGGAGGGAGATAATGACGAGCTGCACACACGCCACCGTCTCCCTGCAGCCTCACTGTGCATGCGGAGTGGTCACATGCACGCTCGCCGTTGTCGCTCCCACACTCGGGCCCACGTAGGAAGACCGCCGCCGTTTCACACAGTGAATCAGAATGTCCTGATTCATCCGCATCGATCTGAACCCCCCCGCTGGCTCCTGACTCAGGATCCCTCGAGTCCTTCCTGCAAGGCGTCTCACATCATTCATGAATCCGCTCATTACACACACACACACACACACACACACACACACACACACACCCTGAACTCCCCTCCATACCTCGGTTCACACCCCAGTAGTAATGCACAGGCAGCACAGATAGAGGCGAAAGCCGAGCTGAAGATTCAGACGGAGTCACGGAAACAACTTAATATTATTACGGCCGCCTTCCCCTTGATGTTGCTCCAGCTAATTAGGCCTTGTACTGAGCCACTCAGGTCTGTTTGAAGTATGCAAGAGGCTCACTTTAATGGTCTGCTTTACACAATCCCATGTTTTCACTTTTAAGTTGAATATGTTTCCAGCCCGGGGACTGTAGATTATCCAGATCAGGACTCAGCATAGTGGGGGAACACCTGCCTTCATGGAAACCAGCTTATTCTCAAATTATTGGAGAAATTAACTTTCTGAAGCAAATAGAATAGTTATTCGATTTAGCATCATGAAATGTCCAGTACTTTAAATACAAGAAATGATGAAGCAGTGTACTGACAGTAAAGTACACAAACCAGATAAATCTGAGGTGTTGCTGGTTATTACACTTCAGTTTAAATCAATTCTCCAACCTTATTTCATCTTTTTTTCTTAAAGTCTGCAGAAATGTGACGTCGCCTCCAGATTTTATAAGAAGCCTTAAGTTTGATTTGTAATGCCCTCGCATCCAGTTACGTGACCTCTGGCGCCCCCTGAAGAAGGTTCTCTACCCCAGATTAAGAACCAATGATCTAAATCACCTGATTTAATGTAAAAACTACAAATATTTAAAATGATTTGGGATTTTTGTGTTTTTTCTCTCCAAACCTGTCAAACTCTTCATATCTCTTATGTCACATCAGAGTGCTTTGGTAAATGCATAAATGAAGATGGACATTGTACAGAAAATATTATAAATTAAAGCTGCAAGCAGCCTTGAACGGTTCTCGCTGCCTGCTGGACCCGACAGTGACAGTCGGCATGTTTATGTCATCTGATGAAGCTTGTGAAATTTGGGGTCAGTCGGACAATGGCCAGGTTATGGAGACCTACTTCCTGTTTCCAGCAGGTGGCGCTATGGCTGATGGTCGTCATTGTGACGTAGCTGTGATGAAGGCCGGTCTCTGATGCAATGTGTGAAGTTTGACGCTGATCAAGCCATGTGAAGGCCTTTTACACTGCACTTCCTGTTGTGTGATGAAATATCAAACTTTGGCCACGCCCTCAGATATTTTAACGATTTAAAAAAGTTTTGTTCACCAATCTCTTTTCTATTACCGTGGCAGGTTTTAGGTGAATTGGAATTTTCCCCTCGGACTAGTTCTCTCTACAAAATTCAATTTGGTCCAAAACTGGCAAAAATCCACGCCATATTTCAAAATGGCCGACTTCCTGTTGAGTTTTCGGTACTTGTGAAAGAGACTTTTTTGTGCATCTTGACGTTTTACATATGTGTGCCGACTTTCGTAGCTCTGGGTGAAACGGAATCCGGAGGCTGAATTTTTTTTACATTTTCCAGGTGGCGCCGTTGAGCCATTATTCCAGTCACATGTGTGATTCCTCCAAATTATCAAATTGTTCACAAGGCCTGATGACTGTGCAGTGTGTTGCAAAAAGTTACATACTGTATGTTTAGGCACTCAAACTAATAATAATAATGATGATAATGATAATGATAATGATGATAATAATAATAGGAGTAGCTGTACCCTAACCTAAAAGGGTCCTTTGTTACCATCAGTGCTCAGACTCTAATTAATAAAAAAATAAACACTTAAAGAGGATTAAAAACGGCCTTTCTGTTCCAATATTAAATTGATCTCCCTCTACAGGTGCATCACTTTGAAGTGGCGGTGCACACTGACCTCTACTGTTGGTGTGATGTAATTGCGCTGCTCTGTTGAACTCAGCAACATCACAGTTCATGAAGTGCGATAATAACAGGAGTCTTTGTTTCCCTCCTGTAGGATCGGAGTGTTGTGTGCGTACGCCGCCAACCAGAACCTGAGCTCTCAGGTGAAGAACGTCCGCCGGCTGGTCAACAGCAACATGAGGGACCTGCACACCTTCGCCAACGACACACCTGTGGTGAGACCAGGGGTCAAAGGTCAACGCGTCTGTTCAACTGAATGAACCTTTTGGATTCATTGAATTAATCCTGGCAATTACATCACGTGAACAATTATGTGTAAATTACTGGACTGAAGCTTCTCATTGAGGCTCGGGATTCGAATGAAGCTTGAAAAAATAGTTCCGTCATGGTGAAAATAAAAAGCCTCAAACTTCAAATCCAATTGAAAACTCATATCAATCAATCAATCAATCAATCAATCAATCAACTTTATTTGTATAGCACTTTTTGTACAATTAATGTAAAACAAAGTGCTTAACGTGATTTACAAACAGTGCAAAGATACAATAGATAAGATGAACACACACACACACACACACACACACACACACACACACACACACACACACACACACACACACACACACACACATGCAGACATGCCTAGTGGTATGGAGACATGGCAGGACACTGAGGACTAAGGTGAGGAAAGGACACATTTGGGGGCCGTCCACATTGGGAGTGGCACAGCCTCTAACCACAGGGGGCGCTGCCACACAGATTCCCCCAGCCTGGGCAGACTGGCAAGTCCCAGAACATACGTGGGGGACCAACCAGGTACCGGGGACGGGGGAACCCACGGGAACGCCCCACCAGTGGGGAACGTGGCCACCACCAGTGTAGCGCCCCCTGAGCGGAACCACTGGAGATTAAAGATTCAGTTAACAACCTAATAAAAGTAGATAAATAGATAATACACATATCTGTATATGTACATATATACATACATATACACATATATAAAAATCAGTTAAAAAGCCTGATTAAAAAGTGATGTCTTAGTGATGCATTCAAGTGTTCCTTTCAGGGTGGGAAAACAGAACGTTGCAGGAAGCAGCTGAGCAGAAGTGAAGTGAATGAGTGAACGAGTGAAGTAAATGTGTGAAGTAAACGAGTGAACGAATGAAGTGAATGAGTGAAAAGAATAAGTGAAGTGAACGAGTGAAGAGAACAAGCAAACAAATGAGTGAACAAGTGAAGAGAATGAGTGACGAGAATGAAGTGAAGGAGTGAATAGAATGAGTGAAGTAAACGAGGGAACGAATGAAACAAATAAGTGAAGTAAACGAGTGAAGAGAACAAGCAAACAAGTGAAGTGAGTGAAGAGAACGTGTTAAGTGAACGAGTGAGGTGAACGAGGGAAGAGAATAAAGTGAACGTGTGAAGTGAACGAGTGAAGAGAACGTGTGAAGTGAACGAGTGAGGTGAACGAGGGAAGAGAATAAAGTGAACGAGTGAAGAGAACGTGTGAAGTGAACGAGTGAGGTGAACGAGGGAAGAGAATAAAGTGAACGAGTGAAAAGAACGAGTGGAGAGAATAAAGTGAACGAGTGAATAGAATGTGTGCAGTCAACGAGTCAAGTGAATGAGTGACGTGAACGAGTGAAATGAACGAATGAAGTGAAGGAATGAAGTGAACTTGTGAAGTGAATGAGTGACGTGAACAAATGTAGTGAACAAGTGAAATGAACGAATGAAGAACCACTCGTTCTGAGTGGAGCGAATGAGTGAAGAGAACGAATGAAGTGAAGCTCAGTCTCACCTCTGCAGGCGTCACATGATAAAAAAGTTCACTGTTCCACTGCTTCCTGTTTCTTTTATCACAAACACCAGACTTCTGTTTGTTTGTTTGTTTGTTTGTTTGTTTGTTTGTTTGTTTGTTTGTTTACTTCAGAGTGTTTGTGGTGAAAATCCTTCTCATTTGCATGAGACTCTGCTCTGTTTCCTGTTTGCAGCAAATTGATTACCTGATCTCCCAATACTCCACGGCCAAGAACAAAGTGGTCTACGACCTGGACAGTAAGTAGAACCCGTCCATTGACTCTGAGCCTCACTTCACTTCACCGCGGCAGGTTTCTCATAACGTGACAGAACCGGGTCTCCATCGCCGCGGAGGTTTTCTCATAACGTGTGACAGAACCGGGTCTCCATCGCCGCGGAGGTTTTCTCATAACGTGTGACAGAACCGGGTCTCCATCGCCGCGGCGGTTTTCTCATAACGTGACAGAACCGGGTCTCCATCGCCGCGGAGGTTTTCTCATAACGTGTGACAGAACCGGGTCTCCATCGCCGCGGAGGTTTTCTCATAACGTGTGACAGAACCGGGTCTCCATCGCCGCAGCGTTTTTCTCATAACGTGACAGAACCGGGTCTCCATCGCCGCGGAGGTTTTCTCATAACGTGTGACAGAACCGGGTCTCCATCGCCGCAGCGTTTTTCTCATAACGTGACAGAACCGGGTCTCCATCGCCGCGGAGGTTTTCTCATAACGTGTGACAGAACCGGGTCTCCATCGCCGCAGCGTTTTTCTCATAACGTGACAGAACCGGGTCTCCATCGCCGCAGAGGTTTTCTCATAACGTGACAGAACCGGGTCTCCATCGCCACGGAGGTTTTCTCATAACGTGTGACAGAACCGGGTCTCCATCGCCGCAGCGTTTTTCTCATAACGTGACAGAACCGGGTCTCCATCGCCGCAGAGGTTTTCTCATAACGTGACAGAACCGGGTCTCCATCGCCACGGAGGTTTTCTCATAACGTGTGACAGAACCGGGTCTCCATCGCCGCGGCGGTTTTCTCATAACGTGACAGAACCTGGTCTCCATCGCCGCGGCGGTTTTCTCATAACGTGACAGAACCGGGTCTCCATCGCCGCGGCGGTTTTCTCATAACGTGACAGAACCTGGTCTCCATCGCCGCGGCGGTTTTCTCATAACGTGACAGAACCTGGTCTCCATCGCCGCGGCGGTTTTCTCATAACGTGACAGAACCGGGTCTCCATTGCTGCAGCGGCGGCGGCGGCAGAAGAGCTCCTGAGGATTCATCCTGCTTTTCACCTAAACCTCAGAGAGTTTTTCTCCTCAGCAGCTAATAACCAATCAGGTGGTTTAATAGCAGTCGAGGCCCCGGAGAGGGAGAACCAGGCCAAGCAGGAAGGGAACCGGGACTAATTAACGGGTTTCTCTGCTGCTCCTGCAGACATCGGTCCCTTACTGGGTGGAAGGATACACGACCAGCTGGATAAAGAGGTCCGGCCCGCCTTGGACCAGGCTCTCAGCATGGCTGGAGGTACACCTACTACACCTACCTAATTCACGATGTCACATCAGACAGGGGTTTCTAACCTGAGGTCTGGGACCCCAGAGGGGGGCTTTAGAAGTGTCAACTTAACCAGCAATGAGTGAATCCTTCTGCCTGTTTCTCCAACAAAACTTTATCTTCTGATATTCATCAGTTCTTTATTAATACTCGGAAATTTAGCTGCTGGAATGACTCGCATATGAATATTAACCTCTGGAGAAATGAGCAACACTCATGTTGTGGTTATAAGACATGCATGTATCTGTAGTGATACGATAAGGTAGGGTAGGGTAGGGTAGGGTAAGGCAGGGTGGGGTGGGGTAGTGATACAGTAAGGTAGGGTAAGGTAAGGTAAGGTGGGGTAGGGTAAGGTAGGGTAGGGTAAGGTAGGGTGGGGTAGGGTAAGGCAGGGTGGGGTGGGGTAGTGATACAGTAAGGTAGGGTAAGGTGGGGTAGGGTAAGGTAGGGTAGGGTAAGGTAGGGTGGGGTAGGGTAAGGCAGGGTGGGGTGGGGTAGTGATACAGTAAGGTAGGGTAGGGTAAGGTGGGGTAGGGTAGGGTAGGGTAAGGTAGGGTAGGGTAAGGTAGGGTGGGGTAGGGTAAGGCAGGGTGGGGTGGGGTAGTGATACAGTAAGGTAGGGTAGGGTAAGGTAGTACAGGACAGGATGAGATTTGCCATTATTTGTCCCACAATGGGGAAATTGCAGAACAATAATAATAATTATAAAACAATAATGACAGTAAAAGTAATATAAAAAGAAAATAATAACTGTGACAATATTTAACATTCTTGCATGATAATGTTGCTAAAGATTAAAAATTGAGTTTTTCTTTATTTATAATAAATGAATGATACATATTGTACATAAGAGAAGAGTAATTCAAAAGTGCAGGGCGTGAACTTGCCCATGTTCGATGTTACTGAGTATTTCTGAGAGTTACTGAGTATTACTGAGAGTTACTGAGTATTACTGAGAGTTACTCAGAGTTACTGAAAGTTACTGAGTATTTCTGAGAGTTACTGAGTATTTCTGAGAGTTACTGAGTATTACTGAGAGTTACTGAGTATTACTGAGAGTTACTCAGAGTTACTGATTATTACTGAGAGTTACTGAGTATTATTGAGAGTTACTCAGAGTTACTCAAAGTTACTGAGAGTTACTGAGAGTTACTGAGTATTACTGAGCGTTACTGGGTTTTACTGAGAGTTACTGAGCATTATTAAGTATTACTGAGTATTACTGGGAGTTACTCAGTTTTACTGAGAGTTACTGAGGTTAACTGAGAGTTACTGAGAGTTACTGAGTAGAGTTACTAAGTTTTACTGAGAGTTACTGAGTATTACTAAGAGTTACTGAGTATTGCTGAGTATTGCTGAGTATTACTGAGGGTTACTGAGTAGAGTTACTGAGAGTTACTGGGTATTACTGAGTATTACTGAGTTACTGAGTAGAGTTACTGAGTATTACTGAGAGTTACTGAGTAGAGTTACTGAGTATTACTGAGCGTTACTGAGAGTTACTGGGTATTAAACATGATGAAGTTCCTTTTTAAATCTCTGATCAGGATTTTCAACGTTTTTATCATGAATAAGAAATCAGTCGTCTAACTTGTAATATTTGTTTGGACTTTTATTTACTATTTTAATCTTCGTATCGTTTTCTTCTTCACAAAGTGAAAATCGAGAGAGCCATCAAAGGTAAAAGGAACTCTGTGTCGGATCACTTTGACCCCTGACCTTTGTGACCTTTGACTTCCCTCTGTTATTCTTTAATAAAACAATCAGACAAATCAGATGAGTTAAAACTGCACTTTAACTTTGGTGACTGTGTAGAGAAAGAACATGATTCCTCTTAAAGCATGCTCACATCACTTCCTGCTCCTCTGGTCACCTGATCCATCATTTTTATGGACCAACGGAATAAATCTGTGACGTTTGCCATCACATGAACCAACAGATTCTCTTCCCATAAAAATGTGCCGGTGCAGTTTTAAACGATCAGTATTTGTTGAGTCCCTGGTTCCGCCTGCACTCAGCTCCTCCCTGTCCTGACCAGCCTCGTGTTTCCTGTCACCTGGTTCTGTCAGTTTGGTGTTTCTTCTTCGTTACCAAACATTTATCAACGTGATTCAGGTCATGAAAAACTAAAACATGTCAGATATTCATGCTGGACCAAGTCAATAATCAGGGGGTGAAATACCAGCAGTCATTTACGATGTGATTAGAGTTTATTAATGTCTTATTGGGTTTTATTGGGCTGAATACTTTTTACTGTCAACGTTAAAAACAACAAATGAGTTAAAACTGTCTGTACTTGTGCCCCAATGTAAATACAATATATCTAAAAGAAAAACACTCATACAATAGTCACTTATTGCACTTCCAGCAGCAAAGTAGAGCAATACAAATATTCAGTAAAGTATTTTTAGTTTGGAAGAAGAGGTTTTACTTTTAGCCATCAGTGATACACACTGCATACACACTGAATACACACTGCATACACACTGAATACACACTGCATACACACTCTGCATGCCATATTTAATTATCAGTACCAGAAACTTATAGACACTCAGCTCAGTTCTAGTCGTTACTGTACGAGTCTGTATGAGTGTAACGTTGGCAGATATTATATAAAATATGTCAATATAGTGATTAAAAAGATGATCGTGCGTATAAACATTTAAATACTTACTGGTGCTGCTATTGGCTCAACTCACAATTACATTTAGATGTTGCAGAAAAAAACTAGTTATAAACTATAAATAAAGTTTATTAAGACGTATAGAAATTCTATATCATTTTGGAAAAGTTTTCCTTTTGCCAAGGGATTTTAAATATGAGGCTCTGCCCCCGCCAGAGGTTCTAATCCCGCCAGAGGTTCTAATCCCGCCAAAGACTCTAATCCCGCCAGAGGCTCAAATCCTGCCAGAGGCTCTAATCCCACCAGAGGCTCTAATCCCGCCAGAGGCTCTAATCCCGCCAGAGGTTCTAATCCCACCAGAGGCTCAAATCCCGCCAAAGACTCTAATCCCGCCAGAGGCTCAAATCCCGCCAGAGGCTCTAATCCCGCCAGAGGCTCTAATCCCGCCAGAGGTTCTAATCCCGCCAGAGGCTCTAATCCCACCAGAGGCTCTAATCCCGCCAGAGGTTCTAATCCCGCCAGAGGCTCTAATCCCGCCAGAGGTTCTAATCCTGCCAGAGGCACTAATCCTGCCAGAGGCTCTAATCCCGCCAGAGGTTCTAATCCTGCCAGAGGCTCTAATCCCGCCGCAAACCTCCAAGCAGATTCAAAACGTTTGTATAAAGACGAGAGACAGAAAACGACACTGAGACCTGAGCTGAGATATCAGTGATACTGCAATGAAAACTGCAATACCTGGTTTATCAATGTAGCCTCAGAGACTCTGGGGGAGTTTGTATGTCAAATACCCAGAATGCAACAGTACAGGAGAAGTTTTCTGGACATTTCACAGGATTTTACACCATAAAGTTTATTTAAAATTGTCTTTATGTTGAGACTGGAGTCATTTTCTGGTGTAATTGTTTGGTTTTGTGAAAATATAAAGTACACTATAGTATATAGTATATAGGATGAAAATTTTTACTAAAATGTTTTTCACTCTAATGTTAAAGTCTAATCCTACAAGTTGTGGCTTCCTCAACGACAAAAACTGTGTATTTCTATACCTCCTTTTACATTAACTGAATTTAATGAGTATTTCTATACTTCGTTTTACATTAACTGAACTTAATGAGTATTTCTATACTTCGTTTTACATTAACTGAACTTAATGAGTATTTCTATACCTCGTTTTACATTAACTGAACTTAATGAGTATTTCTATACCTCGTTTTACATTAACTGGACTTAATGAGTATTTCTATACCTCGTTTTACATTAACTGAACTTAATGAGTATTTCTATACCTCGTTTTACATTAACTGAACTTAATGAGTATTTCTATACTTCGTTTTACATTAACTGAACTTAATGAGTATTTCTATACTTCGTTTTACATTAACTGGACTTAATGTCCCAGGACAGAAGTGAAAGAACAAGATGAAATATTTACAAACTAGTTCTGAGTCATTTTGCAGTGTAAATATATTGTGGGATTCATGAGTTTTTTTTCCTCAATATTAAAACAACATTACTACACGTTAACTCAGGAGGAAACATTTCAACATTAGAGATTATAGTTATTGAGAGATTAAAACTCCACGCACACTCTTTCTATCTCTTTAATTTCAGCCATGAGAGAAACCAAAGAGGCCCTGGAGAACGTCAGCGTGTCTCTGGAGGTTCTCCAGGAAGGAACCGGAAAACTCAGTTTCAACCTGAGCCTGGTGCGGAGCAGCATCAACCGGACGCTGAGCGACCCGGGCTGCCATGACGAGGAGTCGGACGCCACCACCGCTCAGCTCTGCCGCAACATCCGCCAGTCTCTGTCCCAGCTGCACGTCAGCGCCAACTTCACCCGGGTAACCGTTCAATTCAACTTTATTCATAAAGCACCAAACACAACACAGGAAACACCCTCCTATACCTTCACCTGATAACCTGGGTTTTATATATATATATATATATATATATATATATATATATATATATAGGTAAATGCACATTTTCTGAGTAACAAGGACTGAAAATCCATGTTGTATCTAAAATGGAAGTTTATCCATCTTCTGTCAAACAGTATATATATATATATATATATATATATATATGTGTGTGTGTGTGTGTGTATGTATGTATACACACACACACACACACACACACACACACACACACACACACACACACACACACACACACACACACACACACATACACACACATATATATAATGTTCATTTATGTGCTTTCAAATAAGTATATTTCTTCCATAACATATTTAGTGTTTAGTTTGTTCTACATCAAAGTGTCCCACAATGTCACAATGTAGTATTACATTTATTTTAACTTGATTTCATTTTATGAAATACATAGTAATAACACAAATATATATTTGGGTGGCGACCAGACACCCTGATATTTTGGATGGAACCCAAAACACCTGTATAGTTTCTGCATCCCCCACAGGAAGTAGTTCCTTCACACTCCCACTTCTCCTCTGGTTCACTTTCCAGCCTGACATTAGTCCTCTGACTCTCACAGAGAAAAATCCCCGGTTTGAATCCCGCCAGGGGCCTTTCTATAGTCTCACCAGTCCAGTTGAACTTTTTTTTTTTACATTGTGCAACCTTATAAAATGAACATAACATTTTATACTGACTTTATTAATCCCATAAAATCAGCTGGAAACTGTTAAACTGACTAAAGTACACGCTAACAGGGTTTTGATCAAGACCAGTTTGTATTATCGGTATAAATATTGGTCTGAATTCTAATAATGTGTATTTTGTTCCCAGCTGCCCCGGGTCAATGCTCAGCTGCAGAAGATGAACCAAGTGTTGAAAACAGACCTGAGCAGCGTCGTCCAAAGAGTGAGTCTGACCCACATGTCAGGGTGTTTCAGCTTCGTCCACGTTACTGTTAAATCCAGCGTCTGGCTCCAGAGCTGATTAAACAAGCCTTCGTTCCAGGAAGTGTTGATCAACGCGCTGGTCTTGTGCTCCACAGGGATTCTCTGCTCTGAACGACACGCCGCTCATGGTGATGGAACAGACCAGGAGTGTAGTGGAGAGTGAGTCCTCTCTGGTTCCTCAACTTAAATAAGTTGTGGTCGATCGTCTTCCTCCTCTTGAGGGAACTAATCCAATCTGAGGTCAGGTTGAACAGCCTTGTCCTGAATTCTACTGGAAAATTAAAAGTTGATAAGGAGAATTAATTCTAGCTGATATTCAGGACGGGAGGATGTTTGATGAAAAATTTCTATTGTAACATGTATTTTGATGTGGATCTGCACCAGAATATAGTCGGTTCTTCTTCGGTTCAAAAGGCTCCTGTGGACCAATGTTTAGTTTTTGAGATTTCTTGTTAACAGGTAAATAAACGCAGGTGATTTAATTCCCTCCTTGGCCGAGGTAACAACCAAACAACGTCCCACTTCAGGCTGATCAAAGAGCTGATCGGTCCTCTGGTTGCCGTTGTGTTTCACCTGAGAGGTTTATTGTCCCGCCCACTCTCACCTGCTGCTTCTGTGTCTCAGGTGTTCAGAACCTGGTGGACGGCATCGGCCACAACATCAGCAGCTTCTCCAAAGCCTTCCCACTGCAGAGCTGCTTGTCCAACTTCACCATCTTCATCAGCCACGCCCACGCCAAGATCGAAGACTACTACCCCGAGATCGACAAGATGGACTTCTACAGGTCCACTCCTCCATCCATCATCCATCCATCCATCTGTCCTCCATCCATCATCCATCCATCTTCCATCCATCCATCTCTCCTCCATCCATCATCCATCCATCTTCCATCCATCCATCATCCATCCATCTTCCATCCATCCATCTCTCCTCCATCCATCATCCATCCATCTCTCCTCCATCCATCATCCATCCATCTTCCATCCATCCATCTCTCCTCCATCCATCATCCATCCATCTCTCCTCCATCCATCATCCATCCATCCACCTGTCCTCCATCCATCATCCATCCATCTTCCATCCATCCATCTCTCCTCCATCCATCATCCATCCATCTTCCATCCATCCATCATCCATCCACCTGTCCTCCATCCATCATCCATCCATCTCTCCTCCATCATCAATCCATCATCCATCCATCCATCTGTCCTCCATCCATCATCCATCCATCTTCCATCCATCCATCTCTCCTCCATCCATCATCCATCCATCTTCCATCCATCCATCTCTCCTCCATCCATCATCCATCCATCTCTCCTCCATCCATCATCCATCCATCTCTCCTCCATCCATCATCCATCCATCCACCTGTCCTCCATCCATCATCTATCCATCATCCATCCACCTGTCCTCCATCCACCTGTCCTCCATCCATCATCCATCCATCTCTCCTCCATCATCATCCATCCATCATCCATTAATTCACCCATCCATCATTCATCCATCCATCCAGCATCCCTCCATCCATTTGCCCATCCATCCATCCATCCATCCATCCGTCCATCCATCCATCCGTCCGTCTATCCCTCCATCCATCTTCTGCTCCTCTTTATCAGCTCGGATCATCAATAGAATCATCAGAGTCCAGCTGCTTCATTCAGAATGTTTATCTTGTTTCTCTCAGGTCATTTTAATGTTTATTATTTAAGTCTGCATCAGCATTGTGAATTTATAAAATATTCATATCATTTATATTTTAAATTTAAATGACTCAGCAGAGGGAAACACAGCAGCTGCTTTCACTGCTCATTTAGCAGTTGAGGGTTCGAGTCCGAGTCAGTTTGGCCTCGTTGTCTTGGGCGTTGGGTGAGATTTTATTTTATTTATTTCATTTCATTTATTTATTTCCTCCGCTGTGCAGGTGGATCGGCTGCATCACCCTGTGCTGCATGGTGGTCCTGGTTCTGGCCTTCAACTACCTGGGTCTGCTGTGTGGCACTCTGGGGTACGACAAGCACGCCTCGCCCACCACCCGGGGCTGCATCTCCAACACTGGAGGAACCATGCTCATGGCGTAAGACAAGCAGCTTCGTCTGCTCTCTTTTATTACAAGAGTGGAAACGTCCTCTGACCTTAAACTCTCAGAACAGTACTACTAAACTACAGTACCTACAGTATACTGGATGTAATCTAAGTTTTATAGAGAAACTGGAGCAGAGCTCCTTGAGTTTTAGATGCTGTCTGTATTATACTGAGCTGGTGTGTGTGTGTGTGTGTGTGTGTGTGTGTGTGTGTGTGTGTGTGTGTGTGTGTGTGTGTGTGTGTGTGTGTGTGTGTGTGTGTGTGTGTGTGTGTGTGTGTGTGTGTGTGTGTGTGTGTGTGTGTGTGTGTGTGTGTGTGTGTGTGTGTGTGTGTGTGTGTGTGTGTGTGTGTTGCTTCACAGCGGCGTTGGGTTCAGCTTCCTCTTCTCCTGGGTGCTGATGGGACTGGTGACCATCATCTTCCTCGCCGGAGGAAACATGGAGAAGCTTCTCTGTGAGCCGTTCCACTCCAAAGAGCTCTTCAAGGCAAGTCAAGCCACCGGTTTACGTTAAAGAACATTTAAAATTTCACCCATTTTATCTTCTTTAAACCACGTAAACATAATGTTATGGAGGACGTTTTCTTTTTCTTTACCTGACCTCTAATGTTTTACTAAATCTGAGTTCAGCTCCCGTCAATTAGAAAATAAAAACTGCTTTAATTTGACGGTTAAATCACAAATAAACTCAAAGATTTTAGCTGAATGTATTTTATGTATTTTATAAGAGCTCATAGGAAGAACCTGGAATGTATTGTGTCTATTTCCCTGCATTAGTTGCTCTGCCTATAAAGTGGAATATATTCATTATAAATTGATTTCTATTTTTTAGCTCACTTATTGTAGTAAGATGCTGCTGCTTTAGATTACAGCTGAGTTTAATCCTACAAACCTGGATGAAACACAGCGTCTCAGATCAGAAAGCGTTTGTTTGTTAGTTGATGGTCTGGATGCTTCCTGCTCCTGCAGGTTGTGGACACTCCCTACCTGATCCACCCCGAGTGGAAGAACTTCATCCCCGGCTACATGTACAACGACTCGGACCTGGAGCTGACGGCCGAGAGCCTGTACAGGTACAGGAAACTCCTAGTTTAGGATTAACGTGGATTACAATCCGTCCTCTCTATAGTTTCATCACTTTATAAAGATATTTGAGCAGAATTACGGAATATTGCAGCTTCTCACACATTTGTTTATCCCTTATTCTGCTGTTTTACTTCTTTGACAGAGAAAGCGCAGCCATTATGTTGTTGTGGCTCATTAGCAGGGGTTTTCTGCTCCGTGCTGCTCTCCTGCTCTCCTGCAGCTTCTTGCCTGACGATTACTGCAGCTTTCATCATTTCCCTCCAGTGAGACGCTGCAGTTCACTGGAAACACAGACTCTCCTTATATTTCCAAATAAAGCAGCGCTGCCTCATCATCCTACTAAAGAACAAGCAGTGCTGCTGCGAGTCCATCATGGGAGGGGAATGTTATCCAGGCCGCCGATTTATCTTAAAGATAACAGAGCGGTATTCAACAGTATTGACTCAACAGTATTGAGTCTGGTATTGAGCCAGTATTGAGTCAGGGAGCAGTCATGTACTTCCAGCCTGTGTCACTAGAGGGCAGCAAATGTTTTCACTGAGGAAAACCTGCAGTGACTCTTCTCCTTCTCCCTTCTCCCTTCTTCTTCTTCGTCTTCTTCTTCTTCTTCTTCTTCTTCTTCTTCTTCTTCTTCTTCTTCTTCTTCTTCTTCAGCACATGCAAACTGAACAGAGGCATTTATTCAGCCATGCGTCTGGACAAAGTCTTCAACATCTCATCTTTCCTCAACACTTCTGTGGTCAGTAAACTGCACACACACACACACACACACACACACACACACACACACACACACACACACACACACACACACACACACACACACACACTTTTGGTTTTTGCAAGTTTGATTCAGTGTTTGTGATGAATAAGCAGAACCTGATTTTGTGATTTTCAGCAGCTATGATTTAATATTTAGTATAATTACAGAAAGGCAGACCACTGGTGTACAACAATATATATATATATATATATATATATATATATATATATATATATATATATATATATATATATATATATATATACTTTTGGTGTAAAGTTTGTTCTCTAGCAGATCTGAAAGCTTCTCACACAGTTAACTCTAAACTCAAACTCTTCTCCTCACAGCATTTCTTTTTTAAATCAAATAGAAAAGTTTTCCCTTTCAAAGTTACATTTCTACATAAGTTCTGGTACCTGGAGGATTTGTCACTCTTTGGGATTCATTACATCAAGTTCACTGCAACGTTTGCTGCTGTTTAAAGCTTTACATTAAAAAACGTGATTTTTACCGTGAACCTTTTCTTTTTCCTCTGATCTCACCGCTCACTCTCCAGACTTACACCACATTACCTGACTGTAGTTCATTTCTACAATATTCATATATCCCTCCACCAATACAAATAGTGCTGCTACTAAACTGCAGGATCTGAATTCATTCGTACATTTCCACTTTCAGAGGAATACACACGGATGTCTTCAGGGTTATGCTGTCATGCCAGGAATACAAAACATACCTTTATGTTATTAATGTATGAAAATGTATTTCTTACAACAGAAACCATCTCTATCCTTCAGAGACATTATTATTAAATATCACAGTAAGTTACGTTATAAAACATTCACACTGACACTTTTATAAAAGTATGAAAATGAAGCAAAGTGGTTCTGATTGTTGGCAGCAGATCTTTTGTAGGATTACTGAATTATTTCATTACTGCTGAAGCCCGACGTGACGTCAGTGATGAGCCTCGTCTCTCCCCTCGGTGGGTCCCACTTCTTTGGTCTCTGGAAGCGTCTCTTTCTGACCCGGAGCCAAACTGCAGCCCGTCTGAGACGCCGGCACGCTGCCGGCACGCCGCTGCCAGTTGGCTGCGAGCCGCAGCCCCTGAGACCTTCCAGGCTGCGTCTGCGTCGCTTCGCTGCACTCATTTATCTTCATTACAGCCTCAGAATGTTTAGAAGTTTCCAGGAGTCTTCAGCCATCTTCTTACTTTCACTTATATGAGATATTGATATCAAATGAATAAAGAAGAAAACCTTGAAGCTTTAAACTGACAAGAATTTATTTTAATCTTTGCTGGACGGTGATTAAATTATGACCAAACATATAAAGAACATGCGGGTTCATTTCTCTTCACAGCCATGTAAAGATATTGATTTCATACATCTATTAGTATTGTGAGATGGTACAAGCTCATTCTTCATATCGTGATCATTTAGAAGTAAATTATATTTTTTCTCGCTAAACTCAACTGATCAGTTGAGTTTAAAGTCTTGTTTTGACAATCAGTCAAAGTAAAAGAGAAAAGTCATCATCTCGTCCTACTAATAAAGACCGAAGCTTTAAAATGCCGCCGCTGCATTTAAATATAGTTTCTGGCTTTTATCTGTTGAAATCTGCTGAAATAGTTTCATGTTTCTGTGAAAGAGACAAGTTTGCAGCATCAGCGCAAGATTCTAAATGTCTTTGGTCAGAAAACAAAAACATCTGAAGAGACGTTGGGTTTTATTAGTGCAGCTTGTCTGTCGACAGTTTTTACTGCTTTTCCCCTCCGGTAGAAAACCAAAAGCTGTTCTGTGTTTTGTGAGCTGTTGTGTTTATATTCAGGACATTCTTCATGAAAATCATCTTTTCTGTGTGTAAAAGAATTTTAAAAATATATAATCAGCTCACTGCAACACATTTTCATATGTATACAAATAGAAAATATGTCATCATTTAAAATTCTCTGAACTTCTCATTGGTTCTAGTTGTATGTTGGTTTTCTAATTAAATCTTTAAAAGGTTCAGAATTAGAGTGAAAACAGTGGAAAGCTGTGAGCCGGAAAAATGTCAGGGAATAAAACTTCTCTCCAAACCACATTTCATGAAGTCGGAATTATTTTTTCTTTGATTAAAGTGTTTTGGTGATTCTCTGCAGTTTCACAAAAACTGAGCAACAATAAAGCTTCAAACTCCAGAAATAATACATCTTGACTTTACTACAGCGCGAAAGAAACAACAGATTTCATTCATTTTGATATGCAGACATTAAAGAGGAGTGACCTCTTGGAAAAGTTTATTCTGCTGCATATTGAAACGTATTGAAGTTTATTGACTGTCGTTCACAGTTTACCAAGGATGTGGTGGGTCAGCTGGACCGTGTGAAGATCGACCTCAGGTCCATCATCCTGCTGGAGGCCGAGGGGAAGCAGAACCTTCTGGACTTTTCTGAATCGGGCGTCTCAGAAATCAACTACGCCGACTACCTGGAGGAGGTGAGACGAGCACAAACACTGAGAGAGCGAAGCCCTCGGTCGACACGGAGGAACGCGCTGTAATCAGATTACTCTTTAATCCAAGCAGACACACTGTTGTTTTCATACGGACAGACTCTCATTCTGTTTCAGAGCCTTGTCTTGCCTAAATACTCATTATTGTTTGCGTGCAGGATGTTTTTCACAATATCAGATATTATTGAAACCATCGATTTGGGTTTATATTTTTTATTTTCATACAAAAGTTATAATTAAAAAATACTCCCTGCAACAAAACGTCAATAGAGACATAGTCTGAACAAAGAGGAGCAGCAGAGAAGATCAGTCTTATATCGGCCCCTTTGTTACCTGACAATCACTTTACATCAGTCTCTTATTTTGGTAATGACCAACGTTCTAAATATATACAGTTTTACAGATATTTTTGGACATTTTATGTACAGTATTTACAATATACAAATACGAAAACCATAATTTTCATGTTTGTTCAATCAAGTATCTCGCATTATTACTGTGTATATATATATATATATATGTCCAAATCTAATTTTCATACTTTTTTAACGTTGCAGCTTTTATGCGTTTCTTAAATGCCAGGAGAGTTCCTGTCTCTTGCGTTCCATAAACTACTTCCTGTGACTGTGACACTTCTTCTTCTCTTCTTTCAAACCTTTCTTGAATGTTCATTGGCAATATTTTTTTATCGGCCTTATACAAAACCTGAAGATTATTATCATTAACTATATCATAAAATAAAATTTCAGCTACAATAAAATCAGAATCAGATTGTTTTTACTTTCTACTTATTTCTTTGTCATTGTTTCTTGTGAGAAGTTGAGAGGAGTTGAATTATGTTAGGAAAAGCCTGACTCCTGACCCCCTGCTGCCCTCTGGTGGCCTTCTGTGGAAATCTTCCCCACGCTGTGAAAACTGAGGCTGTACATGAATTGAATTGACGACAGTCGTAAAGTAAATGACAGCAGGTTGACTGTCCACACTGAGAGACTGGGTCGTATGAAAGGAAGAGCCTGGTTCTGCTGACAGTACCAAACTCTTCCATGTTGCCTATTAACACGCAGCAGGCCGTCAGGCTTCACCTGATCGCAGCGGCGACGCAGAACACGTGGTTCCACCAAGCACCGCCGCAGATTAGTTATCCACACGAGATCCTGCCGAGGCGATGAGACTCTCCGGGAGTCAGGAGGATCCTGTGATCGAACTAATCGATTCTGACCTGCAGAGTTAAACTCATTCAAGTGAGAGTGAAGACCTGCAGAGGTCAGCAGTCCGTCACAGTGCAGACGTCCCAGAGGTGAAGACAGTCTGTCCTCTCTCTCCCTGGCTGGTTTCAGGTTTAAAAAGTGTGTTGCTCCAACCAGCCAATCAGAAATCAAGCCCTATATAGTGTCATCGGGGGTTTAGCCAATCCCAATCAAGGTAGGCCCTCCCTTTGACTCCTCCCACAATTAGGCAGCTCTGCTCTGGCACATGGCACCACGAGAGGAAGTACTTCCTCCTCTTCCCAAGATGGGCATGTGTGGGTGGAGCCAGTCCAGCTCACACAGACACAGCAGATTCTGAATGCAGCTCCTATGATCCAATATTCAGATTAGGAAAATCAAGGAGGAGCTAGAAACTTAGAATACTGAAGGTTTCTGGACCGACCAGACCAGGAGGAGGAGGAGAACAGGAGGAGGAGGTGAACAGGAGGAGGAGGAGAACAGGAGGAGGAGGAGGAGGAGAACAGGAGGAGGAGGTGAACAGGAGGAGGAGGAGAACAGGAGGAGGAGGAGAACAACTGGAGGACAGGAGAACTTTAATAAAATCCTTCATAAAACCTGCTCGGACAAATAGATCACACTTTTAGTTTGCATGGAATTTGCTGCTGAACAAATGAGAATAACAGCCTGATGTAACCGGGAGTGTTTTACTGCATCGTTACTGTGACCACATGGTGGCTGAGTGGAGCTCTGAGCTCCAGCAAGCACAGGATGAAATGTGACAGCATGAATGCAACAGAAGAGATTGAGAAAAGGCCGAAGGAGAGAAGCACATGGAAAATATGTCACAATAAAAGTTGTGTGTCAACTGAGGAAACGACGCTCACCACAGTAACAGCAGATATTTTCAAGTGAAAACACAAGAATTCCTTTGCAAACATACTCAGATGTAGTGAATCACTCTGCACAAAATAATCTATCAACTCTTGTCTTCTAAACCTTTTCAAACAATATTAAAATGTAAAGTGATTAACATTGTCAGTGTCCACTCCGCTGTTGATGCTGTTCTCTGTTCTCTGTTCTGTGTTCTGTGTTCTCTGTTCTCTGTTCTGTGTTCTCTGTTCTGTGTTCTCTGTTCTCTGTTCTGTGTTCTGTGTTCTCTGTTCTCTGTTCTGTGTTCTCTGTTCTGTGTTCTGTGTTCTGTGTTCTCTGTTCTCTGTTCTCTGTTCTCTGTTCTCTGTTCTGTGTTCTGTGTTCTCTGTTCTCTGTTCTGTGTTCTCTGTTCTGTGTTCTGTGTTCTGTGTTCTCTGTTCTCTGTTCTCTGTTCTGTGTTCTCTGTTCTCTGTTCTCTGTTCTGTGTTCTCTGTTCTGTGTTCTCTGTTCTCTGTTCTGTGTTCTGTGTTCTGTGTTCTGTGTTCTCTGTTCTGTGTTCTCTGTTCTGTGTTCTCTGTTCTCTGTTCTCTGTTCTGTGTTCTCTGTTCTCTGTTCTCTGTTCTCTGTTCTCTGTTCTGTGTTCTGTGTTCTCTGTTCTGTGTTCTCTGTTCTGTGTTCTCTGTTCTGTGTTCTCTGTTCTCTGTTTGTCGTCTGCAGGTGAACAAAGGAGTCACTGTGGTTGATCTGCTGTCGTTTTCCAGAGAGCTGGAGGCCCAGACGGACCTCATGGTAAGAGCTTTCCCTGTTTTCTCCACAGCACACACACTTAATTACATTTACTGATTTGTTTACAAGGCCAGCGCAGCGCTTGGTGGGGAGTTTGGGTGTTTTCTGGCTCCTGGAGCTTTCAGCAGCTGTCTGAGCACTGATTACCTCTCCATCCGCCTTTAGGTGGTTCAAACAGCACATTTATTAACCTCCAAGTACCAGGTCCATCAGGATGCTTCAGCAAAATGGAGTTTGGAGCGACTCAGAATGGCAGAGAGGCTTTTAAAGCAGCTTCCCATCAGTTTTCTGTCTCTACACAAAGTTTTGGCTCCAAAATCATGTGCATCACCTGTAATTCTCCATTGGAACCAACTGTCCCTGTAATGGATCAAAAACAGACTATGTGTTGACGTAAATGTAAAAAGAGTGCTGGTCTTGGCTAAACTGTATTTGTGTGAACTGTTTGTGTGTTGCAGCCCAGAGGAGCTCTGCAGGCGGCGCTGAAAGGCCACGTCGGGACTCTGCAGCAGATCCACAGGCAGCAGGTCGTCCCCATGGAGCAGGCCATGGTACGACTGCTTCCTCTCACAAAATGGCTGCTTTTAAC
The DNA here is from genome assembly GCF_963383615.2 of Lipophrys pholis. Lineage (NCBI taxonomy): Eukaryota > Metazoa > Chordata > Actinopteri > Blenniiformes > Blenniidae > Lipophrys > Lipophrys pholis. Next base: position 1,598,966 of record NC_137629.1, on the reverse strand, counting down.
CTCTTAAATCTCATTTTTAGCTGTTTTACAACAACATTTAAACTCTTTTCTAATTATTCAAACGTGATACGTGTTGAATCTGTGTCTTTGCTAATGATAATGATAATGAAACACTGAATTAGACTGTTGAATCCACGTTGACAGATCTAGTTTGATCGATAAAAGTGCTGATGGGCTGATCGTTCGTAGCCCAGAAATCTGGAGCACAGCTGCTGCTTTACACATTAGAACTGTAAATCATCTGTAGGATGTGGAAACTGTCCTGCCTACGTTTGAAAACATAACTCTCCCATAAACTATAAGTATCAAAACTTCCAGATTATCCACTGCTGCATGGAAACAGGATGATATTTATGAAGTTCCCGATACTTTCCTCAGTCAGGGGGAGTTTGAAAAGATACCCAGAATGCAACAGCTACAGGAGAAGTTTTCTGGTCGTTTCACTGTATTTAGCAACAGAAGGTTTCATTTAAATTGGCTTTAAGTTGAGATTGGAGTCATTTTCTGTGGTGATATCACCGTTTTCTTCACATACACTCTGCGCCACAATAAATAAAAGCTTTAAAGTTTCAAATTAAAGGTTATTATGGCCATATTTTACCGGTTCCGCCCACTCAGGATGAAATTAGACTGTATGTGGCCCCTGAACTCTGGCTTAGAGGAGAGCGAGAGGAAAGAAAAGGACAGAAACAAGAATTTTGTCAATTATAAATTCTTTTACTTCAGTAAAGAAGAGCTCAGCCACCAAACGTGAGCCGACCTGACAGTCGGTCAGTAAATCGTCCTTCTCATTATTTTGAATGAACATTTAGCTTGCTGGTGAGCAGTTTCCAGTCTGAGGAAATGAGTTTTCTCTGCCGGGCTGACGTCAGACGTTCAGCTCCAGCAGGAAATTAAAAAAACTCTAAAACTATCCAGTGTGATCACATGTCAGAACTGATCAGAAAGATCCTGTCATTTCTGTATTATCCTTTACAAACATCTATTCAAGAGAATCACAGCAGAGAAAATCTTATATTTCAGAGATTATCATTAAAAACTGTTTCCGTATGTCAGGCAGGTGTTGTCAGGAATACACGTTTAATACTCAGTCCTGTTTCTCTGTCAAGATTTTACTTTTACCAAACAGTGATGTGCTTCAACGCAGTTTTCACAACAGCTCTTGTTTTTTTGTTCTTCTTCCACGTTCAACTTCAAGAGATATGTTAGAGCAAGGGTAAGCCTCAACATGTGTATTAAGTGTCCTCCTCCATTGTCTGCAGCCTTTCAGGTGGATGGTGTGTCCTTCAGATTACACAGTGACTGCTGAACACAGACAATCTGCTTCTGGAACATAATAAAACTGTGTGTGTGTGTTCTTACGTTGACATTATGATCATGTATGGTGCTGGTCATGAAGGGTTTTGTCCCAAAATATCCACTTAAAGAAAAGAAATGCAGGCTTGTCTCATCTAGAACAACAGTTTATTAGTTTGTAAGTCGTCATGAAGGTGAGTCATTTCTTTCTTTGGATTGTGGATATTTCATTTTGGAGCAAAACTCCTCGGCATGCCGCTGCAGAAAACACGCTGCTGCTCATCACTGTCACTTTGTTCTCGGTGTCTCCTGCTGTTTCTCTGCTCTCCGCCTGTTTTCAAATGTTTTCTGAGTTTTGATGCCGAGTGTTGATCTGTGTCCCTGTGAAGAGCGCCTTGAACCAGAGCATGAGGTACCTGGAGAGGACGGCGTCCGACCTGCCAGTGAGTCACAACCTGCAGTCTGAAATACACACTTCAGTCAGTCTGAAATACACACTTCAGTCTGTATGAAATACACACTTCAGTCTGTATGAAATACACACTTCAGTCAGTCTGAAATACACTAGTCAGTATGAAATACACACTTTAGTCTGTCTGAAATACACTAGTCAGTATGAAATACACACTTTAGTCAGTCTGAAATACACTAGTCAGTCTGAAATACACACTTTAGTCAGTCTGAAATACACACTTCAGTCAGTCTGAAATACACTAGTCAGTATGAAATACACACTTTAGTCAGTCTGAAATACACACTTCAGTCTGTCTGAAATACACACTTTAGTCAGTCTGAAATACACTAGTCAGTATGAAATACACACTTCAGTCTGTATGAAATACACACTTTAGTCAGTCTGAAATACACAATTTAGTCAGTGTACATACTGACAAATCCAGTGCGTTTTAATTAAAATACTTTGATTATTCAAAGACATCTTGAAAAAAATTCTTCATCAACGATGAAAAGCAAATATTCATTGTTTTTTCAGTCGTGATAGTACTGATAGTACTTTTTATAGGACGAGTACAAACATTTTGCTTCATGCTGATACCAAGGACCGATACAAGTACTAACCTTTAGCTACTTTCCTAATCCGACTACCAATACAAGTACTAAACTTCTGCTACTTGCCGATACTTAGTACCGATACCATTACTGACGCATAACATCACATAATACTCAGTATCGAACAGCATAGCCGATATCGGTATCGGTATCGGTACATCCCTAAATTTGAGCATTTGGTCAAAGACAATGTGCAAAATAACAACATTGTGTGAATTATGACCATTAATTAAATAGACAATGCAGTTTTTTTTCTACCTTTACGCAGCAGTAGATACTTTCCAGTACCAATCAGCAGAAAACAAAAAAGTCGTTCTCATGTCTCATAGAAATATCAGAATTAATCAAAGTTTTTTTTGGGTTGTTTCAGAACAAAATCTTGGCTATTCTCGAGGCGATCGATGCTGCTCAGTTCCTCGTCTCCAAGAACGCGTCTCATCTCATCGACCGGGTAAAATTTACTTTGTTTTAAACTCTCAGGCTTTCAAATGATGTTTTCACTCATCTTCTGTCTCTAATCTCCTTCAGGAAACTGCAAAGTACACGGCGACCATCATCAGCTACTTCCATCAATACATCGAATGGGTGAAAACATCTGTGAGTGTGAGCGAGTGAAAAGTGTGGGCGAGTGAAAAGTGTGGGCGAGTGAAAAGTGAGAGTGAGTGAAAAGTGAGAGCGAGTGAAAAGTGTGAGCGAGTGAAGTGTGAGCGAGTGAAGTGTGAGCGAGTGAAAAGTGAGCGCGGGTGAAAAATGTGAGCAAGTGAAAAGTGAGCGAGTAAAAAGTGTGCGAGTGAAACGTGTGAGGGAGTGAAAAGTGAGAGAGTGAAAAGTGTGCAAGTGAAAAGTGAGAGCGGGTGAAAAGTGTGAGGGAGTGAAAAGTGACCGCAAGTGAAAAGTGAGCGCGGGTGAAAAATGTGAGCGAGTGAAAAGTGAGCGAGTAAAAAGTGTGCGAGTGAAAAGTGTGAGGGAGTGAAAAGTGAGAGAGTGAAAAGTGTGCGAGTGAAAAGTGAGAGCGGGTGAAAAGTGTGAGGGAGTGAAAAGTGACCGCAAGTGAAAAGTGTGAGGGAGTGAAAAGTGAGAGCGAGTGAAAAGTGTGCGAGTGAAAAGTGAGAGCGGGTGAAAAGTGTGAGGGAGTGAAAAGTGACCACAAGTGAAAAGTGAGCGCGGGTGAAAAATGTGAGCGAGTGAAAAGTGAGCGAGTAAAAAGTGTGAGGGAGTGAAAAGTGAGAGAGTGAAAAGTGTGCGAGTGAAAAGTGAGAGCGGGTGAAAAGTGTGAGGGAGTGAAAAGTGACCACAAGTGAAAAGTGTGAGCAAGTAAAAAGTGTGAGCAAGTGAAAAGTGAGGGAGTGAAAAGTGAGAGTGAGTGAAAAGTGTGAGTGGGTGAAAAGTGTGAGGGAGTGAAAAGTGAGAGCGAGTGAAAAGTGAGTGAGTGAACGGGTCGTTCTTGTCAGAACCCATTCAGAAGTCGGTGCTGTTCCGTCGGAGCTCCAGTAAATTTAGAGGAGACAAATATAACAGTTACTGCCTCTTTAAATCTGAGGAATTTGCTTTGTGGGACTTTGGTTTCTGTCGGAGGAATTCTGACCAAAGTAAAAAAAAAAACCACAATGTTGACGGACAATAAAAGTTTTATTCCAATGAGGAGAGACGTTCTTCTAGTTTTCCGGGAACATTGAAAGTGGAGGGACGTTGTTGTGCAGCGGTTTGTGGGTTTTCATGTGAGCAGCACCAGAGGTGGTGGAGGTGGTGGAGGTGTGACGGGCTGACGCTGGCTTCTGTGTGCAGCTCAACATGGAGGTCGCTCCCTGCAAGCCCTTCAGCAACATGGTGGACACGGCGGAGATCCTGGCCTGCAGCTTCCTGATGGACTCCATGGTAACCAGTGAACACATGAAAACACTCGCTGCATTAGGGGGATCGGCTCCGATTGGTTCGTTTGAGAGGAAAAACTCTTTACGTCTGAACGTCCAACAGAAACACCTTGTTTCCTTCAGGACACGTAAAGGATTTTAATAATTCTATTGTTTCCCTCATATAAGTCCATAAAATACATAAAAACTAAATTCTATTAAGGTACAGAGAATAGGTAAGGAAAAGAAGAAATACAAACATAAAATGTCAGAAACAGTATTGACATTAAGTAAAATTGGTCGTATTGATAACAGTAATAAAAGTAATTGAACAAAAACAGAAACCACGATTATACTAAGATAAGATAAATGATCTGTAGGAAAACCAAACATGATTTGGACTTTTGATTTAACTCAAACTGGGTTTAGTTTTAAAATGAACTTTAAGTTCATCTACTTAATCATTTGATTCCCACGATGATGGGAACATTAGAATTTACTGAAAGTGAAATCTAATTTCAGTCTCAACCGTATCAAGAAAAACCAGTATCATTACAACATGTATGATAAAGTGAGTACTATATAATAATAATTCAATGTTGTTTCTTTTTTCCATATTTATAACTTTCTAGTCTGAATTTGGTCAATTTTGTATGTAAAAATTTTATAGAGCTATTTTATATTTTTAACTGGAGAGAAAATATCACATTGTTCTGAATTGAACATCAGTACTAATAGGATCATTTTAATAACGAGAGGATAATCATCATAAACCAAAACCTCCTGATGTGTTAACTGTTTCTTTACATAAAAGATGTGTTCAGTCTGTGTACTCCGTCACTGCAGCAGCACTCGCAGTACAATAGATACTGTGTAGTTTGACCCTGGGCTGATTCGTTCTGGTCCTTGAGCACCTTGTTTTTCCACAGAACACGTTCTGGATGGGTCTGGGCTGCAGCACGCTCTTCCTGCTGCCCAGCATCATCCTGGCCGTCAAACTGGCCAAGTTTTACCGCCGGATGGACACCGAGGACGTTTACGACGAGTGAGTGGCTGATTCTTTCCTCCCGACCGACTGACGGGAGGATTAATGCTCTTTTACTAGATGAAAGCTAAATTAAAATAACTGTCAACATCCCTGCTTTAAAACATTCTAACACGTGTACTCAGATTACTCTATTACATCACTGTAGATATTTATTTTCTTTTAAAGGGTCATATTATGCAGAATTCACTTCCTGAAGGTTCTCCAGCAGTACTACTCGTCCCCATACCTGGACTGACGTCCCAGAAGTGAAGACAGTCTGTCCTCTCTGTCCCTGGCTTGTTTCAGGTTTTAAAAAGTGTGTTGCTCCAAGCAGCCAATCAGAAATCAAACCCTATATAGTGTCATCGGGGGTTTAGCCAATCCCAATCAAGGTAGGCCCTCCCTTTGACTCCTCCCACAATTAGGCAGCTCTGCTCTGGCACATGGCACCACGAGAGGAAGTACTTCCTCCTCTTCCCAAGATGGGCATGTGTGGGCGGAGCCAGTCCAGCTCACACAGACACAGCAGATTCTTAATGCAGCTCCTATGATCCAATATTCAAATGAGGAAAATCAAGGAGGAGCTAGAACCTTAGAACACTGAAGGTTTCTGGACCGACCAGACCAGGAGGAGGAGGAGGAGAACAGGAGGAGGAGGAGGACAGGAGGAGGTGGAGAACAGGAGGAGGAGGAGAACAGGAGGAGGAGGTGAACAAGAGGAGGAGAACAGGAGGAGGAGGTGAACAGGAGGAGGAGAACAGGAGGAGGAGGAGGAGGTGAAGCTGGATGATATGACTCTTTTTAAGACTTCTGTTTCTTCTTGTTTTATGTTGGTTTTAGCTGCAAGTAGGAAAATAATGTTTTTCCTTCGTTCTCATTCGTATTGAAATTTTGGTCAATGTTTTTAATTATTGATTTATTTTCTCCTCCTTTTTCTTTCCTCATAGCTCCTCTGTTTCCGGGACTTGGCATTTTACTTTGTGATAACCATTTCTACTATTTCCATTTTCCATGTTTCTTTTTTTGTTTGTTTGTTTGTTTGTTTGTTTGCCTTCCTTCCTTCATTCCGCTCCATCAAGCACTCGGCACTTTACAGACAAACATTGACTCATCTGTCATGTCACATTTCCTCCTCATGCATCTTTTTCTTTCCCGTCTGTGGACTCCAGCTCAGCTGATCAGAGCTGATCAGAGCTGATCAGAGCTGATCAGAGCTGATCGATCGCAGGTGACTTTCAGCTCATAACATCTTCACGTTGCTGTTTTGTTTTTTGTTTGTGTATCTTTATAGCATTGAGACAATTCCCATGAAAACGTAAGACCCTTCAGCCGCCTCCTGCTCCCTCTAAACTCCTCACTCAGTGCTTTCCTCTGGGTCCTGTACATAGAGCTGTTTACTAAATTCTTGGTGCTGGTTTGCATTTGGAAGCTTGGGTGGAGGCTGTGGCTTCTTGTGGCGTGCTACTTTTGAAAAGTGTCCCTTACCTTTCACCAAGGGCTCTTGCAACCGTTACCTTACTGGTCCACCGTTTTTTAGTCAGTTAATGTGTAAATAAAAACATTATGGTTTATACAGATTTATGAATATGATTATTTTAACATCGTCTGGCGCAGATTTTTACTCCCAACGTGCAGCATGCCGTGTCTCATGTCACATCCATCATCTTTATGTTCACGGCTTCTTGTTTTCACGATGGAAATTAGTAACAATGGTTATCATAGCGAGCGCTCGCAGGGTTTTCTCAATATCGCCATGACAAGGTAACGTCCCGTCGTCCCGCTGGGTGGAGGTGGAGGTGGGGGGGAGGGTGGAGGTGGTTGTGGAGGTGGAGCAGGCAGATCTGAAGGTGGGGGTAAAGGTGAGGGTGGAGGTGGAGGTGAAAGTGAAGGTGAAGGTGTAGGTGAAGGTGGGTGTGGAGGTTGGGGTGGGGTGAAGGTGGGGGTGGAGGGGAAGGTGGTGTGGGGGTGGAGGTATACGCATGCCGGAGGGAGAGTTTCTTTTTAAAGTGACTGCATGTGATGCTTGGCTGCAGGGGGGCGGAGTCTCACACACACCTGAAGGTCCTTCAGTCATAAAACCATGAAATCTGAAGTAATAGAAGCTTTTTGAAGAAACTACATGAACTACTGAATACTATTATTAAAAACCATTAAAGGCTAAAAACATAAAGAGGAGAAATATGCATATTTACTTAAAGAATGGGATGAGAATTAGAGCTTTATGTGGCATCCTTAAACAGCTAATTTATATAATATTATAAATTCTATTTACCTTAAAATATGACTTTATAAATGACAATCAAGTATAAGTGGAATATTTAAGTCATTTATTTAGATAAAAGTATAGTGAACCGAGGTGCTACAAGTTTTTAACGTCTCTTTCCTGCAACGCGCCTTAATATAGTAAAAATAACATTCCATATTATTCATTTAGCACCAAATACAAACAATTCAACATGAACAATAAAAGTTATTTTTTTGTAGGAAAGTGTGAAACATGCAGGACTGTGACTTTAAATTAAAAGGATTAATGCACTGATGTTAAAATTTAAAATTAAACCCTGTATCTGCTAAAAGCCACCAAAGAAAGCAACTTTCTATTACAGTTCTAAAGTTTTATAACTTGGTTGAAGTGACATTTTATTGCTTTTTATTGAATTTGTCAGAAATCAGCATATTTCTACTCAAACGTCACATTTACAAAAACCTTCAAAAGTTTAAAAGATGAATTGACGGTTAAAATAACAACAACTAACAACCAACAAACCCCCCCTGGGGTGAAAATAAATGCTGCTTATCAGCAGACAAACTTCCACGGCTGAACAAAATGTTCACAAACTACAGGGAGTGTTTGAAGCCACAACGTTCAGACGGTTCTTCCCCCAGAAAACATCAACGCTTGTTGGTTTGTTTTATTTTTTTAATTTTGGGTTCAGAAAACCACCAGCATGTACAATCTGTACTCTTCACATTTCTGCATCTGGTACAGTCACACACCGATCACAGAATAGAATAGAATAGAATAGAACCTTTATTGTCATTGTCACCAGTACAACCAGAATAAAAAGTGTCAACCCGTCAGTTCTTCATAAAATCAATAAAAGTACAAATGAAAACTGTTAAAATATAGAAATCAAGAACTTAAGCTGCAAGTTCCTACAACTCAGTAAACAAATAAATCAAAGAATTGAGGTAAATAAAATACGAGCAGAAGCAGTTTTGAGACAGAAGAGAAACCAAACTGAATCAGCTGTTTGACGTTGTATAAAATGATTTCTTCTGATTCTTCCTGGACCTTCAGCAACACCTTCAGCTCTGCTGCTCATCCCAATAATGCCTGTTTCTTTACAATCGTCAGCAGCGTTCAACACTTCTATCCAACCAATGAATACTGAGTTTACTTAGTCTTTATCGTTAAGCACACTGTCAATACCAGGATGCAGAAGGTTCAGCCTGCAGGTGGCGCTACCATTCCTTCCCTCCGTCGTGCCGCTGCGCGTTTTGCTTCCTGGTCTTGGTTCTACTAACTGCATGCCTGAACGTCGCCGTGAAAACTGTGGTGTTTCCCCCCGTCTAGAGTCGACCAGACTCCGGTGAACGTTCACCTCATCGTTGTGTTCAGAGAGAGGCAAGCATGCGGAGGAAGAGTTCTGCCTTCACTTCCTGTCTAACCTCTAACTGCATGTTGGTCGTTCATCCTGAGTTGCATTGAAACGGGAACAGACGTAACAGAGGCGACAGGCGGAGAACCAATCACAGCGTAGGAGGAGGAACCAATCAGAAACTGCTCTTTGTTTCACTTCAAGAACTTTAATAATAATAATGATAATAATAATAATCATCATCATCATCATAATAATGCGGCTTTTTAAGCTCTTTATTTAGATAAATATGTTATTTATTTATTTGTGGCTTCTTCTTTTTTTTTTTTTAATAATATGTCATTCTTATTTTCTTGAAGTGAAAACCGTTTTTAAATGCAATCAAAAACCTTTTTGACAATGAAGAGGCCGTTTGTAATCTGAATCTAAAATCTGAACCTCTCAGTTTGCTTATTTATATTTGGAGGCCAGTTTCTGATTCTTTGCTCCAAAACTGCTGGGAATGTGTGACGTCCTCTCAGTTGTGCATCAAACTGAAAGCAGCTCTGTAGTTTGATAAAGCTGCACATGGGTCACAAAAATAAACGAGGCCACATGCGACTGTAGAACTACAACATCAGAGTCGTTTATAGACTTTCTGTCTTGTTAGAGGCCGACATGTAACAACGACCCCGATTATTATAAAACGAAACGTAATCAAACCCGAACTGTAATAACTGGTCAATGATGTAACAAGATGCTGAGCCCAAAACTTAAAAAAACCTTTTAATATTACGTTATGGAGCAAACAAACTATAGCGTAATAATTCTATTACATCATAACGTCAGGCAATGATTTATGTTTGGACGTGGAAGAGAGCAGCTTCATTTTGAATAACACTGAAAGAATGAGTTCTAAGAGTTTGTACTATTTGTACTTGTTCTCTATAATCTATTTCACCAATCATCAACATAATGTATAAACATTAAACACTTTAAGATCACATTTGAATTCTTGTTAAATCTTTTTACATTATTGACCAGTTATTACATTTTGGGTTTTATTACATAAGACTTTATAACAGTTTGGCTCGTTGTTCCGCGTCGGGCTTTAACTCTTTACCTGAGTTGAGCTCTGAGAGAAAGAAGCTGATTTGCTCTCTGACCTTTGACCTTTGACCTCGTCCTCCTCTCTAACTCCTCGGAGGAGAAAACAAGTTTTAACCTCATGATTGATTCTGTACCGTGTGTGTGTGTGTGTGTGTGTGTGTGTGTGTGTGTGTGTGTGTGTGTGTGTGTGTGTGTGTGTGTGTGTGTGTGTGTGTGTGTGTGTGTGTGTGTGTGTGTGTGTGTATGTAGCGTCCCGACCTTTGACACTCTGAACAGGTTCCCTCGGGCCTCGGCTCCTCCGAGGCACATCGACTGGTGACCAGCTTCTCTGGCTCCTGACAGGTACAAGCAAACCGGCCAATCAGACGTCTTCGTTACTGGAACACGATTAATTTCCTTCCCTTTCTAGTTTCACACGGCCGCCGCCGCCACCGCCGCCGCCGCCTCGTCCTCGTCCTGCTGTCTGTTTAAGCGTGTCTGACGTTTCTCTGTTAACGCTCCTCCACAGCTTGTTCTAGTGCTTTTCTGCTGGCAGGAAAACCTTCACGGTGAGAATCACTCCTTTTAGATTCACTAACGAACCACAAAGTGTGAGTGTTGGGAATGTGCTTCGTCGCTCTGTATTTTACTTTGTTTGACTATAATTTAGCTGTAAAAAGAGCCTCTTTCCTCTCTAAGCGAGTTCATGTCTCCGTCCTGCTGCTGGACGTTAGTGAATCACTCTGATCATTAGTTTGTGGCTCTGAGGCTGTTTTTAACAGAAACGATGGGTTTTAAATGCAGATTGTTTTTGTATTGAAAGACTAGAGAGAGTTCAGGTTAGGTGACTTTCTCAAGCCTAACAGGAGCTGCAGAGATGTTTCTACACTACTACAGTGCTTACAGAACAGTTTTGTAAAGGAGCCACTTCCATTGTAAGCCTCTGGATTGTTGAAGACTCCGGCAGAGACACGTTCCCTCCTCCGGCGGGTCAGGAAATTACACGTTTCACCAAATTCAGCTAAAAGGAAAAACCGTCTCAAAGTAAGAAAACAGATTATGTAACTTCCACTGAGAGCAGCGTCACAGAATGAGGCTGAATTATCATTTAATATTGTTTTTGGGGCAAAACTGTCCAATCTGACATCCGACACTGAGAACAGGAAGGTTTTCTGTTCATCCCCGGAGAAAACAGAATTATTTAGTAGGATCCTGCAGGAAGGAGGCGAACCTGGACCATCAGTTGGAATCTTGTTTGCTTGTGTTCATCAGAGTGACTGCAAGAATATAAAATCTATTCTTTATTGTTTTGAGCTGCGAGATTAAGTTGTAGTTTATCTAATTTACATTTATGACTCAGTTTAATGTTCCTGACATGATTCACAGTTAAATCTGATGTTTGTCCAGTTAGAGGTGTAACATCTTTAAATGCTCTGAATATGATGAGGATGGACGAGTGTTTCCTCAGAGGAAAGCAGTGTTTTGTGTATTTGGTGTATTTGGAGTATTTTGTGTGTTTCTGTAGCAGTAGAAGTCTGCAGGCCTTTAAATTCCCCGCTGGAGTTTCATAAAGCATCGCTGACGTTTCACAGCTCAGCCGCAGCAGAATTGATCTCCTGAGACCGTCGCAAATAAAGAAATAGGATAATGTTTGAATAATTTACTCCGTGTTTTAGTTTGAATCCACTTTTTCCTCATGTCTGTCCTCGCAGTGCCCTCGAAAACTGGAACTAAAACACTCCACGGTGAGTCAAGGTCTTTATTTAATCACACACAACATTTACACACAGTGTAATGTGCAGTGAAATGCTTTGAGTTCATGTTCCACACCGAAACAACCATTTTATTAACAGGAGAGAAGAAAGAAAAATGTAAGTCTAGAACACAAAGACAGAGAATAGCATGCTCTGTTACAATTTTAATAATAAAGGAAATTAAGGCTCATGAAAGATAAAATATCAATAAATAAATGAGTTTGTCTTCTTTCTGCACAATGAGATCATTCAATAGATAAACATGAAGCTTCAGAGCCGTTGCTGTTCAGGTCTACTCTCTTATCAAGAACAAAAATATAATTTCAGAGTGAATTTTTCATCACTGGTGAGATTATTTCATCTCTTGGGATTAAATGTCAGTGGAAACAAAGAGTGAAGAATCTCAGCTCTGTTTAGATCAGCGGGTCGGACCGTTAAAATACAGCCAGAATACCCTTTACCTTTCAACATTGACATTTTACTTTGTTGTGGTGCCGAGTATACGTGATGAATATTTGGATATTTTCCCAAAAACCAAACGATTACTACAGGAAATGACTCCAATCTCAACATCAAGCCAATTTTAATGAAACTTTCTGGTGTAAGATCCAGTGAAAGGTCCAGAAACTCCCCCTGGCAGCACGGCTCTGGGGCTGATAGGAACCAGGTAGTGTCATGGAGGCTGAAGACATTCGTGTTTTCTTTAAAGTTTGGAGTATTGTCCTGGTGGAGTGGCAGATTGGAGCCTCCTCCAGGCCTGGTGTTTGACGCTCCTGTTTTAGATTTCCACTGGATACTGATAAGAACTCGTGCAGATACGGGTCAGAGGCAGGAAGCCCTGCTTCCTCACACAGGGAAAACATGCAGACTCCACAGAGAGCAGAGGAATCAGTGTGCAGAAGTTCAGGATCTTCTCTTCATGTCGTCTCCAGATGATCTCAGACCAAGCAGCAGAGGAGGATGAAAGCTCCTGCAGGCGTCGCCTTCCAGATGATTCCGACCTTCCATCACTGCCTTCAGGACGACGGCGGCCTGCAGGACATCGACTCTCCTCGGCGACAATCTGAGCCGAGCTGCTGCTTCCTGCTTCCTGCTTCCTGCTTCTAAACGTTTACATTGTCTGGAGGTGAAGCTCAGCCGGGGAGCTGTCAGGGGGCGGGACTTCAACTGTGATGATGCTGGAGTGATTTTATCCCCCCTGCTTCAAACTGGATGTCAGAGTTCCTGAAGCTGTTTTCTCCTTTTGAAGTGCAGCCGGTTTGAGCCGCTGGATGTGAACAGACTCAAAGTTCACAGCTCGGCCACGTTTCAGTGAACTTCAGCACGACTTCAAATGTTTACAATGACTAGAAGGTTTTAATTTCTGCTGGTGTTTGAGAAACTTTACAAATGATGGGTTGCCTTTGAGAAGATTCTTTCCCTACTGGACCGTGTGATGTGTTTACCTGCTGAGAAACAGTTTGGACACCTGAAGTTCATCACAGCTTCCTGTTGCAATGCATCCTGGTCTATAAACACTCTTATTCAGTTCCATCAGCAGTGAGCGTTCACCTGTAATAAAAGAAGTCCTGCTTTTAGGTGAAGAATTGGTTGTAACGCGCTCTCTCATTGAGCCACTAATGTTCTGCAGTCTTCTTGCTTCCATCGTGGGGATGTTTTAAAGTGGAGAACTCCTTATCAAGCCAAATTCTGCTTTTTGCTTCTTGTTGTAGGCCTCAGGTCTGTACTGCTCCTCCATCATCTGCGCGCTTGTTTCTTCTTTTTAGTCGCTCTGGACTCATTTTAAACTCCTGCCTTCAGGAGCTTTTTGTTTTATTTTTTTCTATTGGTTGATGTAGACGTGAACTGAGAAACATGCTGAGTTTTATCTTTAAAAAAAAGTTTTGGAGGCAAACCAATCGAGCCAGCCGCACCTCGCCTTCATGTTTACAGGTTAGAAATAATGTGAAAGGTTAGACAATCCATTATTCCCACAAGCAAGTGCTGTTAATCAGATAGAAGTAGAAAAGAGACGCATGCTTTATGGTTTACACGGCTGGTGGTGACGCACACCGGGAAGTCAATGTTCATCTTAACATTTAACTGTGTAGGATTTCTTATTGATTAACAACATATGAAGCCAAATGTAAGAATTCATAGTAGTATAAACATATATTTTAAATTGAAATGACTTTTAAAAGTGAATTAAATCAATAAATGTGAGTTTTGAAACTTTTGTTCCACAACAGTAAAAACAAAATATTTGAGGTTCCACATTTCTAATCTAATCTAATCTAATCTAATCTAATCTATCTATCTATCTATCTATCTATCTATCTATCTATCTATCTATCTATCTATCTATCTATCTATCTATCTATCTATCTATCTATCTATCTATCTATCTATCTATCTATCTATCTATCTATCTATCTATCTATCTATCTATCTATCGATCATCAACGCTTCACTATGACTAATTTTATTACGTATTATTAAGCTCAAGCTGTTTGTGGTTTAAATGTCCGTCTGATTTTCATTTACAAGATTTAGGAAACACTTTAATGGGAGTACAGCTATAGTTGGCATCAATAGATTAGTTTAGGAAAGTACTTCAAATATTCCACCTTTTGTACCTTTTTTATTGTTATTATTATTATTATTATTATTATTATTATTATTATTATTATTATTATTCTGATTAACATTTTTCACGTTATAAAACTCGGTGGTGTCGGATTAAAGACTGAATGAAAAAAAAAGCACATTATTAAATAGCTTGAATCTACTTCCCATTTTAATACTTTTCAAAACCCATATGTCTTTATACATTTATATATTCAGCTAGTTTTGAACAAACACAATCTGCTGTATTAATTCTGCTTTGGCTTCATTGGAAAATGATTTTAAAATGACTAAAGCTGACTTTCTAGCTTTTCGATCCCAGTTCTTGTTAGGATGGACATTTCCTCGGTGCGTTCACTTCAGCAGGACTATCGTTGGTTTTCTCTTCTGCTAAAGTCTGGATGTGACCCGACTTGAGGAGAATGAGAAAACACATGTTTGATTTTACTAAAGTGCTTAAACTTGACGTCGCCGGTCTGAACCCGGACGGGGAAACGGCGGGACCTGGTCTGAAACGTGACGCTCCGGAGTTGAGCACCGACGGAGCCGCGGTGGCGAGAAGACGGATTGTATAAATTGTGAATAAACTTTGAAACTCAAGGTATTAGTTCACTGTCATTCTTCTTCTGGGAGTTTTGTGTGAGTGCAAATATTCTGGTTTAAATTACAGAACTGGAAGTTTTTTATATTTGTCCTGAAGTAAAATAGAAGCGTGAATTATGTAACTGGTGGAAGATTATATCTGGAAGTCTTAGTTGGTGAGAGTGTACGTTATAGCGCCACCCTGCACTTACTGCAGAGTGAGCAGGGTGTAATGTGTTCCTGCTCAGCTATTTCAATAGCAGATGATTATGTTCCTCCAGAAGCTTCATTCTGAGGGTTTGTTTTTTGTTTCTTTCTGTATTTGACTAAACTCCTCCAGGACAACCACAGGCCTGCTCACTGCCGCTTCCAAAAGGGTTTGTAGGAGAACATGAGGGCAGCAGCGGTTCAAACACTCCAGCTTGTTTACTTACACATCACACACCGTCCTGAAGAGTGTGTGTTTTCTGACATTTCCACAAACTGTCCTTCGATGGAGGTTGTCAGACTGTTTTTTTCAACCGAGCATGAGGTGAAGTTAAAGATCTCCAGAGAGGCAATAACACAGCAACATGCAGACTGCTGTTCACTGGCAGGAGGGAAAACTCCTCCGCTGATCACATGGTTCACGTACTGCTGTCAGAGTCTATGCAGATGATTTAAATACATTTTTAATTTCCACTTCTGTAACATGTTCTGGATTTCACTCATTTCTGATCACGATGCTCATCACCACTGGGAACACCTTGAGTCTCACTCCGTCAACCTGGGGTTTGAACGACGACCCACTGTAACACCTGAGCCGGTACACAGTGGGGCGACATTAAGAATAGATACTACTGCAGAGGTTCCTAACCCGTTACCATAATTAGATCTGTGTGTGAGACTGGGTCCAAGCTGGTTATCGCAGGTAAACACAAGAAACCTGAACATTTCTGACCAAATAACACAAACTAGATGTTTAGAATATTTGCTAGGAGGTTATGCTGGTGGATTATTGACCACATGTGAGGTGATCTACAAGGATTAAAATCCACAGTGCTGTCCTCCACTGTCCTCCACTGTCCTCCACTTTCCTCCATTGTACTCCACTGTCCTCCACTTTCCTCCATTGTACTCCAACCCACTGTACTCCACTGTCCTCCACTTTCCTCCATTGTACTCCACTGTCCTCCACTGTACTCTACTGTCCTCTACTCCACTGTCCTCCAATGTTATCCACTCCACTGTACCCCACTGTACTCCACTGTACTCCACCATACTCCAATCCACTGTCCTCCACTGTACTCTACTCTACTGTAATCCACGCCACTGTACTCCACTGTCCTCCATTGTACTCCACTGTACTCCACTGTCCCCCACTGTCCTCCAATGTAATCCATTCCACTGTACCCCACTGTCCTCCAATGTAATCCACTCCACTGTACCCCACTGTACTCCACTGTACTCCACTCCACTGTATTCCACTGTACTCCACTGTACTCCACTCCACTGTATTCCACTGTACTCCACTGTACTGTTGTTCTTGCTTCACATCAGTGCTCACAGGTGCAGAAACCATCAGACATGCAGGTCCTGAGAGTCACAACTGAAGTGAGTAAAGTTTAAAACTGTTCTGTTTCTTCTTCCCGGAGTGACGAGAAGAAAGATGTGAAACTATGAGAACTTCAAACCTGGAGAGAAAAAACAAGAGGTTAGATGTCAATTAGTTTTTTTATCTGGTGAAATCAGGAAATACTTGGTCGTTTGGTCGGTTGGATGGTTGGTCGGTTGGTCGGTTGGTCGGTTGGTCGGTTGGTTGGTTGGTCGGTTGGTCGGTTGGTTGGTTGGTTGGTTGGATGGTTGGTTGGTTGGTTGGTTGGATGGTTGGTCGGTTGGTCGGTTGGTCGGTTGGTCGGTTGGTCGGTTGGTTGGTTGGTCGGTTGGTCGGTTGGTCGGTTGGTCGGTTGGATGGTTGGTTGGTTGGTTGGTTGGATGGTTGGTCGGTTGGTCGGTTGGTCGGTTGGTCGGTTGGTCGGTTGGTCGGTTGGTCGGTTGGTCGGTTGGTCGGTTGGTCGGTTGGTTGGTTGGATGGTTGGTTGGTTGGATGGTTGGTTGGTTGGTTGGTTGGATGGTTGGATGGTTGGTCGGTTGGATGGTTGGTCGGTTGGTTGGTTGGTTGGTTGGTTGGTTGGTTGGTTGGTTGGTTGGATGGTTGGTTGGTTGGTTGGTTGGATGGTTGGATGGTTGGTCGGTTGGATGGTTGGTCGGTTGGATGGTTAGTCGGTTGGTAGGTATCTTGTTTCGATGGTCGCTGAGCATCCAGTTTATGGAAGAAATAAATGTTTTAGGAGTTCAGGTTTAAGTAAAGTGGATGCCGTAGTAATAAAATGAGTTTGGATCAGATTGTGTTGGATTTAAGTGATAAAACTTGTTCCTTTTAAATTATTTTTTTGTTGAAACAAACAGTTTAATTTACTTTCCCAAATCTAAATCTAAATTATTTTGTGACTATAAAACTTTATGCTACGGAACAATGTTGCCTAAATCCATTGAATCATTGAGGTCTTTTCTTCTCTATATCCAGAGAATAAAGATATACTATCAGGCCCTCCTTATCCAGACGATGTTTTCACCCCAGCAGTGTGAGAATAGGCCTTTCTTGTTCTCTCCTAATGGGCCTGGTGATTACCCGCTGCTCTCCAGGCCGGTCTGGGTCTGCAGCTCAAGTTTCTGTGGCGTCTGCCTGTGTTTACATGTGGATGTGGAAATGACAGGCTGCACAGTCCTGAGCTCAGCCGCCTTTTAAAGCAGAAACCAACCTGAAGCCTTGATGACGCTCGTTTAGATAAGTGCTTTTCTCAGACATGCTACAATTCTCTTTTATTGAAACTCGTTCAGCAAACATGAAAATTGCTCACAATCATACGATTGGCATGATTGTACAAACCCTGTGGCAAGAGAGGCGGTTCCAGTTAAGCCACTTTGGAAATAGCTGAGGAAATGAGGGATCAGCATGAACATGGCAGCTGGTTGACTTGTGGCTGCTCCTCCAGACGGCAGCAAGTCGCTGCCCTCCTCCTCCTCTTCCTCCTCCTCCTCCTCCTCCACCCTGAATTCCCTCTTTGTCCGCCTCCCCGATAAATAGCAGGAGCGACCCGCCGCCTGAGCAGTGCCTCCTCTTCAGCTTCCGTCTGGCGCCATGTGGATGCAGACCGCCGCCGTGCTGCTCGCCTGCTGCCTCTGGCTGGTGAGGACTCAGAGCATCTGGGACGACCCCATCAAGTTCACCACCAAAGCCAAGGACTCCTGCACCATGACGGTCACCGGCCAGGGAGAGTTCACCAGGCTGAGGCTGTCCTGCCAGGGCAGCAAGCGCTCATACTGGTGTGACTACCTGGGCAAGCCCTACACCTGCCGCGCCTACAACAAGAACCCCCGCCACTTCTTCGTCCAGTTGATGTGGATCCTCAGGAAGCTGCCCAACGCCTGCCTGGCGCCCATAAACATCCGACCTCACATGTGCAGGAAGGAGCCCAGTGACGACTCCCAGATGGTCTTCAGCGCCGCCTCCTTCGCTCGGTCGGAAGCTTCGTCCAGGACGGTGCAGAGGCCTCAGCCGGCGGGGCCTCAGCCGGCGGGGCCTCAGCCGGCGGGGCCTCAGCCGGCGGGGCCTCAGCCGGCGGGGCCTCAACTGGCAAGACCTCAGCCGGCGGGGCGTCAGCCGGCGGGGCGTCAGCCGGCGGGGCGTCAGCCGGCGAAGCCTCATCCGGCTCCCACAAGGCCGGACTCAGTGAGGCAGGCAGCCATGAAGACAACGCAGAGAGCCGCTGCAGGACCGACCCCGCCTCCCGTGGAGAGCCACGCCAAGAGGACGGCTCGGCAGTACTGCTGGAGGTCCATGCAGGGCCTCTGCTCCCTCCTCATCGGCTGGCTCCCACAGTAACGATGAGCTGCAGCGTTCAACCAGGATCCAAAATAGATTTCACTGATTTTAAAAAATGACTCATGATTATTTACATCAGACTTTCCTCTGGCAAAACCCAAACTTCACAGATTTACATGTGTGATGAAGATTGCCTCTGATGTGTGAGTAAATCATCGTTTGGAGGGAAATCCAGACTGTTTCTCAGGATGTGGCTGAAGAACTGCAGCGCCCCCTTCAGGAAGAGTCATGTTACTGCAGGAACTTCTCTGTATATATGTCTGTTCACTTGTATATTATGGAATCACAGGAGTGCCAAAATTAAAAGGAAATAGATGTAAAAATATAAAGAGAATCAATAATACAAAAATACAAAGGTAGTCATATTCTTTTTTCTATCTTGTCTTTGCTTATTCCATTTTGTCAATGCTTCTCCTGTCTTGTCTTTGTCTTTTCCATTTGCTTTTTGTCATTGTATTTACTGGACGAGTCAAGCCGTCTGGAAAAGACAAAAGCAATACAAAGCAAATCAGCGAGGGCTGTGGGGGGTCTTTCTGTTCAGGGGGACTAGTCCATACCCGATCACACCATTGCTGCTTGCAGTGGCTATGTAGTAGCAGGAAGTAGACGCATATGCAGGTTTATTTGAAGTAAAAGAGGGAAAGTTAAATATGACGGACGTGGAGGAGTTGAGAAGAGGCTACTACATAGCCACTGTACGCCATGACAAAAAGCAAATGGAAAAGACAAAGACAAAACAGGAGAAGCATTGACAAAATGGAATAAGCAAAGACAACATAGAAGAAGAATATGACTACCTTTGTATATTTTTTGTATTATTGATTGACCAAATGTATTTTCTTTTAATTTTGGCACTCCTGTGATTCCAAAGTATATAATCTGCTTGTACCACTTGATATTAACTTGAATATTGTTTTTTACTACAGCCTGAAAAGGAAATGTTTTCTGTACTTGACAGGAATATATAATAAATGTGAAATTGTAAACTAATCTGTGTTGATCATTTTCGATTTATTGATACCTTGTGAAAAATGAAATATCAGGAAAGTCAGGTTTATTATATAATGTAGATCAGCATGAGCTATTCAAAGTGCTCTCCATGAAACACAATATATTTTTCTCGAATATAAAGTATGAACAGTAGGAGCTGAAGTACAGAGCAACCTGTTTAATCACTACTAGTTTAAATGGGTTATTTTCTAACATTCACATAAGCTGTTGAATGAAGATCCAATTTTCATTTACCTTAAACCTCAAAGACTTTCTGTCTGCAGATTTTAAACATAAAATGAAATAACAAATCCATGAAAAGGAAAAGTGTGGTTTAACTGCATATTTTAACTATTTTAACAAAAGAACTGTTCATTAATGTTTTGCTGAACATTGCTCAAGGAATACACATATTTATGAATATTTATTTTTCACTAATCTGAAAGAAAACATATTCAGCAAGGAAAAAAAAGATTACGGTCAATAAGTTGTGTTTGAGGGTTTAGAATTCTTTTCTTGGCTTTAGCTCTCTGAGTTGTTTCCTCAATCATTTGAATGATAAAAACTTTAACTCCAGCATATGTTCACCGGCTGGCTGGTTTATCACTCCGGTTCATGCAGGTAAGATGTTCCGTGGATTAAAAACCTCAAATAATTCCTGTACGCCTCCATAACTAATTAAACTTAGTGTTTTTGTTGTGAGCCTCTAAAACAACTTGAATTGAACCCTGAGGTTTGCACTGCGACTCCCCAGATCCTGAAACGACCATTTTGCCCCACATGCAGCTCAGGTCCTGTGTTTTCAGTTCAATCCGTGTCTGGTTCTCTCCTGCAGGAACATCTGGCCACTTTAAACATCACTGTCTAGCCTCTCTGGAGCACAGTGGACTCACAAAACGTCCAGACCAGGTCCTGTTCAAGTTATTGGCATTTCTATTCGATATTAACAAATCAGATTATGAGACAGAAGGTGAGTGCCTGAAGCAATTTGACACTATGAATTATTATAATTAGAGTTTTCACTTGTTAAACCATCCATCCATCAATCCATCTATCCATCCATCCATCCATCCACCAATCCATCCATCCATCCATCCATCCATCCACCCATCTATCCATCCATCCATCCATCCACCCATCTATCCATCCATCCATCCATCCATCCATCCATCCATCCATCCATCCATCCATCCATCCATCCATCCATCCATCCATCCACCCATCTATCCATCCATCCATCCATCCATCCATCCATCCATCCATCCATCCAGCCATCCATCCATCCATCCATCCACCCATCTATCCATCCATCCATCCATCCATCCATCCATCCATCCATCCATCCATCCATCCATCCATCCATCCATCCATCCACCCATCTATCCATCCATCCATCCATCCAAAATCTTACTGAGAAGAGGAAACAGCTGGTATGTCTTAAATAAAAAAGTTTAAAAAAAGTCCATGCAATATTTTAAAGTTTAAAAAGTGAAAATATAAATTAAACATAAATTACAGTAGTATTCCCGGCCTGCAGTGATTGGTTGATAGAGGAAAGAGGCGGGGGGCTGTTTTGTTGTATTAAAGTTTAACATTGAGGATCAGAAAAAACAGAAACACCAGTATATTCTTATTCTTATTCTTTATCTTAATCTTAATCTTAATCTTAATCTTAATCTTAATCTTAATCTTAATCTTAATATTATTATAATAAATGAGCTCAAACCATTCTGAAACTTTGCACACACTTCAGAACTGTATTATATGTTATGCTCATTGCGCATGTGTCTGGCAAAATGGCTCTATAGCGCCCCCTACACTGTTTTCACATTTGTAACGTCAACAAGCAACACGTTTAACACTTTTCACCTAAATGCAAGAAATTGGACGAGGTTCCCCCAACAGCAGAGAGAAGATTGCTTGAAAATGTACGTATTTCACTGGTGTCTGCATAGATGAGTTAGAATGGCTCCACAGCGCCACCTAATACCTTGGAATGGTATGACACCCTCACCCAAACCTCAACATGCACCACGTTCCAACGTGTCTGGGTGTGAGAGGACCCGCTCAGCTTTTATGATTGTTCTTGGATTTATCACGTGTTTAGTTATGTAACATCCTTGATTGATGATGGTGTGTGTGTGTGTGTGTGTGTGTGTGTGTGTGTGTGTGTGTGTGTGTGTGTGTGTGTGTGTGTGTGTGTGTGTGTGTGTGTGTGTGTGTGTGTGTGTGTGTGTGTGTGTGTGTGTGTGTGTGTGTGTGTGTGTGTGTGAAGGGGAGGGCTGATCGTGCAGCAGCAGGTAAAAGCTGCTCTCAGCTCTCATGCTGCAGGACTGAAAATCAAAGTTTCTCTGAAACCTTCAGGTAAGTCTCTGCTGTTTAATCCTCTGTTAGTGTGTATTGGAGAATTAGTGATGCAGAATGTGTACATGGCGTCTGGAACAAATAGCCTGTGGGATAGTTTTCTAGTTAAAACGTGTTGTTTTTGTATTTTGGTTACAAACAATGACATAGAAACTGATTCTCTGCCCTCATAGTACTCTGATATGAACTTTGGAATATTTGAATATCCTGTGATTCTTTCTTCTGCTTTTGAAAGGAGCATTAAAGCTGCAGCTGCTGTTTAATCTGATGGATTGTGTTCCTTTGCTCACTTTTATTCTGCTTTGCTCACTTTATAAAATCCCATTTCCATGCAATCTTTTATAAATGTAATAGCTTTTGTTTCACAGACTTTCCCTACTATTTTTAAACTCTTGGTTTTATTGTGAAAAGTGTCTCTGCTGAGGGATTGAGAGTCGTTTTCTGCCGGAGGAAATGAAAGGGACTTGAGTTTGGAGGGCTAAATGTGGATTTGTGCCTCTGCAGGGTGTGTTCCATGGCTCTCCTCGCCAACCTCACCGTCCTGCTGCTGCTGGCTTGTGTTTCCCACCAGCTGGCTCTGTGCAGCAGCCAGAGGAGCCCCGGGCGGGGGGGCCGGAGCCCGGACCGGGGGCACCACCGGGAAGGCCGGCACCCCAAGTCCGTCCCGGCTCAGCCCTTCAAGGGCAAACTGGTCACCAGAGCCAAAGAGGACTGTTCCTGG
The DNA here is from genome assembly GCF_963383615.2 of Lipophrys pholis. Lineage (NCBI taxonomy): Eukaryota > Metazoa > Chordata > Actinopteri > Blenniiformes > Blenniidae > Lipophrys > Lipophrys pholis. The sequence continues at coordinate 1,576,115 of NC_137629.1, read as the reverse complement.
GCGGCGGCCGGAGAGGACGTCTTGGTCCTCAGGGTGAGCTGCAGGAAGGGCGACAGCAGCTTCAGCTGCGAGTACGAAGCCCGGCCGGCCACCTGCCCGCAGTATTCCTCCAACGTGAGGCTGTACTGGAAGCAGGTTGCTCGCTCCCTCAGGAAGCAGAAGCGTCTGTGCCGGGACGGCGAGGCCTTGGTCCGGACGGGTTTGTGTCGGCGAGCAGCCAGAGATGCTCACTTCAGACTGCGAGAGGAGAGGGGAAGTCCTCCTCGTCCTCCTGCTGAACCTCTTCAACCCTCAACCGCCGGATCCTGTCGGAGCGACAACAAGAAGCTGGCAGAGGAATACTGCAACGACACCTGGTCCAGCCTCTGCACCTTCTTCTTCACCATGATGAAGGATAACGACTGCTGAGGCAGACCGATCAGCTCCACTTCTCATTATAGAGTTGGTTTTTATAGATGCTTCTTGTTTGCTCTTTACAATCTTTTACATTTTCTATGTACAGTATGTTGTCAGTTGATCAAATTGTACTTAAGTGATAAGTTGTTTTGGTTTTTTTAAAGAAAAAAATAATAAAGATTCCTGTGAGATAAAGAAAAGCCAGTGACTGCCTGTCCTTTCTATTTCTTTTCCCTTTTCAGTAATGTGACTGAAAAGCCTCTATCACAGTCAATTACCTCTTCTCCGTTCAAAAAACCCATTAAGCAAAAGTCCCACCTGAGTAATTTCCGTCAGACTCATTATCTGTCGTCCCTCAATGTGCCGCTGACGGCGTTTTGCTGGCAGATTAGACATGTGAGCATGTTGAGTATTGACTGGTAGTTTAACCAGAGGGAGTGAAAGCTTGCATACCTTGGCACTAACAAGCCGAGGAATCCACTCTCAGCGTGGAGCCGTAAAACTCTCTCACATGTTCAGCCTGCATCATCACAGGTCCAGAGAGACACAGCAAACTGAAATCATATGGAGGGTGGAACGACTCCAACATTAATTTATCAAAACGTCCAGAACAGTTCTGAGTACATGCAACAGGCTGCGACTGTTATGAGGCTGCATGTAAGAACAACATGTAAAAACAACATTATATAGAGAATAATAGAGTCACTGCAGTCTGATCTGCTGGGAAGCAACTTGTTAGAAGCTAAATATCAATAAACCACCTCTAATCAGCAAAATGACTCGAATCACTTCATTAAACAAAGTATTCCTACTTCATTCTTGGGTGTTTTTTTCCATTTTGCACGTTTGTACTTCCCTTCATGTGAAGACAAATCTGTAGAAATTGATCAAATAGATCGGCTGTGGTCTAGCCTGGATATTACATGTTGTTTTTTTCATTAATTCAGAAAAGTTTAGTTTTTGATTTAAAACTTTTCCACAAGCTGATTTATGATCTGTGTCGTTACTAATGCTCAAGCTTCTGTTATAATGCTGATATGATGGCAAGAGTTAAAATGTGTGTGTTTAACAGTTAAACAGGTCTTTATATTTTGGACATTTCAAAATCCGTACTTTTCACTGCTACTGAGATAAAGAAGTACATTTTTGAAGTATGTGAGAATTTTTTCCAACTCTTTCCAGTCCACACAACACACAGGTGATGATACACACACATCGTTTGGTAAATTCAACTGATTTGTTGACTGTGAGACAGAAACCGAGAAAAGTTACTGACGTACAAAGAGAACATACAAACTCCACATAAGTAAAAAACTACTTTTATTCTCGCCTGCGCCTAAGTTTATATAATAAAAAAGAATAAAATGGCTTATTATTATTTCTTCTCATTTTTTAATTCAAAGTGTGAAACATGAATTTATAACCCTGGTTACACGACAGCGCTTCAAGTCAAAACAAAACCACCATGTTGGATTGTTATTACGGTGACTATCAAAATAAAAGTACCAAGTTGGATTGTTATTATAATGACAATAATAAAAATAAAGGTACTAAGTCCAGGTCTCTACTGAGCATGTGCAGAACTACTAGTTCCTAGAGCCGTGGTGTGCGTGTAAAGATTCTAACCGTCTGACAGACTGAGCCTGAGCGTTTCCAGAAACGTTCACATAACATCATTGTGTCCTCAGGTTTATTCTACTTTTTCATTTACTCTTTTTGTTTAAATATAATTTTAGACTATAAGTGTATTATGGAAGAAAGATCTGTCAAACCATTGAAGCTCTAATTATGCAGTGTTTTTAAATGCGCCTGTCCTGCTTTGGCAGCTCTTGTTTCCAGCGACTTCAGACTTTCAGACTGAACACTCAGGCCTGTTTTCAGTCTTTCTCAGATAATCACCTTTTCTCACCTGAAACATCCACGGCACACCGTTTGAGCCGTCACACACCTTTAAAACCAAGAGACAATGTTCTCCAAGACCAGCAGCCCCAGGGCACGCTGGGAAGGATGAATTTAAACATCATCTCCTGCTGTAACTAAATCCATTACCAACAGCTGAACTCCATCAGCTTCACAGTCTCAGCAGGGGGCCACTCTGGGCTGTGTAGGAATCTGGGATTGATAGACGAAGACCAAGTCGCTCCAGCAGCCATGGAGGAGATTAGAGGACAGTGTGAAGGTCAGCGCAGGGACACCGAGGGTATATTAAAGGACTTTTTACTTTGAAAACGCCAGCTGCTCTGAAACTAGAAGCTCGTGAAATGAGATGTAAGACGCTTTGTCAGTGTGTATTACTCCGCCAATAAAAATAGTTCCCATAATTGAAATACCACAAGAACACCTGTCTGCGCTTCGCTTTACAACCCCGAGGAACATGTGATCGTGCCTGCGTGTGCGTGCGTGCGTGCGTGCGTGCGTGCGTGCGTGTGTGTGTGTAATAAAAGCCAGAGCTCCAAAAGTCCCAGTTCAGTTGGAATAATTAGAGCAATTATAACTAAAGCTTGAGGCTCAGGTTAACACACCATGCTGCCCTCAGGTGACCTGAGGTAACGAGCAGCTCCTTCACACATTCACATCTCCACTCATTATCACGTTAAGTGGTATATATTTACATCAATTTATAGATAAAATACGGATCCGTCACATTAATCAGTCAGAGGAAGTCCAGTTCTCTAGATGAACGGCCACCGGTGTGTGTGTGTGTGTGTGTGTGTGTGTGTGTGTGTGTGTGTGTGTGTGTGTGTGTGTGTGTGTGTGTGTGTGTGTTCCCAGGTGGTCTGACTGCCTGCGGCTCCTGATTGGTTGGAAGATGATGAACTGGAAGTAAAGCGGAACAGAATCCAGCTCCACTGACCCTAAGAAGATTTGGCACACTGCAGAGAGAGAGAGTGTGTGTGTGTGTGTGTGTGTGTGTGTGTGTGTGTGTGTGTGTGTGTGTGTGTGTGTGTGTGTGTGTGTGTGTGTGTGTGTGTGTGTGTGTGTGTGTGTGTGTGTGTGTGTGTGTGTGTGTGTGTGTGTGTGTGTGTGTGTGTGTGTGTGTGTGTGTTTCTGGCTCACATGGCCCTGGTATGTTTGTTGGAATGAGTGTTTGGTCTCCTAAGAGCTTTAGACGCAGTGGAGCCGAGATTAGAAAGGACTGAGGGGAATTAATGAAACTCCACAAATCTCTTGTTAACAATGAAAATATTAAAGTGAGGAACTAACTCGTCTCTGCCATAATGATTTCCTGATTTTAATGTGTAAAACAACTAATTAGACCAGAAATTCAACCTCACCACTTTTTACCGATGGAATCGAACATCGAATGTGGTTTGCTTCAGATCCACATGCTCAGGGTGAGAGGGGGTTTCGAACCATCAACCCTGTGACTGGACGACGTTGAAGTTTGAAAATTTCATGTTTTATATGTATATTTATTTACATTTGAAGGATTAAAACTGAGCCCCCGGCTGCCTCAGTTGGTAGAGCACGAGACTCTCAGTCTCAAGGTCGAGGGTTCATGTCCCACGCCGGGCGCCACCTTCCCGTGGGCTCTCCACCTTCCCGTAGGCTCTCCACCTTCCCGTAGGCTCTCCGCCTTCCTGTGGGCTCTCCACCTTCCCGTAGGCTCTCCGCCTTCCTGTGGGCTCTCCACCTGCAGGAAGGTTCTTAATGGTGCAATGTGATCTGGGTGACGGTGCTCAGACTGACACCCCCACCACCCGGGAACGGATAAGAGGGAGAAGATGGAGGAGATGGATGGGTGGATGGATGGATTAAAAATGAACCACAGGCCAGTTTTCCTGCGGGCAGCAGGTCGGACACCTCTGGATTAGAAAAAGAAACAAATACCAACTGAATTAGGAAAACATTTCATTTAATCCATCAGATTGGAGCTTGATGTATTTTTGCTGTCGTTTCATTTGATGCATAAATGTTTGTGTCTTAACCTGTTTTCCTCCACTGTGGAGACACTCACCTGTTGGAGACCTTTACCTGTGTTTCCTTCACCTTGAGGACGTCAGGAGTGAGTGTGCCCTGCACTGCTGTCTGCAGGCTGAGCTGCAGGATCAAGCCAACACATGGAAAGTGTCCAGCTGCAGGTGACGCTCTGTGAACACGTGAGTCTGTCTGGCAGATGTTTGGAGCTGTTGTGGATTTGGGAATCACTCTCTGGAGGACTCGCATGGCTGCACATGAAACGTCTACATAACTGCAGGAAAACCTGAAGGTAAACTGCTGCTTTCTCTCTCCTGAACTCTGATGTCTGTAAATCCTCCTGAAATCACTGAGGCGCTTTAAGCGTCACAGAACGGATTCCAAAAAATAAAAGGATCCAAATGAAGAAATTAAACTACAACGAAACTTTCATGGGTTCATATTGATTCAGACTGCTGTAGTGAGGATTTCCAAACACAAACCTTTATTTTGAATTGTTCAGATTTAAAGGTTTCCAAAGAGATTAAATTTGACAGAATTTCAGACATGAGACACGCAAACATAGAACAAAGAAAATGTTTATGTAAATGAACAATGTGTCATATTTTTGTTGTATTTTCATGTGATCAGTCGTGATAGAAACTTAACGGCTCCTGTGTAATTCTGCAGATTATTATTCTGTCATCACTCTCCACAATCTCATCTGACACAAATGTAAAACGATAATCATGTAAGAACCTTTCAAAAACCACAATTCCCACACGTCTCTTAGTTCTGTTTCAGTTTCCGTTTAGTTTTGCACAAAGGTCTTGATCAACATGAAATAAAATCTATCAGAAAGAATCTTTTTTCCCGGTTTTGCAGTGTTTTATCTTAATGTTGGTAAAAGACTGATGAAAAGCCTCCACTGAAACAAGCTGCACCTTCAGATGTGGATGGAATGAAGTCAAACCCTGAGATTATCAATACATAAGGTTTTAACTGTTTGAAATATTCTGAAATTCTACAACTTGAAAGACTCCAGGAATACAGAAAGTCTCACTTTAAGCTTTGCTGCCCCCTGGTGGTTGAGATCCTGCACACTCAACTCATTGTTCACGCACTGACCTCTGGACATGCTTCAGTTTGACATCTGGCTCCTTCATGCAGGCAGTGAGAAGTCTTCCTGTGAGTCAGCAGATGTGTAATAGTGGCCCATTATTTATTGATCGGTGACATCTCAAGTATCTCAGCATCTCATGTGTTTAATGAGAGCAGCAGGGTAGTGGACATGTCGCTTTTAATAATTCAGCAGGACCATTGTATTCTGTGAGTCGCACTTAGCATATGACAGGAGCAGAAGTAAAGGAGCACAAAGAGCTGCTGATGACGTAAACTGGAAGAGAAACGGCCACTTGTACTGCGCCTGCCATTAAACCGCCATTAGACTCCGTTCAGACGGGCGCACCGTCACCCATGTTCATGCTGCAGATGCTGTAATAAGTCAAGATGACAAGCAGGTGATTCACACTAATCCAGTCAATAGCAAGCTGAAGTCAGAAAGAAGCAGAAGAAGAGCTGTGGATCAATATCCTCCCCTCGTGTTCAGCGACAGCTCATCGCTCAGCGCCGCTGAACACATGACGCTGCATCAGTCATTCCCACCGCAGAGGTAGAGCAGAGCCTTCTGGTAGTCTCCGGTCGTGTCCTCCTGCAAACACCCAGCGAAGGAGACTTTATAACCCTAACCTTAACCCTCCGCTGCTTTCATACCAACACAAATCACATGTTTCTCTCCTGTGTGTTCATGACAATGGCAGCGTGTCTCACAGCTGCTTCCCATGGCGTCCTCGCCACATGTCAGTCTCACATTCAGCCTGATGTTGGTCATACAAACATAGATATAAATGTTCTTCACGTCTCTTCTGGGTGAAAACAGTCTGATCACTATATTTATACTTGATTGATTGTTTTAGAAGCTTTCTGTCTTTAAAATGTTAATTCAACTAAACATCCACTGCAGGATCAGACACATGCATGTGGTGTTTTAGGCTCCAGACTAGTTTTGTTTGATGAAATTGGAGCAAAAAGGTTTTTTGTTGTAAAAGTTGTATTAACCTGGACGAGAGGTAGAACAAACATCATTAGAAGGATTTAAGATTAAAATGTTCATGAATTCCTTCATCAGGAGGGCGTTAGAGCGGGAGTTGTATCTCAGTCTTTTTCAGTATTTGAAGGATTTTTCTACTACAATGAAGATTTACATATATGAAATCATTTTCTTGAGTATTTGCCTTAGAAATGTGAATATTTCAGCTTTGTAAGAATCTTAGGATCTTAGGATCGTCCCACGTGGAATCTTCTCGTCTAAAAACCTACACTTTACCACACTCAACAGAGATTATTGGCAAAGTGTCTGTGGGAGGAATTAATCCCTGCAGAGCTGCGAGGTAAGAAATATCAAACTGAACGACAACACGGTTTATGATTTTCAGAACATTAAAAAAATTAATCCTTTCATTTATCAAACAGTGAATGGTAGTACTTTCTTTCTTGGATACAGCTGCCATCGTTATTTATTTATTTGATGAATCAAAGGAGAGTATTTACACCCTCCGCTCCTCTTCCAACATAATAACTGGAATTAACCTGTCAGCCATGTCTGTGTGATTATACTGAGCAGGGCGGAGGAAAACACTTCAAACACCAACCCTTCTGCAAATAACTGACGGATGCTTCACACACACCTTCAATCCGACAGCGGAGGAGAACGGACTTCATTACAATGACAAGGTGGACAGAGAAGATCAGCATCACCGTCCTCCAGAAAGATCCTCAGAGACGTGATGTTCGTATGGAATTTAGTCAAAATGAACATAAATTAAATCTGAGCTCAGATTTATAAATACTAATAAGTATTATTTGAATATAAGTAAATATCAGATATTATCCCTGATGTGTACAGGAGATAATAATAACTTTTAATGACGATCACTGTACATCGAGTGCTGTGCAGCGTATAAACCTTATCATGGGAATATTAGAATTATTGTTACAGAAAATTCTTTTCATTCTTGATGATAGTTAGTCAGACGTTAATCAAGAGCCGTTTTCTCAATTTTCCATCAAATAAAATTTGCTAAATATCTGAAATAATGAAAAAACATCTAAAAAGACATTTCTATACATACAACATATTTTGTAATATGTGTATATAATATACAATATTTGTAAAATAAAGTTTGTTAGGAGAGTAAAAAGTATTTTTATGAAGCCAGCTGCGTTTCTTTTCTTTTTCCTTTTCTTTGTTTTCCTTTTTTCTAAATCTTTTTTCTTCTTTTTCCCTTTATCATCAATTTCCTCCTTTTTTTTTTTAAATCTTTCTTCCCTCAAAGCTCTGGCTGTGTCCGGGAGATAAGACCGTTTTAGAAAATCCGTGTTAATGCAAATGAAAAAAACAGAAAAATGTTTATATTCAGGACTTAAGTAGTGAAAGCTTCATGGAGCCGCTCCAGAGGAGCTGAAGAGCCACATGCAGGTCTCAGACCTCTGCACTGAACCGTCCTCCAGTCAGTCACAGTAAGAAACAGTAGAGATAAGATCACATTTCACACAATCCGTCGTCATTTACACTAAAATACTGTGACAAAGCGGCTGTGGAGCCTGACCGGTTCCTAAAAGGTCCAATAATCTTTAATGTTCTGAGTGGAAACGTTGGGTTCCGTGTGAAACTCTACGGCGCTCACTGAAATACACGTAATTAAAGTCTGAACGACACGAAGTGACGTGTTCCCTTTCATTTCAGCTGCTGAGTATAAATACACGTCATGTTTTTCTGTTTTTCCACGTTGATCTTTGACAGTTTGGCACCTCATCGTGTTCCTGGAGGAGTCGTCACTTTAAATGGCCACCAGGAACGTTTCCACGCCTCATGTCTGCTGCTTGTATTTTCCTGTGAGACTATTGAGCGGCGCGGTGGAGCAGTGGAACGCTGAGCTCGTGATGTTAAAGCTGTTCTTCGTGTTCAGGACGGTCAATGATCAATGCTCTTAATCACACGTGTGATTGACGCATCAAACTATCGGCTGTGAGAAAGATCTATTCATGAAGAGTTCTCAGAAATGTTGGTGGGAAAAAAGCAGAAAACTGATGAAAAAAGAGGAATTATGGAAATATTAATTGCAGTAATCAAGTTTCAAATTAGTCTCCAGAAACTGTGAAGAAAACACTGGTTATTATATATTTCCCCACGTCTATTGGAAAGTCATGTCAGAGTGTGTTTCCTATTCATGGACGGCCGGGGGGAGTTGGGCTCAGGGAACATCTGCCCCGGGAGAATGGATCAATTCACCGGAGCTGCGGTGAAAAGACGTTTAAAACTCATCAGCAATCCGCCCTCCATCACTGCGCCGACGGGAGGATGAGCAGCAGGACCGGAGCAACACAGCCGCTGCTTTGCAGTCGAGGGTGTTGAGGCCGTGAATCACACGCCACACATCTTTCGGGCAGGTGAGTGTTGTACCTGGATGGTGGTGTACAGAGACGCTCCGTACTTCGTCTTGAAGCTGGCCCTGATGTCCAACATGTCCTCCTCGCTCCTCGACACCATGATCCTCATCAGCGTCTCGTCGTCGGTTCCCGCTCGCTTTACAAACAGTTAAATAACGTCAACAATTCATCAACTAATCCCTCCATTCAATCAGAGATTCTGACACTAAAGTGTTCTTATACAGTCAGAAACCTCATTTTAATACTCGTGTCCCTGAAGCTCTTATATAAACTCACTCAAACCACACAGACAGAACTCCTGTGTAAAACGTGAGAAGTAAATCTTATTTGATCCTTCTTCTATATCTCACTTAACTCTGTGCCTGAATCTTATAAAGCCAGTTTGTTTCACTGCCTGCAATTTTACTGAGTCAAACAAACCTAACCTCCATTTCTTTTCACAATATTACATTAAAATGAACCAACAAGCTGCATTTATAATCATTTCAGCATTCTGAACAATATCTGGCTTCAGTTCAGACGAGAAACAAACGTCTGCATTTACACATTTTCATATGTGTAATGAAGAGTTGTCAGACATCTTTTATTTTATTACATCTTTTATTCTGTTTTGGACCAACAGAATCATGTTGGAGGAGAAACCAGCCGCCTGCAGGCTGATGGAGATGAAGAACTAAACATTTGCATTTATTCGTTTAATAGTCTAAATTAAACTAATCAAACTTTATTCATCCTCTCTGGTAAATCCTTTTACAACACTGAAGTTACTCTACCAGAATAAAACTTCATCCTGTCCTCCATAAGGGACAGACTCTGTCCTCCATAAGGGACAGACTCTGTCCTCCATAAGGGACAGACTCTGTCCTCCATAAGGGACAGACTCTGTCCAGAGGACCAACCAAACCAGAACCTCTCCTCTCATTCCAACCTGCAGGTTCCTCAATCCTTCACAACAAAGTCCAGAAGTTTCCAGACAAACCATCAAACTGTTGATGGTTCCTGACTGACGCCATCTTGGGAAACCTGCCCCAAGGGATTGTGGGATATCCAAGATGGCGGCAGCTCCAGCCAGAACATCAACATTTGAAAAAGCTCCAGACTTTGTCAAGGAAAGAGCCTTGAATCCTGGAGAAAGTCTGGATGGAGTGAAACTGAAGCTTTTTCCTCAGAGAATCCAGATGTGCAGAGATCCAGAGGACAAACGGGATCTTGTGACACGAAGCCTCGGGAACCTTCAGGAGGTTCTGTGACGCTGAGACGTCAACAAACCGGGGGTGTCCCACCAAAATAAAATGCTGGAAATACCAGTTAGTCTGACTGTGAAGAGGAACTTCCTCCAGGAAGTTTTTATTAGAGACGAACATCAACAACTAGAACTGGATCCTCAGGTTCCTAGAGGATTCTGGGAGAGGAACTTTAACCCCTCGTATGTTTAGGACATGGAGGTGAAGCCACTTTACAGCTGCAGGGAGCTGATAGGGGTCAAAGGTCAAGGAACACACAGTGGTGACCATTGTTGGATTTGAACCTGATAAACTCCCATCCCAAGTCAGCTTCTCCTGCCACGATGGATGAATGGATGGATGGATGGATGGATGGATGGATGGATGGATGGATGGATACCTACCCTCATAGATCTGTACAGACTCTCTGCAAAAAAGGCCGGGATGCTCCTGGCACATTTCACTGAAGAGAAACCAAGAGAACAAAGGTTGTTTCCACTGATTTCTACTGTCGGCTTTTATTCTTATTGACAGCTGAGCTCAGACGACCCGGCAGGAACGTCCTGGTTGTCGCTGTGTGATGAATAAAGAATCTCTGTGATGTGGTGTGGGTCTTACCGAGGGCCAGCATTAGATCCTCCAGATTCCCCGTGGTCTCTCCTCTGACGCTGTCCTCCATGTCGGAGCCCGAGAGCTTCTTATAGGCGTCAAACACTGCAGGGAAGAACACCGACACTCCGACGGTGACGTGGAACCAAGATATTTAACATGAGTGTGTTTCCACTTCATCGTCACTCATCGTGTGAGATTCTCTGTTTCTGAGCAATATGAGAGGGTCACTGTGACTCTGCTTCTGGTACGTCCTGTTTCTAACGTCACGCCAGAGAATGACCAGCTCTACACTCTCAACCATTTTCTAAAAAGCCCAGTTTGAATCCCTAAAAGTTCAAGTGCACTTAAAAAAACCCTCAGTGTGTGTGACACTCACACAGGAAAACATGTGTGTGTCTGACGGCTGCAGTACAAAACGTGTTGGTTTCATTATGAGCCGCACAGCAGTGCAGTGGTTAGCCTGCCAGTAGCACAGAGAGGAGTCTCCTGGTTTGATTCCGTCTGTTTTCTCAAATTCTTTCAGTGTTTTTCGAGTGAAAACTAAAATCTTTTCCAATTATTTTCAATTTATTAAATTGTCAATTAATTAATCTAATAATAATAATGATGATGATGATGATGATGATGATGATGATATGATGATATTAACAATAATAGTTTGTTTTTCTCTTCTTTTTTATTACTTATGCTATGTTTTATGTTTGTTCCTCTTGTATCACTGGTCACTTGGCTTCAGCCTGGACACATTCTGGCTACAGAAAAAAATAGAATAAAAAAAAAAAAAATCTTTTAAGTGTGTGTGAACTTTTAAGCACTGTAAACTGAATGTACAAAATTACATTTTTGCACTAAACTGTCACTGAAATAAACCATTCATTGATTTTATAAATGTGCCGGTAGACAAATGTGTTGTTTTGGTTACAGACGTTATTTAAGAACGAGTCTCGTCTTTAGAAGAACAAACTGAAACACGCCAGTGTGTCTGTCTGATATCAGCACTTTTCTTTGCTCCATCGATTTTAATTTTTCAGTGTCTGTGAGTCCACTCAGGTATCTGACAGACTTATTTGCTTCCTTCATGTCTGCCTTCACTTTGCAGCAAACAGCGTCTGACCCACAGGACTTCTGCTCGGTGTTGATCATTAAACTGCTCTCCTCGCTCTCACCAGTGTTTTCAAAGGTTTGTGGCTTCCCTCTGCACTCTTTGTTTCCCCTAAACTGCTCTGTATTCCAGTATTTCTAATGCACGCTGTGTACACATCAAAAAGCCGGCGCTCACAGACACAAACTGACTCACCTTTCCTGAGATGCTCGGCGCTCCGGTTGCCCAGGATGGAGATGAATTTCTCCTCGTCGGTGCCCAGCTTGGCCTCGCCGGCGGCGAACAGGTCCTGGAAGGCAGATCACAGCATGTGTTTGGTGTGTTGACTCCTCAAAGACGCAGCCAGAGTAGGAATCACACCTCTCATGCTGCGTGAAAACACCACAAATAGGTGTTTTTCTCTCCGTCTGCAGTGAGACCAGAGGACCTGTCCTCTGCACCTGATCCCTACACAATGCTTTTCTCATTAACCCCAGTTTGATCTTAGTGTAATTGTTTTGAAAGAATTATAAATAGTTTACGATCACGTACGACTCTGGTGGTTCGAGAAGAGAAGCAACCACTACAGACGACATGTACGTGCTGCTCATCAGTGCTGAATCCCAATTCACAGTTCAATATCAGTAATGAGAAGTGGCTTTTAAACAAGATGTCCAGTTCCCAGAGGTTCACATCTGAAATGAATTGACTCTGTTGAGTGTTCTGCACACTGCACTCGCCTCAAGCTCTCATGGTCTCTGGCTTTGTTTCTCATTGGAGGCTTGAATCAAAATTATGATCACATACTCAACACGACGGCCTTTGAAGGGAGTGAAAATCAAATTAATTGCTCCGGCTGCACGGGGGCCATCTCTGGCACATGCTCCTGCATCTTATTTTCCTTTTTCCTAATTTTTCACGCTGCTTGAAGCTGCATTGTGACATTATGAACTCTGACCTCAGCAAAGAAGAAACTAGAGCTACACTCGGTAGAGCGCAGAACTTCACCAATGTCATTTTGTTTGTGGAACAGAGTTAGCATTGTTAGCATATTAGCTCATAGCAATGCTAAGTAGCCTGTCAGGTAACTACTGAGCTGAGTGAGCAAGGAGCGTCTCCATGGCGACAGACGCTGATCTCCTTTGATCTCGTCTATGAGGTGCCTCTCATCTACTTTGTTAATTTATTAATTAAACAATTAACAGCTTTGGATGGAAATGAAATCATCGGAATGTAAGAAACATTGTTGTTAGAATTGTTGATGAATCTGTGATAAACTTCTCGTGTGTTTTTATTCCAGATCTCTTTCCTTGTACCTTTGCGTCCTTCTCGATCTTTCCCTCGTCGACTTCCTCCTCTCTGGCCCCCTTCACATAGAGCAGGAAGACAAACAGAAAGTAGGTCATTGAGGATGGAGACACTGAGTGTCTCTGTCCAGGTAGCCCCCGAGGATTACATTATCCAACCAGCAGGATTACCTTCCTCTGGGCGAACCAGAGCAGCTCGGGCTGCAGTGGAGAGCGCTTTCATTACCTTCCCCTCCTCCAGTCACACCTGAACCTCTCCTCACTGAACAACGGCTCCGGCGAGGTTTTTGTTATTCCAGAGGGATTAATGTTTACCTGCAGCAGGATGACCAGCAGCTTCTGGTAGAACCCTGAGGTGTCGCCACACACATCTTTCTCCAGCTTGCTGCCAAACTCTGGAAGGAAGAAGAGCAGAGGAACAGTAGTAAGCTTAAACTTCCCACTACAGACCCCTTGGGGGGGGGGGGGGGGGGGGGGGCTGTTCATTAGTGGGTTCATGACCTCTGTGCTCCTCTGTTCCTTCAGACTGTTTCTGCTTCTGCACGTGTCACAGACACTTGGACGAGTGGGACAGGTTGTTTTTTTTATGTGATAAAGTATTGTACTTGTTCTATTTTGCTTTTTTTTTATTTTTCTCTGACCTTCTGTGAAACAATACTAAACTACACGAACTCTGGTCAATAATGAGAGAAAATGTGTTTATAGATTATCTTTTAAAGGGTCCTGCTAAATCCACTTCCTGAAGGTTCTCCAGCAGTACTACTCGTCCCCATACCTGGACTGACGTCCCAGAAGTGAAGACAGTCTGTCCTCTCTGTCCCTGGCTTGTTTCAGGTTTAAAAAGTGTGTTGCTCCAACCAGCCAATCAGAAATCAAACCCTATATAGTGTCATCGGGGGTTTAGCCAATCCCAATCAAGGTAGGCCCTCCCTTTGACTCCTCCCACAATTAGGCAGCTCTGCTCTGGCACATGGCACCACGAGAGGAAGTACTTCCTCCTCTTCCCAAGATGGGCATGTGTGGGCGGAGCCAGTCCAGCTCACACAGACACAGCAGATTCTGAATGCAGCTCCTATGATCCAATATTCAAATGAGGAAAATCAAGGAGGAGCTAGAAACTTTGAATACTGAAGGTTTCTGGACCGACCAGACCAGGAGGAGGAGGAGGAGAACAGGAGGAGGTGAACAGGAGGAGGAGGAGAACAGGAGGAGGAGGTGAACAGGAGGAGGAGAACAGGAGGAGGAGGAGAACAGGAGGAGGAGGAGAACAACTGGAGGATAGGAGAACTTTGAACTGCTGGAAGGAGTTAATCTCAGATTAGACTGGATGTCTCTCTCTTTATGGACTTTGTTGGTTCAGGAACATAGAACCTCCTCCTGCAGTGTAAATATAAACAGCAGAGAAACGAAGGAGGTGTTTCTTGGTTTTAACTGCTATTATTTGCCTTTTTTTTTTTTAAATCTACATTTTTGTTACTTTTCAGTCCAGTGCTGTTTCTGTGAATATTGTTTTTCATTCTTTTTATTTTACATTACTTCAATCCACAGTCTCACTCTCAGTTTGATGCATCTTTAAGTTGTTTCTTCAGTTTAATGCACCCAGAGGCTGTGAGGACAGTCTATCTTGTATATTGTGGTTTTTGATTTGAGTAGGTTTTCCTCTCTTCCTTCCATATAATTTTCACAGTTAATTTGAGAAGAAGCTTCATGATGCATCTGCTTGTGGTACAAGGGAATTTAAATATTTGTGATAAATCTCACACTGGTCACATTCTGTGGGTTCTTTTATATAGAACTGCATTTGTGGGATGAGCAGCAGAGCTTTATTTACGAGTTTCAGCAATCGAAAAGTGAGCTTAAATTATCTGTATTGAACACTCAACTCTGCTGCTCATGCCATGAACACAAGCAAAGTAATCAAACGTAGTGACGATGTGTTGTGATAACAAATGTATTTCTTTAACTGCGGTGTGTGTATTAGGTGAATCTCTTTGTGATGCTGCAGACGATCAAGTGAAAGCTTTAATCGTCCTCACTCACCACATTTACCCTTTGTCTCTGTTGGCTCACCTTTCTTGTACACTTTGACAATTTCTTTCATCTGCTGGTTGTTCCTGGAGGCGAGTATCTCAATCAGCACTTCGTCATCAGTGCCTGCACCCTGAGAACCAAACACAATACAGATGGATCAGATCAGTGAGAGAAAACATGGTAGTTCTCAAAGAAATGCTTTCATTAAACCAACTGGTTGTAAAAACAAGATTTAAAGTATCGTGATTGATGTGTAATTTGTGGTCATATGCAATCACAGAATGAGTGGATTGAGGGCAAAAGAAAATGATGTTTGACGTTCTCCTTTCAAGGCTGTGGTAACCTTCCAGACAGAAATATCTGACATAGCAGACTAATGGAGGAGCAGGTGTGTTAAGAACATTCCGAGCTCTAAAAGCATCGACTGAACACTTCATTTCCAGAATAATGAGGGAAAAAAGCTCCACTTATAACATGTGAGAGGGTCCAGACATACTTTCCCCAGGCAACACATTTCACACTTTATGAGCCTTGAATGAGCTATAAAAAGTAAAAGGTTCACAACAAATCGATTTTATATGTGAGCCACAATAGACGTGCAAGTACTGGATGTACAAATCTATATTTTAATACATAATGGAGATGATGGATGGGGTTTCATCTTACCGACTGTTCAAAGTGTTTAGAGACACAAAAAAAAGAAAAGAAAAAGCTGTTTTATTAAAGGTGCAGTATGTAAAACTCCAGTAATGCCACTTTTGAGCATTAGGTGGTGCTAGTGAGTCACTGTGATTTGTTGATTTTCGAGCCCTTTTCGCACGGGATTAGTATTATAGGGACCAGTGGTTATTTTTAATAATTGTGGAGGATGTCTGATCTTCAGCCCGTGCGAATGTGTCATGTCTGTAATTTGTAAAGTAAAAATTCCAAAGCAAACTACCCACATTATTTTGCCGAACACCTTGGTCCTGTGATAATACTAGTCTCGTGCAGCCTTTTCTCTCTTTTTCCTGGTTGAATAATGGAGGCTGCGGTGAGAACTACTGACAGGATTCTAGGTGCAGATGCAGGAGTAGGAGCCGACACACAACAGGCCGATGGACCGTTTGTAGAAACGGCTGAATGAGACCAAGAAGAAGAGAGAAATATCAGAGGATGTTGAGAAGGATGAATACAGACGCCCTGACGGCCTGTTATCCTGACAAACGCTGCTCAATAGTCTCAAGTTACATTGCTGCTTTGACATGTTTACTGTTGCCATGACGACTGCATAACAACCGACAACAGTGGATGTTAGGGCGTGCACATACTTGACATCATATCCAGGCTGTAATGTCAGTAAATTCCTGTAAAATACAGAGTTTGCTGATCCCGTGCAAAAGCACTGCAAGAGACACAGACGTGGGAGGGAATTCACAAATTACCTGAGATCTCCAGGTAATACTAATCCTGTGTGAATAGTACTTTAGGTAGTCATTTCCAACCGCTTCATTCTGGAGCTTCCTCATGCTACAGTCTGACATGCAGACTCAGGGACATTGTGCGTGTTGTTTATTTGCATTAAATTAAAATATATACAACATATTTTACCTGTAATGTCAAAAGTCCCAAATCAGGGATCAAACACTTTGATCAACCTGATCGTCTCCACTAATGCCTAGTTCACACGGCAGGATTTTAAAATTGTCGGCAGATTTCCCAAACCTAAGAGACCACACACACACACCCACACCCACACCCACACCCACACCCACACCCACACACACACACACACACACACACACAGATAAATAATCCCAGGTTTAACTGTTGTGGTGGTACAGTGTGTGGTGTACATCAACACACCACACACCAACCCATTTCACTCGTGAACGTCCCCACATCAGACGGGAAATCTCAGAAAACCTCTCGAGATCAAACGTGAATTCAGACGTCAACAAACATGGCGGACGAAGAGGATGCTTTGGCGAACGTTTGTGGTGTTTTTATCCGAAAAAACACTTTTTGAAAAGAAGAGGCGTTGGTCAAAGGAGTGGAGAAACCATCCGCCGTTAAGAAATCAAAGAAGAAGAAGGAGAAAGGAGTGGAGACAACGGGAGCATGGTTGTCGGTCCAGTCCGGCGTTTCCTGGCCACGACGTCACCTCGCTTTCTGATTGGTTACGCGTCACCGTCAACAGGCTCGTGGTGGTTGTCCCCTCAGGGGACACCACACCACTAGAACTCGGCCAAAACAATCCAACATGTTCAATATCCCGGATTAGAGATGGGAGCAGTCCCGACTTCCTTCCGAGCAGACGAGAGCAGTCTTGACACACCACACACTGCAGGATCATCTGATCAGATTATCTCATGATGATTGTTGGAAAGGGAGAATCTGAGACAAAGTCGGCCTCATTATCCTGCCGCGTGAACCGGGCATAAGAGACAAAACATCCCCGATCACGTCGACCATGAGAGGTGTGGCAGCTAATTTAATCAAAAGGATTCACTCTGTAAGCAATTTCAATTAACATTCAATATTTTATACACTGAAATAAACTCATTAATTCAATAAATTGGAATCATTTCCATTGATACATCATTCTGCAATTTCAGTTTAAAACCAAAAAATGTATGAGTGTCTGTGACCGAGGAGCCAGCAGCTGAATAAATCCCAACAAGGTTCAATCCTTAGAGAAAAGTGAGTCCAGCCGTCTTATGAAAATGAACTTATTAGAAGATGAATTCCATGGAGCACGATCTGTGCAGGTCTGACCCTGAACATCCAATAATATAACCATGTGAAGCAATGAAACCATGACCAGCCTCATAGTACGATACCTGAGGCACAATAACACAAATCCTCCTTTGTGAGTGAATAGTTCATTGTTTTGTCGTGTCCTTGTCTTTCCTCGGCCTTCAGCTCGTCTCAGTCATGAACACAGTGATTCTGGTGAGAGGATAATCTGGAAGAACAGCCGCGGAGCAACAAGCAGCCCCGGAGCCGCTGCCTTCACAACCTGCAGACCTTCGCTCCATTAAGAAAACTAAACATTCACTTTGTTGTTCAGCGGCTCCACAGAGAAACGTTTCCTCCTGCCGGGTCGAGATTAAAATAAGTTTGTTTGGAGTTTCTCACTTCGTGTTTTCTGCTCAACATCAGAAGAGGTTTGGATGAAAACAGCTGGAATATAACTGTTAGAAGAAACAAGCCTGATAAGATGGAGGGATGATAGTCGTGTTAAACTCTATATTACTTGCTCAGACTTTCCAAAACACTATAGTGTTTTTCTGCTTTTATTACATTTATTTTAAGAAATCTTAAATTTTATTTACTCTCCTTTTTTCATTTGCTGAATTTTAATCTCTACTTGTTTTTATTGTATGATCGTGTGCCTTGTTAGCAGTTGTTTCTTTATTTAAAAACCTTCTCTCTCTAAAAGCCCTGCTTGTTCACATGCTGAAATGTCTCAAAGTTCATAAACCAAACCACAAAATATACAAAACTATTAAACTGCTGGCATCACGTTTCAGCACATTGAAGGTCTGTGACCCAAACCAGGTGGAGAGCAGGAAGCTGTTACCTTGAGAGCTTTGTGAAGCTGAGAAGCATCGTAGAGGACGGGCGGCGTCATCAGGGCCGCAATCAGACTCTCCAGCAATCCGCCCAACTCGGACTTTAACGCGCCGACGAGATCCTGCAGCCGAGACGAAGACTTATGATGAGAAGAGCAACAGAATGTGTTCACATGAATTCAACTAATGATTGAACTTTAATCTGATGTTAGAGGAGGAAGATGCTCTATAATCTGATGTTAGAGGAGGGAGATGCTCCATCATGTGATGTTAGAGGAGGAAGATGCTCTATAATCTGATGTTAGTGGGGGACGATGCTCTATAATCTGATGTTAGAGGAGGACGATGCACTATAATCTGATGTTAGGGGAGGGAAATGCTCTATAATCTGATGTTAGAGGGGGACGATGCTCTATAATCTGATGTTAGAGGAGGATGATGCTGTATAATCTAATGTTCGAGGAGGAAGGTGCTCTATAATCTGATGTTAGAGGAGGAAGATGCTCTATAATCTGATGTTAGAGGGGGACGGTGCTCTATAATCTGATGTTAGGTGGGGAAGGATGCTCTATCATCTGATGTTAGAGGAGGAAGATGCTCTATACTCTGATGTTAGGTGGGGGAGGATGCTCTATCATCTGATGTTAGGAGAAGATGCTCTATAATCTTAATGTTAGAGGAGGAAGATGCTCTATACTTTTATGTTAGAGGAGGGAGATGCTCCATAATCTGATGTTAGAGGAGGAAGATGCTCTATCATCTGATGTTAGGAGAAGATGTTCTATAATCTTAATGTTAGAGGAGGAAGATGCTCTATAATTTGATGTGAGTGGAGGAAGATGCTCTATTATCTAGATGTTAGAGAAGGACAACGCCCTATAATTCGGTTTGTGCTGAAACTCAGTGAGCATCACAGCAGCTCTACTTTCATCTACAACAAAAGAACACAGATACTGGAGTAAGTACATTATTTACTTCAGGACAGAATTGCATTACTGCACCATAAATAGTACAACTACACATTGCTTAGGTGACAAAAAGTAAAAAGCTTTTTCCCGTTATTGCTGAGCACGAGTAACATCATACACACCCACAACCATCTTTAATCCACTGTGAACAGCCAGTTCACTCCTCACATCCATGAATGTATTTGGTCTCTGAATTTATGAGGTCTTTAAAAGAAAGTCTCCTTATTTCTAGATTACATAATCCTTCTGTCTTCTCACATAAAAATCTATTTCCCATTTTTCAGTGTAATATTTGGGAGCCAGTGCGCATGAAGGTTTTATTAAAAGTTGAAGAAATGATGACCTCTGGGTAGAATCAGTCGGAGAGTGTTCTGACTGGAGACATGTTCCTGCTTAGAGCAGCCGTTACACTTTATAGTGCACTGAAAATGGCTCATTTATATAAAACACCATGTTATTGAGATATTTACCAGAAACTACTCTGTGATATTCTCTTGTTCCTTGCTGCTGGGTCCATTTGGACTGGAGCCAGCCATTACCTCTCCCAGAATGCTTTTCATCAAGCCTCCACAGAAAGCAAATTACAAATGACCCCCCTGCTTTCAATCCACAGGTGACAACAGCACGAGCCGCCAGCACTGGATCACGTGAGCAGGACGGAGGCGCAGGGAATCATTCCATTAATCACCTCAGGGAGGAAACTTTCTCAGTTATCGTAAAATAGAAATCTAATGTTGGAACCAATAAAAAAAGATTTCTCTCTGTTATTTTGCCCTTATACCCTGTTGTAGCGTCTCTATCGTCTGTCTTTTCTCTATCAAACTCAGGGCATCGTTTTAGGCAGCGAGCCGGTCAATTTTCAGAAAAGACGAACAAAAAATGACGGCCGAGTTGCTCACAGTCTCTAAAATATATATATAACGACCATCACTACTTGTCACCGTGTAATTTTATCTAAATTCATCTTTTTTTGCCAAAACATAGCGAATTATCATCTCGAGTACACAACTCGCAACTGACCTCCGGTTTGTATTCCGCCCAGTAACGAGCAACATGATTGGTCAAATGATACCATGTGGTCTGTACCTTTTGGAAGGCGGCCTCTGATTGGTTCGTAATTCTCTGACTCATTGTGATGCATTCAAATGCCGAAGCAGAGAGGAGGGACTAATTCTATAGATCTATGATCCATCTCATTTCCAAAATGTTGGCATATGTTTGATTCTGTACACCATTCATGTTTTTCATTGATTGATCAAATATTATTTGCTGTGAAAATGCAGATTTTGATATAAGTATTGACAATCATACGGAAGAGTTTTAGGTCCACTGAAGAAAAAAAAAATTCGGAGGCTAAAAAAAAAAATAAACCTTCGTCGCCCCAGAAAAAGTCGAAAATCAAAGTCAAGATTTATTTTTTTCACGGAGAGACGTCTATCCATCCCTCATCATTTGCCCGTAGATGTGAATTCACATTAAATCACTTAATTCGAACTATATCGGGTTGCTTACTGCTTATAGACGTGTGATTTTACACAGGATTTCCTTGATTAATAAGAACATTTAAATAAGCAGCCCGGGATCCGTGCCTTTGTCCTTCGTACTCGATGAACTTCCTCTACAGAACCAGGCAGCAGCCGCTCTGTCTCTTCTGGTCCTGATACTGATGATAACTGTGTTCCTCTACAGAACCAGGCTGCTCTGTCTCTTCTGGTCCTGATACTGATGATAACTGTGTTCCTCTACAGAACCAGGCAGCAGGCTGCTCTGTCTCTTCTGGTCCTGATACTGATGATAACTGTGTTCCTCTACAGAACCAGGCAGCAGGCTGCTCTGTCTCTTCTGGTCCTGATACTGATGATACTGATGATAACTGCACCGTGTTTATGAGCTACATTCTGTCCTGAAGCATCTTTTCATCACTTCATTAAACCGCCTGATATACATTTTGAGGAAGCAGTCACAGCGCTGGCATGTGGATGGACGGACTTTTTTTTCCACCGTGAAAAAAAAAATCTCGACTTTGATTTTCGACTTTTTCTGGGGCCACAAAGGTTTTTAGTTTTTTTTAGCCTCCGAATTTTTTTTTCTTCAGTGGCCCTAAAACTCTTCCGTACAATCATGCTTGTTCCCTCACTAGTTTATTAATGTGTGCCTGTGACATTGTAAAGTGTTGGACTGAGCTATAGGAGGCCTGCAGAGAACAAACAATATACAATATTCAATTAAAAACTAAAAAGAGGAGAATAGAAACTATTTCACAGTTCAGAGTTTACAGGTTAGGGTATATTATATATTTTGTTTTTTTTGGGTTTTTTGTTTTACCCTTTTCACTGCTGAAACAAGTACATTTCCAGATTGTGGGATGAATAAAGTATAATCTCATCAAATCTCAGAAACCTGCAGAAACAGACTCAGGGGCAACAAACAAACAAACAAACAAGTTGACATCAGACATTATCACACAATTTGATGAAGAGAAAAGTGGCAAATTACTAAAGAAACAACATGTAAACCACCAAAATACATAAAAACACTGCAAATATTAGTAAGGATGGATGGATGGATGGATGGATGGATGGATGGATGGATGGATGGATGGATGGATGGATGCGTCACCTTTCCGTAGGCCTTCTTGTACGCTGCTTTAATTTGCTGGCGCTGCTCGTTGCAGCGAGATGCCAGCAGCATGAGGACGACGTCTTCATCTGTGCCTGGAGGTCAAATAAGCACCAGATGAACTAACAAGCACTGCTCTCTGTTCTTTTCATTCAATACCAAATACCGGTAGTTTGATTTAATTCTCAAGATTGCAGCTTAATGTAGAGTCCTGATGGTGGCGTGCTCAGGCTCTAATGTGTCTCTGTTCTCACTGAGTGAAAAGATCTTTCTTTTTTAATCTAAACCAATATCAAGTATAAAGATGAGCTCATACTGTATCGTTAGGTATTGTGGTTCATATTAACTTTACTGCACAAACTTTTTTTAAGAATTTTTAGAGTTGTTTTGCATTTTTTCTCACAATAACCTGCAGATTTACAAGTGAATCACCTCTTTGGTCATGAAACATATTTAGGATGTATTCAGCATTACTTTCAGCCCCATGCACCAGGGCAGCAGGGGCAAACGGGAGGCCGGGGCAGGTTGGTTTTTTTAAAGTTCTCATAGTGTGCAAAGATTGATGGGAAATTAAACAAGAGGATGTCAGACCGAGCACCAAGTGTAATATTGTAATGTTATTATTATTATTATTTCTTTTTTACATCACTCTTACATCAGTTTTTATAGTTTGTTACGGGCAGGTGTGTGTGTGTGTGTGTATTATATTTTATTAAATTTTTCTTTTAACTTTTTTCATGTGAAGCACTTTGTGTTACAATGGTCTGTATGAAAGGTGCTCTACAAATAAAGTTTGATTTCATTATGAGATTAGTTCAGTGTCAAGATTATCAACCTGTAAACAAAAATAAGGCTTTAAAATAAATCAGTTTCTGTGAAATAAATCAGAAATACTTTGTTTATGAAGACTGTTCTTCAATCCTTCGAGCTGGACTCATGATATTAAACGAAGCCCTTCCCACCAACACAGTGTTCCGCTGCACCCTGCAGTCATATCGAGATGAACGTTTGACAACCGGAGCTCATTACTGAGGCGTTTCTGCAGAACGCTCAGCACAATGTTTCCGTCATGGCTTCAGTTTCAAACTCCACAATCGACAGGTTCTCCTCTAATTAGACCCAAAAGAGAAGAATTCCAACAGTTGGTGTTTAGAGACGCAAACTGTGGCAGCGGCTTCATTATGAACTACATTTAGAGACACAAAGCTCATTATTACGGAGGACTGAATGTGCCAAAATTAAATAAATAAATACACCATGAAATAATTACATAGTGAAATAATCAAATATGTTTTTTTTACATAAAATGAATTTATATTTTAATGAATTAATGCCACATTTATATATTTAATTCCAATTTTAATAAATTAAAGACACATTAATTATTTAATGGTGTGTTTATTTATTTAATTTTGGCACATTCTGCCCTCCATACATTCTGCCCTCCACCGACAGTCTGACAAACGGTTTTAATTCATGACTTTCTGCCAGAAACGAAGACATGCAGGTGTCTTCTTCCAGAAACCTCATGATGGGTCCATGTGCTGCTCTCCAATCACATCACGCTGAGTCACGAGTTGCTCTGCTCTGCTCAGAGAGCTGCAATTTTCCTTGTGACCCGTCAAAATGTAATCACATTGATCTCATTAAAACGTAGAGTTGGTGAAATGTTGTTGTGAATGTGTGTAATAAGAACGCAGCAAACATTTGATTTGGAACAAATGCGTTGACTCGTGCCAGAGGAAGTCGGGATGCTCTTTTTTAATGATCAACAATTCAGTTACAGATATCTGCAACGCTTCGCTTGTCTTGCTTGTTGAAAACAGATTTGGATAAATAAGATTAGTGGAAGTTTTAAAAGTAAACAAAGCCAGAAGTTTAGAGTGACGACGGAAGAGTAGTATGTAAGTATAAAACCTGTACGTCTGTATGTATATATGTGTGTACCAGTTCTAAGTTCTATTGTCGACTGTGGCTGGTCACAGCAGATTTCCAGACTCCATCATAACAGGATTCATATTTTATCAGAGTGTGGATGTTTGTGAAAACTGACCGATGCCCTTCATGGCCCTGTGGAGAACCTCAGCATCGTGTTTGGCGTTGAAGTTGACGAAGGGTCTGACGCTTCCTCTGAACGACTGCAGGAAGAGAACCACACAGATTTAACAAACACCTGCTGCTCCCATGTTCTCACCTTGGTTAATGGAACATTCAGAGTTTCTTCAATATAGAAAATGTAGTTTGGTGGGCCAGTGACTCCCGTGTTAGTTTTATTAGTAATAATGTACACAGGACTGTCTGGTGACATTAACTGAGCAGTACCGTGACTCTGAGGATGATGATGATGATGATGAAGAATGTTGGGGGAACAGGAGCTGAGAGCAACAGTAACTTTAGAGAACAGCTTCTGCTTCAGTTGGCTCAGTGAGAGAATCAACTTTATTCACTCAGTTTGTCCTCGTGTGTTTTCTATGTAGAGAAGGACTGAAGGGTTCCAAATAAAGAATGAATAGTCAAGGAATTTAATTGGTTTCCTGATCTGATCGAACAAAATGTTCACCAGTAAATGTTCACCAGTAAATGTTCACCAGTAAATGTTCACCAGTAAATGTTCACCAGGGGGTCGACAAAGAAATGAACAACGGTTTACGTTGAGAAGTGATATTCTGTGAGTGAGGGTGTGTTTTCTCTTTGTTGCTGCAGGAAACCTCAAGTTTAAACCAATAAAACAATAATATTTTAAGTTGTGTTTAATCCCTGTCTCCTAATAGCTTCATCCTAAAGTAATACAAATTTAACGATCCTGAATATTTCCCCCAAATATCAGCAGCTGGAAAAACTCCCATGGATTTAAACACTGAGTCTGAACTATTAAAAAAATAATAAAAAAAACAGCCGCTGCTTTCCGTCACGTAAACAGACGGCGAGTCTCAGGGGGAGGAGCTCGGAAGGTTATTACACTTCGTTTGTGGAACAAAGCACACACACACACACACACACACACACACACACACACACACACACACACACACACACACACACACACACACACACACACACACACACACACACACACACACACACACACTTTATTCTGGATCAGCTGTTCAGGGTTATTGTTCTCAACAATGTCTTATTATTTACATTATTGTTGGAGGGTTTATGAATAAACAAGTTCTGTGGCATTTCTTTAAAACATATATGTGAGTTTCTGCAACTTCAAATCTACGAGTTCTTTAGTTGTA
Organism: Lipophrys pholis; assembly: GCF_963383615.2. Classification (NCBI taxonomy): domain Eukaryota; kingdom Metazoa; phylum Chordata; class Actinopteri; order Blenniiformes; family Blenniidae; genus Lipophrys; species Lipophrys pholis. The sequence continues at coordinate 1,550,670 of NC_137629.1, read as the reverse complement.
TATTTGATTGCGAACATGTTTTAACATCCTGCTCAGGAGTGAAAATCATGAATTTATTTTGATTACCGAAGATTTTCTGCAAGTCAACACGTGACCTGATAAACTCAAAGAATTCGGTAAATTAAAAAAAATACATAGAATAAAATAAAAAAAATTTTTAAGGTTTAGTAAATAAATTTAAAAAAGAGTAAATTAATGAATGTTCATATTTAAATCAGGTAAAATGTAGTTTAATCAGCATGTGAATAGTTTTCTATCTGGGATTCATATGGAAGCTTTATATTCATTAAAATTATTTAAAATTATTACTTGTGGTCGTGATATTTTCATAACTGAACTTTTGACAGTTGTTTTTCTCTGTTTGAACACTTTGCTCTGAAATCAAATGACGTCAGTGAAGCTTTGACCTTTGACCTCGGCGCCACCAGTCAAACAGAACAAAGACCCTCCTGTTTCTGCAGTGATGTTTTCCTGACACCACGGGGTTAATGATTCAGCTTCCTGACATTAGATGCCATTTTTCAAAGTTTGTCTTAATGATCATCCTGAACGACTGCAAGACAAAGAATTGATCATTTCTTCAAACTCTCAGGTCAGTGTTAATATTACCTGATGAGGATTTATTACCAGGTGAATAAAAGTAGTAGATTTGCCTCATAAGACTTAAAATCTTACGTTCTGATACATTAAAATGATCTGATTTCTCCACAAAGACATTTATTGAATGTAAATTGGCTTTTTTTCCCCCACATATTATAGATTTTCTAAGCCTCATCCAGTTGTACTATTGAGCAGAATAAACAGGTTTTGGTTCGTTCGGGTTCGGTGCTAATCTCCTCAAGTGTCTTTCATTTCAGTTTATTGAGCTCAGAGCGGAGGAGTTCGCTCCTTCCAGGCACAGCGGCATCAGGCGGTGACGTCGCAGATGAAACTGTAACCCGACGGGACACAATAGACTCACGCAGCAGCAGTTTCCATCAACGTGGGAACACGATACGGTACGAATGAGACCACTGGGTTCCTGCCATCCACTGATCCTCATCAGGCAGCCGGAGCTTCTCCCAACACACCGAGGGGGTTCAAATCAAATGAGGCTGCTTCTCCTCCTTCCCCTGCCAATGTGTGCGCTAATGTTTCACTAATGAGTGCTTCGTTGCAGGAAGTCGTCTCTAAAAGTCAGAGCGTCTTCTCTGCACACATCCAGAAGACAATGAAGGGAAAATGGAGAATTGTGTGTTTGGGGATGCATGCATAAGAGACGTGGCAGCTGTGTGTGATGTGTATTGTTTCAGACTGATCATGCAGAGCGTCAGCGGCGTGAAGAAGCCACTGACCTTTACTGAGTCCACACGCACTTCATGACACAAACAGAAAGCTTAGTTCTGCTGCAGTGGATCCTCACGCTGCTGAAAACCTCTGCTACTGCTGATGAACACCAGCCAGTCCTCCGTCTTACATTTATTCACATTTCATTCTGAGTAAGATATAAGAATAAAAGGTGAGACTTACCATCTTTCTTTACAGATGGAAGATAAACGCAGTGAACCCTGGAAAAGTCAAACCGATGAAAATAATCAGGATCATTGAGAGCAGCTGCTTCTTGTTTCAGCACAGAAGAACATGTGAGTGTTACCTGGTTTGTTCTCTGACAGGTGTGACCTCTGGCTCAGGTAGGCTGCAGAGTCACAGCGATCCAGCCCCTCAAACTCCTCCTCACCAGAGAACGCTGACATGATGCACCTCCTCATTCACAGGCATGCTGGCTGGCGTTTCACTGGCTGTCAGTCAAACCGCACATCATGAACTCCTCCAGGGTTACACCTGTGACAGGTGAGAGGGCTGTGATGACCTCTGACCACTCGGACACTGCGTGATACACAGCAGCTCAAAAGGAGCTTAAAGAAAACCTCATTACAAGTTTTAGGGTTGGTTAAATTTCTTCAGACAGGGAATATCATTTTTTACACCGGGTGGCAGTGTTGAGTCACTTCTGTGTTCTTGCTTTTGATTGGTTGTTTCATAGGTTCACCTCTGGTCCAGTAAAAATGGAGTGAATCTGTTCGTTGTGTAGAATAAACCACTATTGTAACAAAATACGTTTTAATTATTCCTTCTGTTGCTTATTTAAGTGACTCAATACACCATCTAGTGGTGCAAACTCGTATTGTAAAATAAGCAGGCTGGAGCGAGTTGGAAACCTTTCTGAATTTTACCTGCAAAACTTTCCAAAACTATCTTTGAGAGGAAATCATGACTGTTATTTGGTGCAAGTTAAACACAGATTTCTGTGCCGAGACAAACACAGAACTGAGATTTGTTGGAGCTTCTCAGAGTCTTCATGTTGAGTAGTTTGCTTTAGATATGTTGTAAAAATCATAAAAATGCAGCAATAGATTAAATAAATCATGCATCAGTGGACTTTTTAAATAAAAGTAAGTAGGAGTTAACAACAATCCGTCAAATGAAAGTTCTCATGATATTAAATAATGCTGAATCAAACTGGTGAGCGGGTGAAATTGTTATTTCTGTTATTTCAGAGCTGCAGGAGTCGATAACAGTCGACTGAGGTTGAGGACATGAAGGCATCAGCTCTTACTGCTGATTCTCTCTGGATTAGTTTATTATGACCGGCTGAGGACAGACAGTGCCCAAGGGAACCAAGATATAATCTGCAGGCAAAGGTCATTTCATATATGTCAGAAATTATTGGCTGGTTTAATTTATAGCCGTGCAGTTCCTCTTTTAACTCGTCTTGTTTGATAAATTCTGTTTGTCAAAGGTTTTGTAAATAACAGTCTAGAATTTGTAATTCCTCCAACATGAACCTCCAATGATAAACCCTCCAGACAGTGAAGTTGACTTCACGTGTCCTGTTACACTCCCTCAGCAGTTCAGTCTCGAAAAACGTGTTTTCAAGGGCGGTTAATCTGCGGGCCACATGTGTAATCTGGAGCAAGACACTGATCAGCAGAGCGAGGCGCCAACATGCAGCTCACATGTCGTCATCGCCGCCTTCGTCCCTGGAACTTTAATTAAAGAGAGCACTTGTGAGGATGAGAGTGTGAAAAGCATCTCCTAGGTGATCGTGTTACCGAGGCTCGCCGCTTCGACTCACTCCTCCGACTCACACCCAGCTAATTTCCTCTAATCACAAACAAACAAGAGATTCTAATAACAACCGTATCAGATGAGGCCGACGGTCTTTTCCACATTAATGAGTCTTTATGTGCCGTGGCTAGAGCCAGACACCCAACTGATTAACGTCAGTATTTTAAAACTAAAATATGGGATTAAAGAAACATATTTTATTCTTCATCAAATGTTTTGTTCCTCCAAAGCAAACAAACGGTTTCCTCCAGCCTCACTTCTTTAAACAAACTCCAACTCTTCACACTAACTTCTTTAAATAAAGTATAAAAATGCTGAAATGGTGCCAAGTCAGCTTCTCACATCCAGATTATAGAGCACCTCCCTCCTCTAACATCAGATTATAGAGCATCTTCCTCCTCTAATATTGAGATTATAGAGTGTCTTCCTCCTCTAACATCAGTGTATAGAGCATCTTCCTCCTCTAACATCAGATTATAGAGCATCTTCCTCCTCTAGCTGGTGTATCTTGGTGAATCTAGAAGTTGTATTATTACTTAGATTCTGCTGTTTGTTGATGAGTAAGGATGTTAATCCGCTGTCTGGGATTGGTTCACCTTCAGTCACATGGATCCCAGTTGTTCCCGTCTCCCTGCCACACTTATTTATCTACATTTCCATTCAGTTGTGAACAATATCAGCTGTGTACAGAGAGAAAGAGAAAGGTCGTTACCTGGAATCCTGCTGCAGCTCCAGGTGTCAAACAGGCGTCTGGATGCAGGAAGAGCCTCTGATGTAAACTGTAACCAGGTTAATCTGCTGTGTCGACCCGGAGAGCTGCAGGGAGTCTTTGCTCCTCTAGAAACAGAGAATCCTGAAACCTGCAGACAGCCGACAGCTCTGCAGGAGGCCTCGGCTCCGGGGGGCAGTGGAGGATCTACAGGACCGTCGCCATGTTTTAATGATGAGGCTTGTTTGTTTGTGAAGACGAACTAAATTTAAATTGAACATTATGCATGACGTTCGATGAATTTCAACAAATTTTTTTTCATCAGTTTCATTTTTTCCTTCTTTTTCTTTCTTTTTCATCTTTCATTCGTTTTTATGTCAGTTTCTTTTTTTCTTTTCTCCCCTTTTTTCTCTTTTTCTTCCTTTTTCCTTTCATCATTTTCTATTCTTTGGTCAGCTTCAAGATCCATCCTGCTACATGAGAAGTGATTTATAATTCAAGCCGCTGAGGCTGCAAACTGCTGACTCCTGCGTCCTCCTGCGTCCTCGTCCCACTGAGGTCCCTCGGCTTCAAAACACAATCACTGTGAAATGCTCATTCATGATGGCTGCAGCGGGAGGCAGCTGCCTGACGACGGCTCCATTCCACCGACTGACCAATGGACAATCAGCTGGACCATCAATCAGACGCTCTCTTCATGACAGGGTTTGCAGGAGAATCGAACACGGTCAGGAAACACTTCTCTTTCCAGGCTTGTGACTGGACGTATGAAGGCTGTCAAGGTTTGTTTCAGAAGAATTCATCTCAATCTCATAGGACTAGAAGAGTGAGAGCATAAGAACCTTTAAATAAGAATAAATCAAAATGGTTTCCTTGTTTTAGGGCAAGAGCATATGGGTGAGGTCTAAAGCTTTCCCTCCAGGAGATCAGCTTGACTTGACAGTGACAAAGTCTGAATTTATTAACTTACAAACCGAACAACTTATTTAAATATATTCTCGTCCAACATTAAGTGATGTTTCTTACAATGCCTTCTGGTGCAAAAGACTGTGATGCCACATTATTTTCTCCAAAATCTAATGAGATCTAAAATACTGTTCCCACATAACTTCGATGTTAATTCTAATTGATTAATAATAAAGTAACTCGCTCACACAGCGGTGTCGCTGACCATTTTGATGTACATGTCTCTGCACGTTCTCGTCAGTCCAGGCAGGAAGAATTAAAGCAAATGGATCAGATCAGTTGGACGTGAGTCTTTAAAGCGTTTTGCTTCATGAGCAGAACCTCACAGAACTCCAGAACTCCGGTCCGTTCGCCTCATCCTGAGGAAAACAGCCAACAGTGAAATGAGCTTCATTCTGGTGAAACCAAACAACCAGTGAACCACGACTGTAAGGCCCAACGCAGACGTTCTAACTCCTCAGGTCCAGACTCAGTGGAGGTTTAACTCAATATCTCTTCTATTTACAGCAACGTTCTTTCTTCTCTGCCAAACAAATTCAATAATCCCGCTTCAAAGATCGAGGTTAATCACATGTGAGCTCAGCGAGCCACATCCTGGACTCTGTGCTGCTTCAACCCATGAAACCGTCACCATACATAAAATTCTTAACAGTGTGACGTTCACCACTGAGTTCAACGATCCGGCGTCTTCAAGTGAAAAATTTTCCATTTTTGTTTGGGAAAAGTTTCAGGTTTACACAATAACTTATTGCCTCAGTTTTTCCCCTGAGACGTTAAAGTCGGGATAGGAAAGGTTCAGTTACATAAATGTTCATTTCTTCTCTTTTCCTAAGATGAAAATTCTTATAAATGTAATTTTATGTGTTTTGACCCTTTCTCCTTGAATCCTGGACTAAAATTGTGAGTTGATGTCGATAAGATGAAGCAGGAGTTTTCTTCAGCTCTGACCACTTTCTTCTTCTCCTGCAGGACGGAGGACGAGTCATCAGAGGAGGGGATGGAGATGACTCTGAAGTGCAGACGGAGGTGGGAAACACGCAGTTATGGGATCAATACCGGCTGTCAGAGCTTTTTAATCTGCAGGTCTCTTTGCTGGAGGGAGCAGACGAGCAGGCTGTTATTAGTTTGAAATAACCTGAGTAGGATCTGTCGAACAGCGAGTCCCTGAAGAGCTGCTGGTGTGAAAATAGCAGGAGATGGTGAGGTGTTTACAGACAAACCATTAAAAGTTTCTAAAAGAAAATGTTTGTACTTTGACATTTGAGGAGGAAGTGTGCTCGTGTGTTGCTTTGCCCAGAATCAGATGTGAAAATTGCTCCGGCTGCCATGTCAGTGTCCTATAGAGAAAACTCCACTTTGTTTTCTTGATGGAAGGAGGGGTTCGGGTGTGGAAGGAGGAAACCTGGTTTGGATTTAACAAACTTAAACTCCAGTCATTTTGATGGCCTTTAGACACAGATGAACAGAGCTGTACCTCAGTGAATCAAAGTTTAAGCAAACAAAGAGACTTGAATTGAGTCAAAAAAGCTTTTGTTTCTACCGTTAGACTGAGCTGAAGAAGAAAACGCTGCACCTGAAGCAGGCTGTGATGGTGTTGCTGCACCTGAAGCAGGCTGTGATGGTGTTGCTGCACCTGAAGCAGGCTGTGATGGTGTTGCTGCACCTGACGCAGGCTGTGATGGTGTTGCTGTCAGAAAGCATGCTGCCCTCCAGGTTAAGAGGCTATCGATCCGTCTGAGGCTGTTCATTCAAAGACTGTCGGGCTGCTCGTCTCCGCTGAGCCAAGACGAAGGAAAGCTGGACGCAGGCGCTGGATTCACCAGGTCACATGCAAACAGCTGTGCCACTTTTACATGCCGGACTAACATCAAGCAGCGCTCAGTCTGCGTCTCATTGACTTGGTTCTTATGACAAACATGCAGGATTTGAGGGAATCAGTGAGGCAGCTCCTTTCATATCCTCAACCTCCCTCCTGCCAACATGAGATGAGGAGTGCAAATCACTGAATGTGTTGCTTTAATCAGCATGGATCAGGATGCAGATTTAATCCTGGCTCCACAGTGTGGAGGTTTGAGCCTGGCAGTGTGAATTCATCTGAGGAGAGAAGACTGACAGAATGTTTAATTACTGAAAGGACCAGACGACAGGTTTCATGGGGGCCTCAGGAGGATGCAGCAACACATAAACACATTAAAAACAACAGACCCTGTTTTCTATAAATAACATGACATTTTATTATCTTGAGAGGCAACATGAGTCCAAAACAAATCAGTCTCCTCACATGGACCTGCAGAGGCACATTCACCACGGCTCAGTTCTGCCAGTGGTTTCACACATCTGTCCACATCCTTCACAACACGTGCTGCTGCCGCTGCTCGAAGCCCGGCTGTCTGAAGGAGCGCACTGGCTGCAGGATGGACTTGGCCACAGTGTTCCTGAGCTGTTTGAGGAGCATCCAGAGGAGGAGGACAAGCAGCATCAGGAGCCCCAGTAGCATCCCCACATAGAGGCTGAGGTTCCAGCCCCAGCCCAGGGCCAGCGGCAGCGACGTGGACGCCACCAGAAATGTCCTCGGCGCAGGCATGGAGCTCGGAGGCAGCCCACCGTCTCTCCACCTCCACAGAAACTTAGATCTTCTCAGACTTTCCACAGCAAACATCCACCTGGTTGAGGAAGTTTATAGAATCTCCATCAGTTTCCATGTTTTAATCCTCCAGACGAGTCCCGTCAGTGAGGACGGAAACCTGTTGACAGCTCACATGCAGACGTCCAGTCCTCTGATGTGAAAATCCTCCTGCACAGAGCCAGCCTCCCAATTTATGACAGAGGAGAGGGGTGGGCTGCAACGCCATTGGCTCACAGAAAATCAAGTCACCGAGTGAGGGGAACAACGGTTTACCAATGAAGCCTTTTCCTTTTCACAGCAGAAACCAAAAAGGAATCAATGAATTTCTCTCCTAAATGACTGTTCTCACATCAGTTGTGATTTTCACTTTATGTCTGTGATAAAGTCCCTACATTAATTGGACAGACCATTAGGTCACTCATTTTAGATGTTCTGAAGCTTCAGATGTACATCATTTTGATTTATAAATTTAGAGTGCCAATTGTCACGTTAACCAGTTACCAATAACCTTGAATCTGTATTAAGTGACTGAAATGTTTAACAGGATAAGCCTCAGCAATACTGAACTGGAACCTGAAACCAATTTCTGATGAACACCTTCATGAACCAAACCTGCCCTCTGCTGCCCCCATGAGCCCAGTAAGAGAATGCAACATGACAAGTGTACGTTGTGGGATTTTATTTACAAAAGCCATATTGTACAGTGCAGAAGGATGTTAAGAGCTTTAAACTTCAGTGTAGAAAGCTCACTCAGATCGACCTGCATTATGAGAAATGCTGCACCATTAGTGGTCACACATCTGCTGGAGTTTGACACTGCAGGCCAAGGCAGTGAGTTTGTGGTGGCAACATTTCACCTGAATAAAATCAGATGGTCAAAACTGCAGTAGTGTCTAGCATGAACAGCGGGCTTTAGTATAAAAATATTAAACCTCTAAAACATTTAGCTTCACTCCTAAAAGAGCAGGGCACGGAATTTAAAGAAAAAGTTTTTAAAAAAATGGCACAGATCAAAAAGTGAGACGACAGGATATGGAGCGACAGACGAGGAGAGTCACTTCAGCAGCAGCTTTGATGGCGCCTGGATGCTGGAGACTTCATGATACCTGGTGGGAGAACATGCGATCAGTAAATTAATCTGCCAGTGTGAAGGTGGCGACGGGTTCCAGACTCACTTGGAGCTCTTGTACTTCTCCCGAACGGACTGCTGGGCGTGCTGCGCGGCGTTCAGGTACATTTGGTGAAGATCCTCTATGCAGGGCATCAGATCCTCCAGGGAGTAGCTGGTCATGTCAGCCAGTGGCTTGGGCTGAGGGGCAGAGGACTGTGAGCAGGTTTGTGTGGAAACGAGGTTTAATCCACTAGAAAGAGCGAACTTACCCACGAGCCTCCGGTTACTGTGTTGTTGGCCAAGACATAGGCTGCAGCCGCCATTTGTGATGGCAGGTATTTTAAGAAGGGATCTGAATCAACCAGACTGAGCTCCCCGAGGTACTGTGGAGGAACAACAGTCAGGTGTGGAAACAAAGCTTTAAGACTTCATGATGACCTGCATCCATGGCGACTCACCATGGAGAGACTCTCCACTTGTTTGCCAACAGACTGCTGGAGGAAGTACTGCGTGAGGAACTGGTTTATCGTCGGCACCGCCAGGTCGAACGACAGCACCTTCAACACCAGATGCTCCATTCGCAACACTTGCTTCTTGGTGTAGGTGTCATCTGTGATGTAGACAAACTCCGCTACCTCCGGGGGGTAGATCTCCTCAAACTTCCTGCATTTACAAGAGTCGCACCGTCAATTTCACTCAAACCGACCTCCCAACAGCAGCTGGCATCAGACACTTACGACGCGAGCAGCATGGCCGCAGTCCCGACTAACTGCAGCTTTCCTCGGAGGACAGACATCGAAGACAGGAAGCGATCTATGTAATTAACAGCAAGGTACAGCGTCTCATTGTGGAGCTTGTACTCCTCGCCGACTTCGACTAGCCAATCCACCAAGATGGCCCTCATGCTGTTCGTGATGTCCGGCTGCTTCTTCATGTAGCCTGCTTTAGGCCTCGTCTTCACCTGCGAGAGACACCATGAAGATCACATGCAGCAGGAGGGAGGCTTGTAGTCTAGTCCAGGTTAGAACTGGAGTCTCACCTCAATCTCCCTCAGGTAGGAGTGGATTTCTTCTGCGTATTCTGGAGCTTCGTTTACATTGGCCACTCGTTCCTCCCCGTCAACCACAGACATGTCCATTGGAGAATCTGCAGAGAGAGGAGTCACAATCAAAACCAGTTCTGCAGCAGAGTCGCCCTCGTTTGCACTCTAAAGTCTTTTCAACCGACCGAAGCTGACGTCCATGGTCGAGGGGATGTCGATGGGGGCCAGTGGCTGCCGGAGCCGTGCCACAGCATTGCTGACCACTGGAGAGTCTTCAACTGTGGCCTTTACTTTCACAGGATGGGCCACCAGCTGTGGCTTCTTGATGCAGGCGCCATCAGGTTCGTCCACATGGATCTGGAAAGCAGGCAGCTTGGAGAGATCTTCATTTTTAGACAGAGATGACTCCTGGAAGTGGAAACAAGAGGTTTTACAGTGGGACCAGAAACTTTAGACAGGCAGTTGATTAAGAAAATACCAAATGTGAGAAGCCTGCAAAAACTAGGATTATTGAGTTTTCATTCGAATGCAGTCAATCCCTTGCAGCCGATTTAAATTACATCAAGTGTGCAGGGAGACGTCCTAAAAATGGCGGAAAAAAGGGAAACGATCAGTCATGGACTTTAAAACCTCTCTGGAGGCTGAAAGCGGTGAAAGAAGGATGCAGACAGGTGAGTGAGCAGGAGAGCAGGTCTCGATATGAACGTGGGAGAAGAGCAGCTCCCTCCACTTTAGCTCCGTTAGCATCGTTACCTGCTTCCCAGCGCGCTGGTTCGGGGCTCGGCTCCGCTGGACGTTCTGTAGGGCTCCCAGCACGGTTCTGGAGCCGGTACCGGCACCGGTGCTGCCCTTCGGCGGGAGGTTCTCCTGGTTCTCGCCGGCTCGGAGCTTCGTGGAGCCGCGGAGCCTCGACAGCATGTTCTCCTGGTGGAGAGAGTCGGCGGCCGCGCTTCCCGGTCTGTTCGCTGCCGACATGTTTCGCCGTATAAAAAAAATAAAATAAAACCAACCCGGAGCCTGTCGGCTGGTGAGCAAGGCGCGGCTGAGCGGCGAAAACCGGATCGGTTCGGGACAAAAGGAGCAGTTCTGAGCGGTTAAACCGAGCCGAGCATCGGGCAGAGAGTCCCGGTTAAAAGTAAACTGCTGAGATGGCAACGACGCTCGGATCAAACCCGCGGCGTGCTGGTCGCTCACCGGCCCGGTTCTGGTACCGACCTGCGATGGATTCCGTTCGGCTCAGCCTTAGTGTAGCAGCTGCTCACAACATCGGCTCGATTCACCCAGTTCAAGTAGCCCGCGAGGATTGAAACGGACCAATTACAGCCAGACAACGTCGTGACGTCACCACGTACGGCGGCCGAAAGGTTCAAACCAGCTGTGATTGCAAATTCAAAACCGGTTTGGTTGTGTTGCCAGATCCGATGGGTTCCCCCTTTTGAGCTTGTCTTTATGTAAAATCGCATTTACGAATAAATACGATCGACTTTAGATCATTTTGTTAACACTGTGTGGATTTTTTTTAATATAATAATTAAGAAATCTATTTTCTCGGATTAAGAAATAAACTGGAAATCTCACGTTAAACGTGGACAAAGCAAATAGTCACGAAGCACTGCAGTAGTCTGTACAAAACACTTTCTGGGCCACAATTCAGTCCCCATCCTCTACCGTTCACTAATATCACCATGTTTACATTACTGTGCAGAGATCTGGGGTAATACCTACACGTGTTCACTACATTCACTGTTTACATTGCAGAAAAGAGCCATAAAGTCCATTCACAACACAAATGATCACACTAATCCACTATTCTTAATGTCAAAACGATTAAAAGCCCCCGTTGTTAGAGTGAAAAACAATAAAACCCACTGTTCTTATAGTTAAAATTTGAAAATTCACTATTGTAATGGTGAAAAACATTAAAATCAAATATTTCTTGGTGAAAAACATTAAAATTTACTATTCATTTAGTAAAAAACATTAAAAACCACTATTCCTATCGTAACAACATTAAAATGCACTACTTCTTATAGTAAATACATTCAAATTCACTATTGTTTTTGTCAAAAACTTGAAAATCCACTATTCTTATAGTAAAAAGCGTTCACGTTTGCTATTTTTTATAGTAAAAAACCCATTAAAATTCACTATTCTGAACGTCAAAACCAATAAAGTTTACTGATCTGGTTCATTTTCAACAGTACAAACCATGTACAAATGATCAAAATCAAATAACTTCCTTCCTGGGAACGTCAACAAATTGGGACTAATAATTACTCTTATAAAAATTGTAGTGATCTTTAAAATGTGTTTACACTTTTAATGTGCTCCTACTGTCCTCTTTGGTCCTCAGGCTGTATGTTTGACAATCCTGACCAGTGATTGGTCGTTAAGAGATGTGATTGATCTCAGGGTTTTACTTATGAGGTGGTTCAGAGCTCCAGCTCCAGAAAAGTTACATAAACTGCCAACAGAATAGTTTCTGTGTAAATCGTTCAAAAGCCTACATGTAGATTAGACAAAAAGAACATGAACCATTTTGTTTTTAATTTTTATATGATTCACTTGGAGAAAAGCACACGGCGCCGGGAGAACATGTGAACTCGATACAGAAACGGGCCTTGATTCAAACAGGATTTTCTTGTTGTCATTACTTCAGTAACTTCGTGGTACTTTGCTCAGACGTTTATTTTGTTGTCGACCAGTAAACTTTCCTCTCAGGAGGCCTGAAGCTGGCAGACTGCCTCCCACTGCTGCAGCCAGGTTCACTGCAGTAGGAGCTCATCGTTAACGTCTCATTCCACAGTGAATGGCAGCAGCAGTAATTCCATTTATTGACAAGAAAAAAGAAAATCATTTCTTTTGACATGAACAGTTATCATCTTCATGTTAGTGTGGGAATATCGGACAGAGAATAATCATGAAGCATTACATCAGTTCATCATCACGTAAATGCAAATAAATGAGTGTGTTAGATGATCAATATGTGGTTTACATGGTTTTTTGTTTTATCCTGCAAGCTTCTGTTACATTTCTCTCTGTAAGAAGCACGTAGAAATGACTGTGTTGTATTTGGTGCTATATAAATAAAGTTACCCCCGGCCAGCTCAGTTGGTAGAGCACGAGACTCTCAATCTCAAGGTAGAGGGTTCATGTCCCACGCCGGGCGCCACCTTCCTGTGGGCTCTCCACCTTCCTGTGGGCTCTCCACCTTCCTGTGGGCTCTCTACCTTCCTGTGGGCTCTCTACCTTCCTGTGGGCTCTCCACCTTCCTGTGGGCTCTCCACCTGCAGGAAGGTTCTTAATGGTGCAATGTGATCTGGGTGACGGTGCTCAGACTGACACCCCCGGAAACGGAGAAGATGGATGGATGGATGGATGGATAAATGAATTGAATTCTTTTCCTCTCTACATGATCCTCATTCCGATGAAAATATAAAAACTATTAATTGGGCTTTTAGCACTCTCGTAGTTGATCGATGATTTTTATTTTAAATATATTTTTCAAAACTATGGCTAAAACAAGCTTCCCGGACTTTCCTCAAAAACAACATCACGCTTTGTTTTTATCTGCTATAAAAAGTGAATTCTTAAATACTTTGTACAATCAGCCGGGACAAACAGTATCTACACGATCATTTGACAAACAGAGCTGCTTTACTTCCACAGCCAAAACTCAAAGATTTAAATCTATGTGACTTCAGACTTCACTGAAAAACTCCAACAGGGAATTTAAGTCATAATTATCGAGTATCTCCAGCAATGAGGAAACTCTCGTTTTGACATTCTGGCCTTTGAACTTGAACTTGTCGATGAAGAGGTCAGTGATCATCCCTGCAAAGACAAAGAGGAAACACTGGTAACTGCAGCGAAGCAGCATGAGGCTGCAGCGTCAGAGTGTTTGCGCCGTCGTTTGTACCATAAAGCCTTTCCAGGTGAGCCGGCTGCTTCTTGTACTCCTCCAGGAGGCTCGCCGCCTCGTCCAGGATGCTGCGGTACTCCGGGATGAGGAAGTCAGCGTTCCCCTCATGAACCTGAAGCTCCTGTCAGCCACAGGAAGGACACAGTGAGCGGGAGTAAATGGTAAACCACTTACTCACCATCTCACTTGTATGGTAAATCAAGGAAGGAAAGGGAGGAAACAAGAGCAGCTCAAAGTATTGAAGTCCAGTCAATCCTTGTTTCAGGACCAAACATGCTTTTTCATCGATTCACTGATTTTCTTGAGGAACAGAAACCCAACAACATGTGAGTCGACTATTCCAGTTCAATATTGAAGGCTAACCTCTGCAAGAGTCGAATGCTTCGTTCTCTCAGTATTTTCATTTATTAATTCATTTCAGACATGTGATTCATCGTGTGTGCAATCCCATATAATCTATCTACCGGCATACAAATCCATATATGTGTGTTTATTTGATGATTGTAAATATCCTGTGTGTGTGTGTGTGTGTGTGTGTGTGTGTGTGTGTGTGTGTGTGTGTGTGTGTGTGTTCGTCCAGGAGTCTGCCTTCACACACACTTCAATGGGACCGGCTCCGGCACCCCGTGAAACTGAAATGAATAAACTGGTATAAAAGGAGGATAATTCATTCACTTAAATAAAGTGAGAGGAGACGAGTGTGAAGCACAAAAGCTCTTAATGAACTTGGTGAAAAAACTCGTAAACAAAAGTGTGAACGTGAGCCGGAAAGACGAAGCAGACTCGGACCGGCGGCTCATCAGACCCGGTGCTGAACAAACTACTGAATATTAATCATTTAAAGAAGAACAGAAGATGGATGAATGGTATTTCTGTGCCCTTGTTTTGTTGATCCTGACATAAAAAAAACTCAAAATCTGAGAAACTGAAGAGGAAAAAATGTAATGATATTATTTCTTTAAAAAAAAATCCAAGCTGGTCTGTGGGAAAGTTTAAAGAATTTACTGATCAATTTGCGTCTTTACTCAAAATATTCCTTAACAAACATCATCATGTAAAAAGAGAAACATGTTCTCTACTATAAACACACCGACCAAGCATGTTTATTCACACGGAGGAGAACGGGCTTCACTTACTCGGAAACTTCCTGAATCAATACTCTTATCAATCAATACTCACCTTCAGAGCATCAATAAGCTGAACTTTTCTGGCCAACAACAGCTGGCTCTCCAGCTTCGGATGGATCATTTTGAGCGTGTGGCTCACTGAGTCATCGTTGATATCTGGAACACCAACAGACACTTTCCACTCAGCAACATCGGCTCCTCAGGAAACCGTCAGCGATACGGGAGAAAGAAACACCCACCATACGAGATGTTCAGGTTAATTTTCTTCTTGGTGGCTTCTTTAGAGAGAACGTCGCTCAGGATGGAGATGGTGGAGATGTTGTCTGACTTGAAGTGGCCTTCTCCTTTGCTGAGATCAAACATTGAGGCATTAGAGAGGATCTTTAGTCTTTCCTGGCAGCAGCATCATGAGTTTTAAAGAACTGTGTTTACCAGTAGGTGGCTTCCAGCTGTGTGCCCAGGAAGGTGTTGTGGAAATAGAAAGAGATGCTGTCTCCTGCTGGAGTTTTTTCGGGCACCTCTGGCAAACAGAAAACCACCCAGGAGTGAATCTCTGCAAAGCTGAACTGTCCCACCAGACTGAGGCGGTTCATGGGCCTGAAACGGAGTGAAGACGACAGAAAGACGACGACATCAAACCCAGTCTGAGCTGGAACCAGAGAGATCGTCACTGCCGTCACAACACGATTGTTCACTTCTGACAGATAGCGTTTAAACTGATCTTCCATAATGCAACGTATTACTGGATAAAACAACATAAAAATACAATAAATCATACAGACAGCACAATAACATAAAGACACTTCCACGCTCCTCTGCATGTCCTCAAAGTCAAGTTATAAGCTTGGTCTTCAAAGTAAACCTTTTACTTAATATATGTGATCATACCACAGTTAAACTATTTTGCTCAGGGGCCATGTGACCTGAAAGATTTGCCGTACCTGTCGGTGTCGATGCTGTGGGTGCGCTGGTGCAGAGACAGAGGTTTGATCTGGTACTGACGGACCTGGCAGGTCTTGGGCTGCAGTCTGGGGGTGATGTACGCCTGCAGGGTGCCGTACTGGCCCTCGATGGACCTCACCTGAAGACATTATGCATTTCATACAACACGTCTCTGCAGCTTTTAACAATGTACAAAATATATATGGACCCTTCTAAAAAGGTCGAACTCTCTGGTGTTTTTGTAATTCCATGGTTGAAATGAGATTCATCATAACATTGAAGCAAAGCAGAATGTTTTTCAATAAGTGATGGAGAGATGTGAAGATTATTTTGAAGGTTTGTACTTCCTCTCACTCCTTTTCCATTTTGTTTGTATGATTCATGTGAAACGATTTTGCATCTTTACTTTATTTGATATTAGAAACAAATGAAGCTCATTCATCATCAGCAGCAGCAGAAAGGCCTCCACTGTCACCATTAATGAAGTAGTGATACAATAAGTACTCAGAATCATACAAAACTATGTTCAATGTATTTTAAATAACTTCCGATACAACCTTTGAGGCTGTGTATCATTAAAAGATCAGTTTTGGCCTCCAGGCTGTTTACCTTCAGCTCTAGTCTCGTCGTGTTGGCCTGACATCTGTATGTGGCCAACAGGAAGTTCCCGTTCGGCCGCTGCAAACGGAGAGACGCGTTATCACTGCCTTATCGTCGCAGAGCAGATTCCTGCAGGATAAGGATTTGAAGAACTCACCTCAGAGTCGCATTCACTGAAACTGACGACAGCCGAGTTCTTGTCTCCGTCCAGCAGGTCGATGGGAACGTCGCTCTGCAGAACATTAAACTCAGTCATTTCAAACACATTCCCTTTAGTCCATGAGAGGAGGTCTGGAGTGCCGGGTTCACCTGGAGCAGCAGGTTGTCGATGGCCGTCTGCACCTCCAGCATGAGGCTGTAGCTGGCGTCGTCCTGGCACAGAGTGAACTTGTCGTTGATGCTGAAAACAGGCACGGCGGACACGGCGGTGCTGGACTGAGAGGTCTGCTGGTACTGCTCACGTCCCTGCAGCACTTTAATCTGCAGCTGCTCCAGCTCCGCCCTGACAGACGGAACCAGAACAAATCAACACCTTTCCTTTGAGGGGAACGAAACACCAGAGGTTTAAAAACAAGAAGAGGAGGAAACCTCTCACCGGAGTGCTTCCACTTTAGACTGTGTCTCCTTACTCATCTTGACCTCGTCTCCGTGGCCGAGCTCAGCTTTCTGGGGCTCAGTGGTCAATCCAGTCACCCACCCTGGAGACGAAGCCCCGGCAGGATTAGGAAGAACTTAACTCTGTTACACAGCAGCTAAACCCAGGCACATTTTAATAAAGCAAGTAGAACAATCGAACTGAAGCAGGAACAGAAGATAAGTAAGATGTTTAGTCTTAGTGTGGAGGTGAAAACTAAGCAGAATGGGAAGTTAAAAGCATTCCTATCCGACCTGTATAGGTGGAAGTCAAGACCTCATCATAAGACTCCTTTCCCACACAGCCTCCCTGGATGGACGTCACACTCTCAGACAAAACCTGATGAAGAGAAACCTCAAAGTGTTAGCTTTCTTTGAAAGAGACAAGATATCTAAAAACAAAAAAAGTTCACTGAATGTAGGTGAAGACGACAGAAACCCGGAGGAGATCATGTTGTCTTCAGTGCATCCAGATAGAAACTCACATGCTCAAAGCGAAGAGTGGGCTCACTGGAGCTGTCCAGACCGAAGATCTCCACTGTGCCGTCGTCCCGGCCCACCAGGATGTCGTTCACTCCATCTCCAATAATGTCATAGGTATCGACACAAAGAATCCCTGAAGGGAAGCCCAACAATAGAGCTGAACATAACCAAGTGGAATCCATTCTGGTCGTCTGGTTTGTGTGACACAGCTACGTTGCCCGGGTTGAGAGAATTCCACTAGATTTTCTTGCCTAAACAGTTGCAGTACATTGGTATCATCTCACCAACAACATACCTCCTTTCTTTTTGTCATTATCGATCTCCCATCTGGTCGCAGCTGAGTGCTCCCCCATCTGAAGCAACCCTATTTTTCCATCCATGGTTCCATACAGAACCTCCTCTCCTGAAGCAGAGTCAGTGACACGTTAAACCTGGTCTGTAAGAAGCACTTCCATGTGAAATTGTTAGATCAAACAAAGAAATCTACTCGCCTTCATCTTTATTGTACCGTTCCAGGACAGATGGAGGTCCAGGGACTTCAACGTCATAAGCAAGCTCAGATCCCTACAATGAAAAAAAGAGTAAAAATAACTGAAACTTACCCAGACTCTGGCAGAATGACTCAGAAAAACCAGACCTGTGAAATAAAGCTCTTGTTTGTTTACCTTCAACACTCTGAGAACTCGATCTTGGCAGGCCAGCACCGGCACGACGCGGCTGAGTTTCTCTGAAGACAAACATGTGATGTCGTTGATTTTGTCTCCAGACAGGAAGTAGTCCTGGTCCTTGCAGTCAAAGTAGTGGTTGTAGATGTAACTCGCACACACAAATAGGTCAGCTCCAGAGACGTGCCTGGGGCAAAAAACAAAGAAGTGAAGGAGCACATTGTCATAAAAACAGAAACTTGTGTTGGATTAACCGTGAACATAAAGGTGAGAAGAAGCTCCTACATGGCGTTGATGCTCTCAGTGAGGTTGGCATCAAAGGTGAGGAACTGTTTGCCTTTCTTGGTGAATCCTCGGACCTGAGAACCCGAACAGACGAAGATCTTCTCCTGGGGCGTTCCCACAGCTCCTCCAAGATCCACTCTCGTTATCTTCTGTCCTGGAAGGGTTTTGAACACGGGCTACACGAGAGAGGGTGACAAAAGTTGATAAGTAATAATCTTTAATTCCCATTCACAGAGAAGAAAATCTCAACTCACCACAGCTTCTCCCTTCTTCATCCCAAAACATGTGAGGATTCCGTCATGATCAGCAATGGCAACCTGAAAATTAGCAGAGATTAACCAGCGGAATTTATTTTTTAATATAACACTATATATAACATGATATTTACAACACTAGAACTACACTCGATAGAGCGCAGACCTTCACCAAATGTCAATAAGTCGAACCGAGTTAGCATCGCTAGCATGGTAGCTGTTTTCATATCGATGCTAACTAGCCTGTCAGCTAGCTACATCACTGTGTGAAACACTGAGCAGGGAGCGTCTCCATGGCAACAGCCGCTGATCTCCTTTTTTCTCCTCTATGAGGTGCCTCTCTCTTCTACTTTGTAAAAAACATCTTTTCACAGTTTGTTTAGGATTTATTCGGAAAGGCTTTACCATTAACGTCACAAAATCAAATTCCTTGGTTCTTGGATGATGACAAATCAGCCCTGAAGATTTTATGCAATTCGGGTTAATAGTTTTTGCGAAAAGTTGATAAAATACATACATACATACATACAAACTTACAAAATAAACAAACTAGAACTACACTTGGTAGAACGACACATTTTTGGCGGAACTGAGTTAGCATCACTTGCATGATAGCCATGTGACTCGTCGCCATGGAAACGACTCAGCTACCAGGTTGGAGAGGCTGCAAGGCTTTGTAGGAGAGGCATAAGTACTAGAACATTTCTAAGGAAACTCTGTGTGATAAGATAAAAGGAGATGAATGGGACATTTTTTTTGCAGTTTTTTAGGATTTATTCGGAAGTTAGCCGTTAACAGTTAGCCGGTAACGTCCCAAAATCGTATCTATTGGTCTCTGGATGATAATAAATCATACCTGAAAATTTCATGCAATTCGGCTGAGTAGCTTTTACAAAGAATTTGTAAAATACATACTAATCAATCAATAAATAAATACACACAGATGAAAACAATTTCGTTGGTGAAGGTAATGAAATACAACTGTGACATGTCTTGTGTATAAAATCTATTCACTTATTCAATGAAGAAGTGATGAGACAGTACAAGGAAACACTGTCATTCTACTTTGCATCCTTGTAAAACTTCAACAGCCTGCATCATGTCCAGAGGACGACATAAGATTGGTCACTTATAATAATTGTTCACAGACTACGTTCATCAAGCTGCTTGTACAGGACGATCACACATCAATGTTCTGGTAAGACACAGAATAAAGATGTAAATTCTTCCACGATTATATATATGCTGTAAAAATCAATCCTCTTAAGTAAACTTGTCTTTTGTCCTCATAAAACATGTCTGAGAAGCTAGTGATTAATTCCACTTTCCTACACCCAGAGGGAGGAAATCCTCAGCAGTACCTTCTGAGTCGCCTTCTTTCCCAGAGCTGGAAGCAGCTTCATGGTTTTCTGTGATGTTACACCAACCTGAGGACAAGATACCATCAACACTGATGTCTTGGTTCATTTCATTTCATCCAGCACGACCACAACAAAGAAAATAAGAGTCCAGCTTGGGCTTGGTGTTACCTGGATATAATCCACTCGGTTCAGGTGGATTTCCATCTTCTGGCTCTTCGGAGATTAAACTTTATAAAGTCGATTATAAACCTCACAGGCGCGTCAGTTGATCATTTAGACTTTCGGTCCATTGCAGCCGATCGACACTGACATTTGGTTTTGGAACCATCCGGAGGATAAAGGTGGTTGTGGTTCAGATTGGGATTATCTAAAGTGAGATTAGCTCGCTGTGCTAACAGTAGTTAGCCAGCCAACACGGATTATTCGCAGTACGAGAGCAGAATTGATCCGGATGAACCGAGAGGCGTTACGTGGTTAAAGTAATCCGTTCTCTAAATCATCTAAAACGGAGTTTTGTCTCCTTTGTCAGATAGAATTGAGATAAAAGCAGAACCTGAGACACAACGAAATGAACGCTGCTCTCGTTACCATGACAACGCTTTGAGGCTCTAACAAGATGTGATTTCATTGGATAAGAATTAAGCACATGAATCGAAGCCGCTCGTCTATTGGTCGAATCTCTAATTTCTGAATTCTACTAAAGCGAAGGCTTTCGGCCCTTCCCGGCCTCCGATTGGCTGAAAGTAAAGTCAGTGACATTCGTTCAACCAATGATCGCTTCTCAAGTCGACTCCTGACCAATCAGAGATAGGGGCGGGGCAAGAGGCCTGTGGACATACTAGGATTCGTAATTCCTTCTTCACCGATTTTTAGAAGCCATTCTTCTTGGTTTCAAACAAATAAAAAATAATTTATAACAGTTTATAAAATACTGAGGGTTCAATTGTTATAGTTATTTACTGATCTGATAAAGTGAAGAGTATATATGAGTCATATTGGAGCAAAGAATAAAATAATGAAAAGACAGAATATTATCAGCACAACACCTTTGTATTATTTCATATTATACTGATTTAATTAGATTACTTAATTTTTATTATTAAAAAAAATGCTTGTTTGTCTAACAGGCAAATGAACACATTAAAATGGCAGAAAAGAGACAAATCATAGCATGCATTAAGCATAAGGACACTACAGCAATGCAAGGACGAACCAAAGCAAACTCAAAACAGTTTTTAAACTGAGAAACAAGTTGAACATGCATTCAGAAGCATCACATGCACCGGGCAACTCAAGTCAAACATGAATCCTACAGCGAAAATGTAAAAAAATACAGCAGATGTGTTGTTTCTCAGTTCAACGCCTATTTTGACAGCAGCTACAAAGATCTTGCACATTAAGAGTGAGTTGTTGGCATTGAGTGAGCACATACATGTTGGGCATCTACACAAATCAGGACATTGGATGCTTTGCACAGGAGAAACAAGGTAGAAATGCCAAACAAATGAACATTAAGAATATGAACAACTTCATTAAGTTACTAATCTCAGAATGTTAATGTCTTATTACAGAACAAGCCTCTTTATGAATAAATAATGACGTAAAAAGGAAAGGACAGTATCAATCAACACGCGAGAAGCGCAGTTTAAAGGTGCTGCGCTCCGTTCAGTGACACTAAGTAGGTGGGAGGATGTCCACCGCTTCAGTGAGGTCACATTAGGAAGATGGGTGAAGAAACATCTCGAGACTTCAGTGCATTAACGGCCGGCCTTCAGGTTGGAGCGCAGACTGCAAAGGTGACATTCAAAAGACAGTTCCTCCTGCTGATGGTAATATCAGTCCCCATCAAAGTTAAGTCACATCTTACATTGTTGAAAACCAAATAAAACCTAACAAAAAAAAAAAAAGTGAAGAAAGTACAATGTTTGTGTAATCAAACGCCCGTGGGGGCGAGGCGGCTGATGAAGGCGATACTGCTGAGGCACATCCTCCTGAAGAAGGCAGGACAGGCGGGCTTCATGATGAAGTGCTCCAGAAGAATCCGCAGCTCCGTAAACAAGGTGCTGGGTGGAGCAGAGACGTATTTAAACCTCAGTTTTCATCATTCAGGAAAGGAAATGTTCATTATTCAGACGCTTACCGGCAGTACGGGTTTCTCCTGGATGTGTAGCGCAGAGTGAGGAATCTGTAGTAGATGAACGGCAGCAACAAGCTCCCCTGACCGCTGGACAACACAGTTTCAAACATTACATAAACATGGAAAAACTTTCATCAAATCACTGCAGAATGTTACGTCTCAGTTTTACATTATACTAATTCTGCATGTTAACCAAAGCATTTTTTTTTTAAGATCGCCATACTTAATGCAAGATAAACTTATTGAACTGAGGAACTTCAGAGGAGGTTTTCAGTCCAACCTGTCGCTGATGAGAATCTGCTTCTCTTTAAACCAACTGTGATGTAAAAACTACAACATAATGGAGGGGTTCTCAATCCTGGTCCTGGAGCGCCGGTATCCTGCACGTTCTAGCTCTCCCAGCTTCAGCACACCTCAATCTGATGTTGATGTCATCATCAAGCTTGTGGAAAAGCCAAGTAACAAGGCCTTATTGCACTCAGGTGTGTTGCAACTGGGAGAAACCTAAAACATGCAGGACACCGGCCCTCGAGGACCAGGATTGAGAACCCCTGACATAATGTGACACAATCAACAAGGTGACCATGTGGTCTCTCCGCATTGTTAAACCACGCGGTCATGATATTAATAAGACAATCAGGATGTTCAGCTTCACAGAAAGTAACTGCGACTGAAAACACTTGAGTGAACACACCTGAAGAGCATGAAAACGGTGGCTGGCATCAAGAAGATCTCATTGCAGGCGATGAACTTGAGGATATTCTGCTGGTTTGACGTCAGTTTGTCCAGAAGGTTTCTAATGAACATCAGACTGCTGGGGCCCAGTTGCTGTGAAAAAAGAAAGAAGAGGCAGAAAGTGATAACCAGCAGTGGATAAGCAGACAGACACATCATTTATATAGAGTGACATGTGATACTACGTTAATATGATCCTATTGAGACAATTAAAACTGCATTTGGTTGGTGCCAACAACCAATATTAGTTTTTAACCGTGACCATTAAAAGCCACAGCAGGTGACTGCTGATCATACTCACATCAAGAACCTTCTTTGTGTATGTGGTCGCGTGGAGCAACGAAAACAGGAAAACTGGGAAGATGCTCACTGGATTTAAAGGTTAAGGAGAAATCATTTGAACTCACTTCCACACACAACACTCTCTCTGACTAAAATCCACACAAGCTCCTCAAAACCGAACAACAGAGGTTCAGTAAAACATTTCCTGCTTTAATTTAAGCTTTAATTTGTGGGTTTTTTTACGACCAACTGAAATCTTTTTACGACCAACTGAAATCTTTTTACGACCAACTGAAATTGTTGCAATATGTCAATGGAAGTAATCAGTATTTGCCAAGACAAAAAAATGCTTTTATTTGGCTTATTAATAATGGAAACACAGAAATCCCGATACATACAGTCGATGTTTATCTTTGGCCTATTAGAATGAGCGAGGAATAACATCCTGTCTCCTGAGGTCCTCAGGTTCACTAAGTTTACTTAGTTTAATAAGTGTTTCCAGAGTCAGAAGAAACAAGGTGAAGCAGCTTTTAGTTCCTTTTCTCCTCTCACCTGTCGAACACCTGATCAGCTCTGATCAGGTCTGATCAGCTCCGATCAGGTCTGATCAGCTCCGATCAGGTCTGATCAGCTCCGATCAGCTCTGATTGATCAGCTCCTACTGTTTCTTACTGTGTTGGATCGTAATCCAATAAAAACATTTGAGATATTTTATAGAAACAGATAAGCCTCTCTCTTTTTTTCTCTGTATTTAGGGGGAAAGGATACTAGTGATGGGGTAGGAGTTGACCAGGATCAATGAGTAGAGCAGGTAATGGCAGCTGTCCTCCTGCAGAGCCTGAGCCAGGAAAGCTCTGTTCAGCTGAAAGCGTGGAAGCCTCTGGTGTAAACGCAGGGCGCTGGTGAGGGCGTTCGCCAGCAAGGCTCTCTGATAGAAGTTAGCTGCTGCATAAGGCCTGAAATACATGAGCAGGTATCGCATGAGGTAAAGATGAAGTGCTGACAGCAACGGTGCTTGTGATCGTATGCCAGTGATGCACTCACCCCAAAACTGGGAGAATAAACATTACGGAGCAGTAGACGGTGAAGAGTCGGGAAAGCCACATCGCAGTTTCCAGCTTATTGCTCATTAAAAATTGCTGTGGGGAAAAACATACATTTGTGAGATTATAATACACAAAAATATATATTGTTCTCCCTGCATTTAGCACAGCAAGGCGAGCTAAAGTTAATCTTTTTAAACGTCAGGTAGCAGCTAAATAAGTAACCTGAAACACCACTTAAGTAAAACCAGCTTCATAAACAATGTAAGAAGTATTAGAAAGCAACAATTAGTATAGTAAAAACATTAATAACCGATTACCCGACTAGTAGAAACCATCGACCATCAGCCAAACCTTTTACTTTGTTAACCTCAATACTTTGTACACATGTACTGTATCAATATCAAACTATTCCAATCAGTCAGCAAACAGCTCGGATGGATGGTGCTGCCTGCTTGTGAAGATCTGCTGTTGATTCTGATGGAACTATTAGTTCCTTTTGTAGGTCAAGGGAGGCAAATATTAGTTTGGCGTTCTACTGACGACAGTACTTTTTCTATAGTGTACATGTTACAGGAAACAAATCTGATGAGAACTAACAGAACAACACAGACAAAACTTTTGCTTTCTCTTAGAGACAATGGGTTGTGTTATGACAGACAGCATCACTTTCTATTGCACCCTGATATTGTAATAAAGGCTTTCTGAATATATCTATTCACAAGTGAAGATATAAAACCAGAGAACATCGTCTGGGAGTTTAAAGTTTGTACTTTTGTGATCTGCACCTTCAAATATAAATGAGCTGTATAATAATACAAAATACTTTGAAGTCACAACAGAGAGTAAGAACAGCCAACTTACCACGGGCCCTACGCTGGGAGGGGGTGCTTGTTGGGTTGTGTCAGCCATCTTTGGAAGTGTGTATTAATCTGCTGAGAAAGAAAGACGTCTTCAAACACCAGACCTGTGATCTTTCACCCGAGTCACCCGAAAAACAGACTTTCCTCTACAGCAGCAGTGATAGTTTATATATACATTATAAATCCAAACCAAACTGAAAAAACCCACAAAGTCACTCTCTGTCTGATTTCTTTAAGAGTACTTGGATACAAACTCATGGTGACTTGAAGTACATGTTGTTTTTATGGTAGGATTTACACTCATGTGAGGAACTATTTGTCTCTTTTCGAGGATTAGAAATCAAAACTGAAAAACACTATTAAACAGAAGTAGAGTGGACCCAGCAGCTTCTGTTGACTTTACAAGTCCTGAAAGTTTAACCCAACCTCACGGTGACCTGGAGGGGAGGTTGTTTTTCTAGTTTTTACACTAATGTGAGGATCCGTCTTTCTCTTTTTGAGCGTTTGAAATCTACAATAATTGATCAGGTTAAGGATTCTGTTTTCAGAAAAAGTTGACGATTTGTCAATAGATGAGAAAGTTAAAGGACCAATCCAACAGTTTACTTTTGAGTGTTGAAGCTTTGTAAACTTTGTGAAGGAGCCACAAATAACGGCGTTACTCTATTGCACCATCACTACTAGTAATGGAGTACTTATCTAGTAATGGTCGAGATAAGTAGCTTTTCACCAGCAGACAATCAACAAATAAGGTTTGTTAGAAAACTGATGCTTATACGATGTTTACATAGAAAGGAGGATTAAACCAACACATTTTAAAAGTCACATGTAAATGGTTGTTTAAGCCAGCGGAAACATGCAGGCAGCAGAAACCAAGAGAATGACATTTATAAACAGTTAATAAACATGTCTCGACACACCAGGTGAAATGTATGTTCCTACGAGTGAAACTACTTCGGATAAACCGGTGAAGCCGTGTTAAATTGAAGCTAAAGCGGCTAGCGTTAGCAGCAGGTGAGTCTAGAATGTTCTGTTACCATCGTTACTAGCATGGCAGCTAACGCGCAGCCTTTCATTGGCTTTTCCTTTTATAATAACACGGTTACACGAGCTAACGTCGACCCCGCTTGTTCACACGAAGCCTGCACAAATCAAATATCCAGCTTGTTGATATTATATGAACCACAAATGAGTATTACCGGAGCTTCGGGGGGAACAGTGTCCGAAGTGAAAGCAGCTCCGCCGGAAATGATCAGCTGACCTCTCCGAAAGTTCAGACAAGTATCGCGATATTTCACACTGGACTCACAACTCTCGCGATAACTCACAGTCAGTCACTCACGCTGAATCTTCTGCCCTCCTATGGACAAAATAAGAACTGCATCAGACTTTTTATTTATTATTTTTATGGTGGCTTAATTTATTTAGGCGATATACATTATTTGTGTTAATGCTGTTCACACATTAATGATCTAAATCTTTATTATTATTATTATTATTATACAATTTCTCCGGCAATCTTTTACCGATATGAACCGTTCGAATATAACATGAGGTGATGATGAGGCAATGCAAATTTATTTATATCACCACTAGGACAAGGGATTTCAGAGTGCTTTACAGGGAAATCAAAGAAATACTTTTACAAAAGGCGAATAAAAGTGATTAAGATAAAGGTAATAGAATAAGTAAAATGTATTTTCCAATGGAAAAATTGAGCAAATGATGTTTTATGTCCTGATCTAAAAGAAGTGAGTGTGTTAGCAGTCCTCAGGTGTTCAGGAAGTTTGTTCGACAGGTGAGAGGAGAATAGGAACTAAAAGCTGCTTCACCTTGTTTCTTCTGACTCTGGAAACACTTATTAAACTAAGTAAACTTAGTGAACCTGAGGACCTCAGGAGACAGGATGTTATTCCTCGCTCACTCTAATAGGCCAAAGATAAACATCGACTGTATGTATCGGGATTTTTGTGTTTCCATTATTAATAAGGCAAATAAAAGCATTTTTTTGTCTTGGCAAATACTGATTACTTCCATTGACATAGTGCAACAAATGTATCAGCAACATGACTGCGCATGCGTAGAGATCCACGCCCATAATGACTTCATGGCAAACTGACCATGCTTCCAAGTGAAAGTTAAACTAGTTTCATAGAGATTATTTGACTTCGTAGTCGTTATCATTATTTATAGATCAATTCACAGGAAAAGTGTATGTTGAATATATTTATTCTTCACCATTAAACCGCCTCATGCTGCATTGAACGTATACATATCAGTACCACCAGGGGGCGCCCCTCACCAGTCCATCTCCTCACTGCGGGCTGGGCTGAAGTCGGCATGAGCCGGATAATTATTTTAGCTTTAAGTGCACCTTATTTGGTTCCAACATGTTTTAAAATCTTACATGTGACTGCAGCCGGAGCGCATATATCCGCAGATTATTGGCACGGGTGTCGCGGGATGATGTGTTTGCTGCAGTTGCCATTTGAAAATATAGGCAGTGTAAGCACTGTAGAATCTAATTATTTCTTTGCAAAACCTAATTAGGCATTAAAAAAGGTTAACGCCAGCGCCTGAAACGTTTTTGTTTAATAATCCCATTACTGACGGCTCATCATGTATAAAATGGTGCAGGAGGACACTAAGTTTCCACTTGTTAAAGGGAATCTCTGAGAAATAGTCGCAGGTTTTTTTGACACTTTGCGCATTTGGAAATTAGTGTTTGTAATTAAACTGTGGAGCCTCAGCCCAGCAGACAGAGTAAGTAAGGCTGCAGCGCCCTGCCTTGCATGCGTTTTCATTCTTTAATTGATTACTCTTCCTCCCTACATGTTCATTTTTCCATCTTTGCTCTGTTTTCTAACTGTTTGGTTCGAGCCGGAACTCTGAACTCCAGCGCGCACTGAGAATTAGACCTTGATGTTTTTTTTAAGCGTCAGCTCCTCTCGGACTATTACCAGTCACTAGAGAGCTCAAGGTGAGAATTTAAATGAGACATCATTTTCTGACACACTTTTAATTTGGTCGGGAGGACCGTGAGAGCCTCTTCATGCATTTCATGTTGGAAAATGTGAATTTACGCACTTATACCTAAATCTGATATCAAAAGGTAAAAAAAAGGCTCCTGGGGCTCGGAAATAAGAATTTGAATTTGAGAGCAATATTAATTCAACTTTAGAAATAACGTCATGTACTCACATTAGTAGCTGTTGAAATGAGAGAATAAACGGAACTTGGCGCGCGCACTAAGAATTAGACCGTGGTGCTTTTATTTTAAGAGTCAGCTCCTCTCGGACCATCACCAGTCACCAGAGAGCTGAAGGTGAGAATATAAATGAGACGTTTTCTGGAACACTTTTCATTTAGTCGGAAGAACCGTGAGACCCCCTTGAAGCATTTCGTGTTAGAAAAACGTGATTTTACGCACTTGTGCGTAATTCTGACGTTAAAGCGGGAAAAGAAGCTCTCGAGCCACAGAAAGAAACTTATATAATGAATTTGACTGCAGTTTTAGTTTAAATAGAAATAATTTCAGTTGCATTACGAGCTGTCGACTGTTTACATGAGAGAATAAACTACTGAGGAAGAGTGATTCGTTTTCTTCTGATTTTCTTCTCAGTGCATCAATTAAACTGCAAGTTATACGCTGATCCCAGAATTATTATTATTATTATTATTATTATTATTATTATTATTATTATTATTATTATTATTATTATTATTATTATTATACCCACACTTATAAAGATCTCTGTCCGGATGTGTTTCTGCCGTTTTATTGATATTTATATTAAAAATATCAGAATTATGCGTGCTTCACCTGTGATATTTGGCCCTTTTCTAACAACATATTCCTGTTTTGTACCTCACGCCTCCGTAATCAGACCGTTTCAGTTTTCTCTGATCTTCCACTTTCATCATCGTGGACAGGTGTTTTCTTTTTGTTTGTTTTGTTCAGAGAAAACTTGAAAAAGAAAAGAGATTGAGTGACAGAGCAAAGTGAAAAGCCCCTAAAAGAAATGAACGATGGTTTAGAGAGAAGAGAAAGCGGCTCCATCCTTCTTTCTGGAGCCTTTGGCCCAAAACAAACAGGGCGTGGAAGAGGAGGAAAATCAGGACAAGCAAGGAAGACGACGAGAAGAAAGAGGGAGGAAAAGAAGGACACGGTGCGTTTAAGTGAGACTGGTTAAAGAGAGAAAAGGACGAGTTTGGCTCAAGATTGATGGAGTGGACGGAAAAAACAACCTTTGATAATGATCCAATACTATGAGTGAGAAGTGGCTTCCATTCACAAATATAGGCCTAGAAATGAATGTGTACTTTATTCAAGTTTCAGCTTTAAGATATCTAGTCGTGTTTTTACTGAGCGCATTTGAACAAGGACAGGAAGCACCTGTCTTTTAGTTTAAACACTAAAATCACTCCAAAGTCCTCTTTTTTCTTTGGATGGAGGTCAAAATCCCGAAAGATGCAATCGCAATTTCTGTACAGCCGATTTTTAGCTTCATTTCAAACTATTTCTGTGACTCGAAATGTATTTGATATTGTTCGTGTTAAAATATATCATCTGATTTAACAGCAAAGAAAAACAGGTTATACTTTATACTTTTATTTTCAGGTTAACTTCTCTGAATATTCTCAAAGTTAAAACGGCACATTTTACGGAGGACATTTGAGCATTTATGAGGAGAATAAAAGCAGAATTATTATTTTTGGAAAGATGATTATTTCTTTTCACCTCATTTAATCTCTCACCGTGACTGTTGTTTACTCAAGAACTCCTATTATCATCCTACAAACCTTCATTTAAACTACATCAGGCTCCATGAATCTAATCCTGCTAACCTTTCAGCACAAATCTTTAAAATCCAAACCTTCTGCATAATAATAAAGAGGAAATCATGATTTTAGTTGTTTTATTTCTTACTGAAGCGACACTCGGCTGCTTGTAGGAGTCAGTCTGCCTGGGGCCGGTGGCGAGAACAAATTCAGTAAAGAAAACATGAATATGTGTATTTGTATTTACTAGAGTTTAATAATAATAATAATAATAATAATAATAATAATAATAATAATAATAATAATAATAATATTAATGATGATGATAATAATAATAATAATAATAATAATGATAATAATAATAATATTATTATTATTATTATTATTATTATTATTATTATTGTTATCATCATCATCATTATAACATATTAATGATGATATTAATAATGATTATTATTTATTTATGAACATGTACAAAATATAAAAAGAAACAAGAGAAACAAACAGAATGAATAAAAACGAGACACTCATCCAAATGAATAATCCAGAGACTCACTCGACACTCCAATTCTACACTTTTATAATGTGAGTGTTACATGTTCGAATGTGGGTAGGAAGCAGTATAACAGTTTGATTTTTAATTCTTTTCAAACACCTTAGCGTACTGTACATAGAATAGAATAGAATAGAATAGAATAGAATAGAATAGAATAGAATAGAATAGATCCCCGAGGGAAATTCTTTTAAAGAGAGAGAGAATCAACAAGCCGAAAACAACCGATGAAATCTTACCAACAGGATTAAAGATGAACAATATAACCAGAAGGAATAGAGGTGAAAGGATGAACGCTTGAATGCAGTTCAGACTGTTTAACAGGAGATTAGTCTGTGATCATACTTTAAATGTATTCATAGAGAATTTGAAATGTCGGGATTACATATTTAGAATTTTACAAAGAAAGTGAACCTAATCTAACAGCAGTAGAAAACTGTCTTGTATTCTGTTCATGTTGGTTGATCACATCGTTTTCTGATCAATCAGAGCAGCTCTGTCCACAGCGAGCCCCCAGACAAACACTATTGATACAGAACGCAAAGAGATCCACCAGAAAGCTGACTTTTCCCTTTTAGGGAGTAACGCTATGTTTGTTTGTGGCTTGAATGGTTCCTTTAATGGAACTGATGGCATCAGGATTGTCACCACAAATGGTCTGGGCGTTTTGCAGGCTGTTTGACAGAGCCTATTATGTCATTGGTCACGTCCCTCCACTCCTTGCTCGCTCGGGTTTGAATGGGAGTGAATTAATCACGCGCTTTGAGAGGGATCAGCCAACTTAATGCACTTTGTGTCAAGGTCTGCAGTGATCAGAGACCTTTTCCTGCCTGCTGCTCTACCTGCACTGTTTTCATGTGAAACCACACTGACCCGACCCTCACTCCAAATACATTATTAACTACAGCCCCACTACTGCAGCACGTACTTTGAGTGTAAAACTTCCTTTTGACAGGGAACAACCGTTTTAATCTAATTCTTATGACATTACTCTGAGATGTACATGAGGTGGATTTGTGATGACGGAGTGAATTCAAACTATTAAAAGCTTATTAGACTGATTCGACCCGCAAACACAATCAATTCCCATCCATGACTTTCAAAGAAAATACAAATAAGAATGTTTGGAATATTTAACCAATAAAATCTTTTTACAAATGTAAAACTAAACCAAAATCCATATCGTTTTTACTCTGTAAACTTTCTGGAATATTTTTCCCCATTGACTCGACGTTAAATGTTTTATAATCTTTTGCCATTCTGCATACTATATAGTCTATATTGAGAGTATTCTCCGGTATTAGAAAATACACCAATGCTGACTTTAACATGAATTCTGGTCTCACCGTTTGTGTTTTCCACACTGCAAAACATCTGCTGCACATTGAACGGTACATCACCGTATTCTGTGACTATCAGGAACATAACATTGGTGATTTGATAATTTGTCCATGACTGAACGTTCTAGTCGAGCTTGTGTGTCAACAACTAAAGAAAACATTACAAAACAGCTGTTAGTGTGTTAAATTCATCCACAGTCACTTGAAGTCCAGCAGATGTCACCTGAAAGTCTCTGCAGCTTCTTAAATAACTCGTGATTACATCGTTGCTTGTTTTTTTTTTGTTTTGTTTTGTTTTTTTACCCTCCAAACTCTCCACGCAGCCTTTCTGCAGAGTTCTGGCCTCCTCACGTTATTGCTTTATCAAACGCAATCAAAGTGTGAATTAATCACAACACTCCACCTATGCATGAGCATTGTTTGGCTGTAATGGATGGCTTTACAATTTGACGTTATTATTTCCCGTCATTTCTGGAAACAAATTGAACATTTATTGCATATATATTAAAAATTATACAGTCGTCGGGAGAGGCTGATGTCTCTTTTATTGAGGCGCACGGAGAGGTGAGGTCTCACCGGATCAATTTCCCTGTCTTGTTACTCCCGCAAGAGGATGTTTGGAAAATGCCTGCACCGCTAAATTGATTCAGAAACGAATTCATAACTCGGGGCGTTTAAGCAATTTTGTGGCGCATTGCTTCTTTTGTTGCGTGTTGTGATTGCAGGGAGCCTCCAAAGTTCCGCACCATTCTGCTTCTTACAGAAACAGGTTTATTATCAGCGCGCGGCCATTAGAGCCCGTTTGCCTATTTTTCATTCTCAGGAAAAAATGCATTTAATACACTGGGTTTTGGGTGGCTTCACAAACATAGCCATTAAGCAGTCACAATGCTTTTATTGTGCACTTGATCTGAAAATAGAGGCTGGTCTGACTGCAGGATCCAGACGAACCTATGGAAAAGGCCTTGTCTTTGTCTGCTTGTGCGGAGATGAATGGCCCGTGTCAACCAGATGATTAGTTTGCACTATTAAATTGTCAAAAAGGAAGGATTTTTCCCCCAATAGTGCCTTTTCGCGAAGAATTATGGAATTGAGGGTTGTTTGTGACTGCGGGGAACTTGCAGGCCTTTGCAGGGTTGAGGGCGGAGGTCAGGCAGAGTTCTCAGCGCGCCGTCCAGTGGCACCGCAGTCAGAGGGGACGCACAGACAAATGTCGGCCTATTTCCTACACCATGGGGAGATTGATTTCTATTGTACTGGAGGGACGATATTCATGCAGTTGCACTGATTCAACAAGCTGAGATGGTTCAATCCGTTGGGGGCATCCACCACGGTTCAGGAAATGCGTAAAAAAAGGGACAAGCCAACGTCGCCAATTATCCACAACCGGAACCACCCGGGAGATCAGAGGGGTTGGTGGGAAATTAACGAGGTATATCTATTCAGCCATAATAAACAAAACTGATTTGATTTCGTCAAAAATCGCGGAGTTATATTTTAGCGCGCGATTCCAGACGCACAAAACGTGCCCTGCAGCGCTGGATGCGTCGCCGCACGTCTTTCTACATGTCAGCACTGCCCTTCACCCCCTTCTGTCCCGCGCAGCCTTTATTCTAGTGCCAACGTTTTGTGTTAAATGTTAACAACTTGGCCTGATCCATTTAATCGCCAACAACAAATCTGTGTTGACTCTAACACTCGCCTCCATTGTGCCCATTGTGCGCCTGCCCTCACTTGAAGATTTATGTATTTTTGATATTAAATTCCTTCTGTCATCAAGACTGCTCTCTTGTTGACTTTTCTTGACCCGTCGACCTCGTTCCCCAAACTTTCCCATATTAAACGAGGGGCGCAGCCTCCTCCCCGCCAGCTTCTGCTGCTCTGCCATGGCTCAATACTCTGTGGCTCCTTTTGTTGGCATGTGCTGTTTGCACTGTTCTTGAACTTCAGTGCGCTGTTCTGTCCCCATCCTGTATTCTGAACCCCGGGGAACAATCCGCCTCTTATTGCGCGCAGACTCATGGAGCCAGTTCAGTCAAACTGCTGCAGAGATTCTTAGAAACCAGAGACACACTGGACTGCGGTGGCATCGTGATTTCACACACATAACGAATGAATTGATCTTCAATGGAGACTTTTGACAGCGTCCTTTCGGGTTTCTGCTTGGAGTGGCTCTCTGATGGCGCAGAATGACGGATGTCCACACCTTTGCCATATATGACGTCCATGTCGCCTTTACAAGCCTCCCCCTGGCTGCCCAGCTTGCTAATTAGTTAAACAAACGCTCATACTAATGGTCCCACTGGCCTGGTGAGCTGTGGGGGTTTTGTTCGCCTACTTTGGCTCAGCTTCTTCTGCTGGAAACCTTGGCCTTACTGACCCGAGCTATCAGGGCGCTGTGGAGACGGCTGGACCGCCCTGTCCGGAGTCCAACCCCCCCAGGGGCCAAAGGCCAGCGTCCGAGGCCCGGGAATGCCACCACCAGCTGCTTGTGGTGACACGGTTTACAAAGGGGGCTCGGTGAGCAATCCCTCTGTGGGCTGTCAGTGTTGTGACAGTGCTGCTGTCACGTTTATTTACTCTCTCAGGACCAAAAACTGGCGATCTGGTCACAGCGCAGACCCACCAAGACCAGGCCACCTTCAGCGTGAGCTGCTGTGACTGTAAAACAGCGAGAAGTCACATTTTACTGAAACATATGGCAGAAGGAAACACCATAACGGTGCATAGCTGATAAACAGTTCATAATTGTTGAGGTGAGAATCCTACCGGTGCTTTCTTCAACCACCAAACACATTCAAATTAAACCAAACTGTTATTCATTCAAACATTCTAAACATGTGCCAGGTTGAAGTTCACAAGAACATTATTGGATTAAAAACAGGAAGCTTCAACCAGAAGAACTTAGTAAGAGTTTAAATACAAAACAAACGATAGTTTTAATGAAGAGACGATAATAATGTTTATTATTATACAGATTGATTTTCTTAACGTTTGATTGTATTTTTAGTGAATTCAGAATAAAGATAATATGAACAGAAACAAACTTGTAGTTTGTAGTTTGCTGGTTCGAATCCCACCGCCGACCGGGTCACATCAGCTTCACACCAGGTGCGTCAGGAAAAATACTGTGCGTAAAATCTGCCAAAACAAACTTGCAGAAACAGACAAGGAAGAAGCAAGTGAAACACACCATATCAGATTCATTATATATATGTCACCTATAGTTTTTCTTATGGATTCATATTTATTCGTTGTTATTTGTAGATAATTCCATAAAGTAAACTCCCATAGGGACAGTATAACCTCCCCTTTGGACTAATTATTGGAAATCCCTCCCACCAAATGGTGCCGGTCAGAGATAATGAGTTAACATGATTATATTCCAATTACATCTTTATTCCGGGTATAATAGGTGTTATTCTTCTAATGAAAAATAAATAAATAAAGAATAAACGTCTGTAATTAAAGTCAATCACCGGAGGCTTCCTTGTATTTATGTTACAACGTACCCCGGGTTTATGTCCCGCTCCTCTTAAACTCAAACGTTTGTCTTTCTCCATGGCGCGCCGTGCACTTAACACGGGCCACATTACGCGTCGTGGTTTGTGGCTCTTGGTGTTATTCGGACAATGTTTGGCCATTACGCGGCCCTGAGTCTGCGCGCTGCACGGAGGTCTCGACAGAAATGGATACTAATTGCGGGGCCTGCACACTGCTGGCTGCTGCAGCGCCTGCAGGCAGTTGGAGGACCTGCTTGTCACCGGCTAATTGACAAGGGCTTGTCTGTCCTGGGAGCAGCTGGTCCTAAGCACTGGCGCACAATCGCAATCTTGACACGGCCTCCACTCGCCCGGAGGAGTTTTGAGGGGAAACGCCGTTAAAGGGAGATTTATTGAATCTCCCCTTTGGGTGACGCTGTATTAAGTACGCAATATAAGCTTATTTCCGCGGGTGCGAAAGGGAGCCTCACTCCTGGTATTAATAACAGAAGGTGCCAATTAGGCCAGACAGGTGACATTTCTTGGGACATTATGAATCACCGCAAACAAGACAAGTGCGGGTAAATAAAAGCTCGTATGTGAAATCGGTTTGAGGGAAAAGTTATTTTGCTTTTCTCAGCTACATGACACACAATGAGCCGATATGCGCAAATCGGATGAATGCAGGGGGATGTGTTGCACCAGCCATTCAGCTGGCTCAGACACAAATAACATCAGTAAAATAATCAATTCATTATTCTGGCCTGTTTCTATTAGACCGTGTCTTTATAGCTGAATGCATCAAGAGGGGAAAAAAAGCCAAGCAAGTATTGTTTTGGTGTGCAAGTGGAAAAGGTTTTGCTCCACTTTCCCACTGCCTGTAAAGAAACGAGGCTTTTCTGGCCCCTTTTGAACTGAAATCGTGATTTTTCCCCTGGTGTTCTCCGGACGCGCTCCTTTCTTTCTGAGGAACAATGACAACACTGGAGCACCCCGCCGGTGCGCCACAGTTGGGGATCTCCCGGATTGTTTTGGACATCTTTGGATTTCATCAATCAAAATGACTGCAGTTTTCCATAAAAATGCTGAATTTGGTCCTGGAACCGAGCGAGCAAAGGTAGAAAATACGAAGCTGTCCTTCTCGATGATAAATGGCCATCCTTTGATTGAGCAAATAGAGAAATACGTGCCGCAGTACTGAGAAACGGGGGAAGATTGTTAAGAGAAGGATTCCTACTCTTGGGTCACGTTATGCCAGAAATGCACTGCTTTAAAAGCAACTGCATTTCCCCTAAGATGTGATATATGCGAGTGCTCCGAGCAGAACGAGCTCCAGTCTCTGTATGTATGAGCCCTAATGGCCTATAATCAGAATAACTGCTATAATGTCTACTCTTTGGAAGCAAATATGACATTTTCCAGAATGTTTTCTCTTCACCTCGTCAAGCCCAAACTGTGGTGACAGCAGGCATGAGCGTCAGCTGCTGTGCCACATCATCTAGTAACTTTACCGGGTTACTGTGTGTAACAAACCAGATTAGGAGCCATAAACATACAGGAGGCTTTGGCCTGGAACCGCAGGCTCCAGCATCCCTGCTCCCACTTTTACCATGGAAATACCACATCCCCTCCACTGAAACAATTATCCCGCATCTCTGCTGCTCTCATAGCGCACAGTTCAAATACTCAAACTTTTAATTTTCCTAAAAAGCAATTATGATGTGCAGACACAGCTCAAGGTGTCTCTTCTAAATGGCCCTAATGCCTCAGCTAATTATCCAATATTGACATTTTGTCCCGCCTCAGGTCAGCGGGTCAACAGTTGGAGATTAATGGCGCTGGATGGAGCTTATAGCAGGAGCAGTCAAACATCAGTGGCACTATATTGTAAATTATACCAATAACACAAAGCTTTTTATTTTGTTTTTGATCATTTACTGAGTGAATATCAGTGTCAGACCCCTGGTTATGTTTCTGATAGACAGCCTATATATCAATGTGTATTGATCTGGGATCTGATGCTCCAAACAAGGTTTTTTCATTTAAATGATATTTACTGTGTGTTTAGCTCCGTGTAGCGGCTTTATTTTAGGTTTCCTGTTTATGTGGTACTTCATATGAAGCATTCTTGTTATTTATATTTTCAAAATTATTTTCATTGTGAGTGTGGAAACACCCCCCCCCCCCCCTCCTCCCCCGCCTCCTCTCTCGAACATATAGCAGAGCTGACTGGCTTGTCGTGCTTGAAGAATTGTTTAATTTCAGGGCCCCGGCGTTTCCTGAGGTGAGGTCTGCATTGGCTGCTAATAGAGATCTAATTGATGGGCCGAGTCCCGTTTCCGTGCTCTCTCTCCCTTTATTGCGCCCTGGCGTCTGCTGTAAAATAGGTCTGTAATCAGATTCCACCTATTCCTCCTGGAGCTGGATGAGAGCTCAGGGCTGCAGAGAGAAAGAGACGGGACAAAGAAGAGGAAGAAGAAGAAGAAGAAGAGGAAGAAGTGCAGACCAGAAGAAAAGATGAAATACACAATCGTTATTAAAAAAGTTAAACTTTGAGTAGAAATTTGTTAGAGCTTGATGGAAAATATTAAAGCCAGCTTTAACATACAAATGGTGCCTTCTTTTTGGTTCCTTAAATGTTATTGATATAGAAACCTCCAGGCATCAGCGACTCTATTTATGTGTCAGAAAAAGCCTTTAATTCCTTTGAAGGGGGTTGCGGTTGGCAATATTTCTCCACCGAACCTCTACTATAAAATTCTAACTTATAGGATTAATATAGATCTGTCATAAAACGCTCTGCTGCCACTGCCAAATGCTTTCTGTAATTATTATTTTAATACGGTTATATGAGGTTTTATGACTCAGACTCTGAGTTCAGGATCTAATCAAATACCAACCTGCCAGTGTTGTCATGCCCCCAGAAGATGTCAATCAAAGCAGAAACTGACTGGTTCTGTATTTTTCCCTCTCTGCAGCTCCTATAGAGCTTCCTGGAAGGCTGCGATTGGCCGGCTGTCTGGGCAGTGATAGCAGCCCCGGAGCCGAGGATGATTGATGATGGCGAGGGCAAGGCCGAGCGCTGGCAGCATAAAGCCCCATAGACGCCTCAATAAAGAGCCTGGCTAGTGGAGAGCCCGGGCCCCTCCGCCTCCGAGGACCCACGGCTCCAAGAGTGCATGGAGAGAGGGAGAGGAAGAGATGGAGAAGGAGAGGTGCTCTGTTGTTGGATAATCTGTTTAGCTATCGAGCCAGCAGCCGTCTGAGGCTGGATAAGTGCAGCGACGGATGTGTGTGGGGTGAAAATAGCAGGGGTTGGCTGGTGGAGTGCTGGAGGGGGAGATTCAGAGAGAGGGAGGGGGGGAGATGGATCATCCAGGCTCAAGATGCATAATGGTGGTAAAAAAAGGGCCGTGGATGAAGAAAACTAGAAATTAGATCCTCCGGCTGCTTTTCTCACACCAGAAATCATCAAAAGCTCCAGAAAACAGTTGCAGCCGGGAGTGTGAAGCTGTGTGGCGTGACCTCGCTGCTGCTGCTCTGGAGGTCATCACTCAGCCTACAGATGCAGGACGGCGCTGACCTTTGCTTGGGCAGATCAATGAGACCCTGCGAGGTTTGGATTCCTTCGGTCCGCCGCTGTGCCTGCGTGCAGCCCCGCTCAACCCCCGGCTCACAGCAGCTCTCAAAAGCACAATTAGGCAGCAATCTGCTCCTACCAAGCCGCTTTCAGTGACTCCAGCATGGCTACACGGCGTCCTGCAGGCCGGCCTGGCTGGAGCCGCGGGACGGAGGCCTGACGCCTGACGGCCGGACCACTGTCTTCACTCTGCAGACCAAAGAAGACAGGGACTCTAACGGCCTTTCTACTCACTCTTCACTCAGAATTAATGTGAGCAACAGGCTGGACAGAGACTCACACATCCGCCTGTACCCACATTTTAACATGTAATTCAGTGTTTTGTCACGTTTCCTCAGACTGAGATTCTTCATTAAGGCTGTTTTTTTGTTTTTAAATAAATTTACCAAAGTCTTTATAAAAGTGTTTTTTTTCTTCCGATTATGATTATTTATGCATTTCACACATTTATCAGATCTCAATTCAAACTATTTCAGTTTACTAATTAAAATCAAGACTTTAAGCAAATTGTTTTAATCTTGAGTGTTTCAACTTTCACAAATACACACGCACACACACACACACACACACACACACACACACACACACACACACACACACACACACACACACACACACACACACACACACACACACACACACACACACACCTTCAACTACGAGGGGACCTTGTTGAAAAAGGATTTGAAAAGTCTTAATTACCCAAAGACATAAAATTTGTATTACATTTAGACAAGTTTAATTATTACATAAGTTGACATGTAAAAAATTAACATTTGACCAGAATATGATTTAATGATTTAATAATTTGGCCTTTAATGATTAAAAAACGACGTGTTCAGGTACTTTATGGGGCTGCTTTTACTCTCATCCTCATCTTCACTCAGCCCATTATTAAGTTTCTTATAATCTTCTCCTAATTCTAATCAACGACTCAGACTATTTACTAATTAACCTAAAACTTCCTAACTAGCAGTAAATTACACCTTATTGGTTTACAGTCAATTAAAGAAAATCTGTGGGAGCAGTTTGAAAAGCAACAGGTTAATGAAGGAATAACAGTCAAATGTGTCTTTATTGATTTGTGATTAGTGTGGGGGCTCGTTCGCAGGGTACCCATAACTTGATTCTGCCTCAGATTTTAATTGCCTAATTGGAGTGATTATTTAGCAATGGGAAACCATTCCACCTGTTCCTCCTCAGTACGTCTGCGAGCGTCTGCACTGTGTGATAGTCAGGTTGAAGTCAAAAAGCACGGCCACGTTTTATGTTCAGTATTTGACATTTTGGTGAAGGTGAAGTTGGTCTAAATTACTTCATGATGTTTGCAGTTCAGTGAGGGCTGGCCACTCTGATAAACTCCAGATAAATGAGATGAATCCTTGTTCAGGACATGAGGAGGGCGGTTTGACGCAGAACGCTGGTTTGCGGTCGACCTGGGATCCCCTGAAGTGAAGATGTCTGTTGGTTGCCATGGAAACGGCTCCGCGAGCCGGAGGAAGGAAGAGGAAGACTGGCGAAGGATAGGAAATGTTCATATTTCCTCCTGTAATCAGAGTACTAACTTCACAAAACCAATTTAATGAAAATAAAATCACTATTAAATAAAATGACTTTTCACTGAAATCAACAGAGCTTCACTAACAAAACATGTCAGACGACATTAAAGCAGCAGCAGAAAGTTTTCAGAAACAAACAGGAAGCAACTTTACATTTTATTGTGGTTGTTTTAGCAAAGACTGACCCTGAGAGCCGAGCTGAGATATTAACGACGCTGCCATGACAGTTATCAAACTCGCCTCTAAGCCCAGCTGTCAGCGGGAGTTTGTAAAAACACCCAGAATGCAACAGCTACTGGAGATGATTTCTGGACATTTCACTGGATTTTGCACCAGAATTTTCTGTAACATTGATTTATTCTTATTAGATTAGAGTCATTTTCAGTTGTAATTGTTTGGTTTTGTGAAATTATCAACATTTCTGTCTCGTATCCTCTGAAGAACTTTAAAGTTTAAAGACTATTGTGGCTTGATTCTACCCGTTCGTTCCTCTTGGACTGAACAATAATGTGTTGGACATTCCAGATTTAACCTTCCAAGCAAAGTATTTTCAACTTAACATGTAACTTTTACATTTTGAGAAAGAGAGCAAATAAAGCGCGTTGTGAGAGAGAATGATTTCTCTTTATTAGCTGCAGCTGACTTTACCCACGATGCACCTCGGCTCTTGATGTGGAACTCATATTTGCAGCTCCTGTATGTTTGCACCATTAATATGTTCCAAAAGAAACGGAATGCAATAAAAACTTTAGAATGCAGTTCATTCTAGTGTTTCTTGCAACTCGGAACTTCGAACGTGGGGAGTTGGGAAAATCCCATTTCCCATCCATTGTGTCAGTCAGTTAGTTGATGTTGCTCGCCAACCCTACAACACTCAGTTTAACTCTCATCTAATCATCAGTGCTGCATGTATGTAGCTTGGCTCTACGTACGGTGCATTCTCAGCATAAATGATAAATATTCCTGTCAGAGTTCATCATGTTGTTCAGGACGTAGGGATCCTGTCGGTTTCAGTTACGTCTCTTTATCTTCCTGGAGCTTTGAAACCTCCCAGCAGCTTTCAGGAGATGATTATTCCCACATGGAAGTTGGAACTTTTGTGTCTCGTGCATTAACGTAACATGTTTTCTCATCCAAGAAGCCGTGACCTCCAGGAAAAACTAGAGAAATCTCTTATTTCACACTGGTGACTGAGATTCCGTTCACTTCTGAGCCAAACTGGAGTTTTACTCCATCAGTGCCTTTAATCCTCAACTGAAGACGTTCAGAGTGACACCGACCAGCCAGAACATTATGACCTGATTCGGCGGCCATGTTGCCGTTCTGTACAAAAGAAACTGATAGACTTTGTATTCGGATACTTTTGTATGTGACCCAGCAGAACCTTCCTCAGTTTGATCCACTGAGCACACAGGCCAGCTTTCACTCTCCAGGAGCATCGCTGCGCTCGGCCACCCTCGACTCGGCCACCCTCGACTCGGACCTGTTATAAACTTGATGAAATCACATTTTCAGTGCGTCTATCAAACACACCAGGTTTTAGTGTAAAACATCACTTGCTGCCTAGAGGTGCCACAATAAATAGATATTCCGGGTTAATAACATCACTGTTCACTGGTCATAATCTTGTGGTTGATGGCTGTATGTGTCTCCAGATGGAACATCCATGATGTCCTCATGAGTGATGTGGAGAGTTTGGTTGGAGCATGAAGTAATATAATGTGTGTTCTCTGCGGTGGAGCGACTCTCCTGCTGCTGCTTGTTGGTGGGCAGAGGTTAACAAAAGGCCAGGGCCGAGCCGAGCCACCAGCGTTGGCCGCACGGGGAAACGTTGGCAAGCGAACCAGAGAATAATCATAGACTAATCTGATTTCCAGCTCTGATAATGGAGGCCGGGCTAAATAAGAAAAATTCCAGGCAAATTTGTGCAAATGAAAAAGGATTCCTCCTGACATGACGGTGCGGTGCGAGGCGGCCTCTAATGAGCAATAATCTGTCTAAGAGCTTCTCTCTCTCCCTGCTGCTTGGTTCCTCCCTCCATCTTCTACCCCCCCCCCCCCCCCCCCACCACCACTCCAGCTCTCATCAGCTTCCTTTCTTTTCCTGGGAAGGTTCATGTCACAGCGATGTGACACAGATGAGAATCCACGTCAACGGAAAACGTGTTTGGATCGCATAATGCAAGAATCTAAATCACACCCAATCCTGTTTATGGTTCCTAAAGTGTTTATTAGTTACACTTGAATTGCTCTTTTCAAAGCAAAATATGTTTTTATTTTATTTTGAAGATACTGCATGTGTGTAATTGGACCACAAAAAAGATGAGCAGTGTTTTATAGAAAAGAAAAACGTTCTGAGAAATGATAAAAACAACAATGACGTATGAGTGTTCACCACTGCAGCTCCTCTCAAATGTTATAAGAAAAAAATCTGAGTTTCACGCAGACGTTCTCTGTTGAATAATAATAAAAATAAATGGTAGTAAACCCATTAAACCCACTAGACTCTTCAAAAACATTCAAATGAAGTTTTTCCTTCCTTCACTTGAGTTTCCCCAACAGAGTTCTAATTGATTCTAGATATAAGAAAATGAACCAAATTGAGCTTTATTGATTATCCTGACTTTATCGTCAGTGTTATTGGGTAATTTCATTTCACAAAAGCAGAAGGGACATACTTCCTGTTTTCATCTGCCAACAGGAAATCGTTTTAATTTCTTTGTTTTTCTAGACGATTGTTTATAAAGTTAAATGTTCTTTTACAAAAGAGCATTTATTTCTCCAGGAAACGATGCTCGTTCTGCACGTATGAAAGTAGTGATATGTAGGTCGAGTTCATCTTCAGCAGGATCAAATGACCTTGTCAGGAGTTTATAGGCAAAAATAAAAGGAAAAATACTCCATTATATTGAGTTGTGGTTATCAACCAACCATCCAGGACCGAAGATCACCGCTTGGGGTTTTTCAAATTAGATTTGTACACTTTTCTTGGATCTATAGTAAAGCTGGGAAGCTTCTCGTTGCTGTTGACCTGGAAGGAAAGTGACTGTATATCAGGCCGTGTTTGGATTCATGGGAATATTTCTACTAATCAGATCAGAAATCAGAAAAGGGGCCTGAAGCCGTCGTTTCAGTCAATCTGGTCAAACTAAAATGAAAAAAGGTGGAGAACCACTGATCCAATGTATCAGAATTTCAAAATAAGGTTTTCCATGGAGAAATGAGTCGATTTACAAGTTTACATTGAG
The DNA here is from genome assembly GCF_963383615.2 of Lipophrys pholis. Classification (NCBI taxonomy): domain Eukaryota; kingdom Metazoa; phylum Chordata; class Actinopteri; order Blenniiformes; family Blenniidae; genus Lipophrys; species Lipophrys pholis. The sequence goes on along the minus strand of NC_137629.1, from coordinate 1,507,173 downwards.
AATATTATCCAAGAATATTACTTGATCAAGGTTCATTTAGTCATTTTGACCATATTTTCTAAATTATGACCATTTTGTGAGTATTTGTCTTTTCAGGGGTGTTGGGGCTACATGTTTAGAACCCTTATTAATACTATCAATTCATTGAGCTTTTCCTCTCTCTGTTAAATGTTTTGATTGTGAAAACCCTGAAAAACCGATTTCATGATGGTGGGACCTTTTCACCGTAATACCACGATGGACCTTCTGCCTCCCGTTTCCAGGATTCAGCTTCAGCTCTCTTCTAACACACCAATCATGTCAAAATGTCCAGTTTGTTCCTCTGATGGACTCCAGAAATGATCATGAACAGAAACAGGTCAGATGTTACCAGCGCTAAGCTCACGAGCGTTTGATTTACCTGAAGCAGTCACATAAAGAGAAATGTAGAAATCTGCAAATTAATATGTCTCCAAGATATTGCAAATTACTTTTGCGTTGGTTGTGTTATGCAGTTGATTGATGTTATGAAATGCAGCTTTTTCTCACACGGGTTTGCTGCTCTTCAATACGAGTATTAACATCAGTATTCACACTGCAACAGCAGCAGCTGGAAGACAATTTTACCTCCATAGAAAAATAACTCCCTCCCCCCCGCCTCCCCCCTGCCTCCCACCTGCCTCCCCCCTGCTCCCCCCCATGTCCCCGCTGCCTCCCCCCTGCTTCCCCCCGACTCCTTCACTGCCTCCCTCCCTGCCTCCCCCCCGCCTCCCCCCACGCCTCCCCCCGCCTACTCCCCGCCTCCCCCCTGCCTCCCACCTGCCTCCCCCCTGCTCCCCCCCATGTCCCCGCTGCCTCCCCCCTGCTTCCCCCCGACTCCTTCACTGCCTCCCTCCCTGCCTCCCCCCCGCCTCCCCCCACGCCTCCCCCCGCCTACTCCCCGCCTCCCCCCTGCCTCCCACCTGCCTCCCCCCTGCTCCCCCCCATGTCCCCGCTGCCTCCCCCCTGCTTCCCCCCGACTCCTTCACTGCCTCCTTCACTGCCTCCCCCCTGCCTCCCCCCTGCCTCCCCCCTGCTTCCCCCCGCCTCCCCCCTGCCTCCCCTCAGCCAGCAGCAGAAGCAGCAGCAGCAGCAGCAGCAGCAGCAGCTTGGCTCTGTGTTCCTGACAACTTCCATAAATTATTGGAGATTTTCATATTTCAAATTTCATCTGCATTCATGCGGAGCGGCCGGGGCCCCGGCGGAGGCTCACGTCGGGGTGTCGGGTGTGGAGGCAGCAGCCCCCTCGGCTGCAGCGCTGCCACCGGCTGCCTGGCTCGGTGGCCCCAGAGACCCTCGGCTAATTGAATTGCATCCCCTGATTAGATTATCCTTGAGGCAGCTTGCTGCCAATCTGAAGTATGGGTGCCTTCTATCCTACTTAACCCTGCTGCCCCCCACCCGCTGCTGCAGGCACACACACACACACACACACACACACACACACACACACACACACACACACACACACACACACACACACACACACACACACACACACACACACACACACACACACACACACACACACACACACACACACACACACACAGCCGAAGCAGAGTGCCCAATATATTCAGGGGCCATCAAAGTTGGCCAGTTTCGTTATTTTTCTTTTGCATTGTCTGGCCTTGTAAAAGCGGCCATCTCTCAGCGCCCGGCCTCCACCAAACAGCCCAGTCTGGCAAACGCCGGGTGTCATTACTCCAAGTTTGTTTTTCTGTTTGTTTGGCTGTTTCTTCACGAGGTTTGTTCAGTGACCATGTGCTCAGCTCAACACTCTCCCCCACAGTCACTCAGTCATGATTAACACTGAACCGCTTTCACTTCACTTACAGGACACCGAGTTCAATAACTTCATTATACTGATAATAGTTCAATAATCTGGTGACAGCAATGATTACATCTCCCATCATGTATTTATACACTCACATATAGTAAAACCCAAATATCACACCAGTGGACTCTATGGATACATATATCATATTTGTTATACATTATTTTAATTTAATTTAATTTTAATTTAAAAGTTGTATGAATTCATTTCTAAAAGTTATTTAACGTACCGTGAAACTTTCTCTTACTCCTTCCGACACTTTTATTCGCTTATTGAATTTATTTGGACTTTTATAGGAAAGATTTACGTTATTGACAAAGAGAAATATAAAATGCTGCAATAATTGTTTGTTTTATTGTGTCAATTCTGAGAATTAATGTAAAGTCCTGTTTACCACATAGTCCTGTGTAAAGGCAGTTTGTAAAAAAACAAAACACTAACAGTAAAAAGCAGATTTTGGCAATTAAAAATGACAAGTAGAGAAATATCAAACTTCATACTTTGTTTTAAATTCTGAATGACAACATGTCACTATGATGAAAATATGATGTGTGTATCTCTGAATACAGACCAAATAACTCAAAAAGAGTTTGTAGAAAAGAGTTAAAGCAAAATCTATCAAAATCTATATTTTTACTTAGAAAAGGTCATTACTGATAATGACCACTTACGTTTCGTTGTTTTGTACTTCAGTGTGAATAAAGTTTGTTTATGTTTGCTCAAATAACAGATTTTCTGCCACTAACACCAGAGTTTTTCAAATAGTTTTAAAAATGGTATCTGAAAGGTTTATGAAAATACAAATAGTAAATATAAAGACTGTTAACATACATTGGTCTGTTGGCTTTTGATTAATAAAAATATCCCTTTGCTTTTATGAAAGGATCATTTTTTTTTCAAATAAGAAAACTTTTCAGAGTCCAGTACTTTGAATAAAATCAGTGTTAAAGTATGAAACCAACCAGAAAGGTAAAGTTTGAGAAAAACATAAAAATGTCTTCTTCATGGTGCAAGTGATCAAAATTTTTAATAATTACAGATGTTCTATATTTAAAAGAAAATAAGAGCAAAACACAAGAATGTGAGAAAAGTAGGAATTTAAAGCAGAAATGTCAGAAACTGGGATTTTTTTCAAAATGTATTCTTCAGCTACTCTCAAGATTCTGGACTGATTGATCGTTTATTCTTTGATTGTTGGTCATTTACATTTGTTAGTTTGGAACAAGTTGGTTTTTGTTTAGTTTCAGTGAAACAAACATGTGAATATGTTCAACCAACCCACCCACCCACCAACCAACCAAACAACCAACCAACCAACCAACCCACCAACCCACCAACCAACCAACCAACCAACCAACCAACCAACCAACCAACCAACCAACCAACCCACCCACCCACCCACCCACCAACCAACCAACCAACCAACCAACCAACCAACCAACCAACCAACCAACTAACCAACCAATCCACCAACCAACCAAGCAACCAACCCACCAACCAACCCACCAACCAACCCACCAACCAACCAACCAACCAACCAACCAACCAACCAACCAACCCACCAACCAACCGACCAACCAACCAACCAACCAACCAACCAACCAACCAACCAACCAACCAACCAACCAACCAACCCACCAACTAACCAACCAACCCACCAACCAACCAACCAACCAACCAACCAACCAACCAACCAACCAACCAACCAACCAACCAACCAACCAACCAACCAACCAACCAACCCACCCACCAACCAACCCACCAACCAACCAACCCACCAACCAACCCACCAACCAACCCACCAACCAACCAACCCACCAACCAACCCACCAACCAACCCACCAACTAACCAACCCACCAACCAACCAACCCACCAACCAACCCACCAACCAACCCACCAACCAACCCACCAACTAACCAACCCACCAACCAACCAACCCACCAACCAACCCACCAACCAACCCACCAACCCACCAACCCACCAACCCACCAACCAACCCACCAGTAGTAGTACAAGTTGATGGTTTATGTGATTACAGGACAGTTTACATTAAAACTGATCATGATGAAAGTTGGTTTTCTTTGCTGGTTTCCAACAAACCTGATCAGAAGTTGTGCTGCATGGAAGTTACTGCTGATTTTCAGGGAAATGGATTTATTTCTGAAGCGAGCCCTCACACAACGTCTCATTTTAGTGCACAACATAGACTATAGAGACAACGTGAGGCAGAAGAGGAAATATGGTTGTAAAATCCAAATATGTGAAAATGGAAATCAAAACACTAAGTTGTGACGAGATGAGGAGTATTTTGTGACGAAACATCCTGAGCGTCATCCTGACCCCCCATGACAGCAGCAGTGCCCACACCTCCTCCCTCTCTCCTCCCTCCCTCCTCCCTCTCTCCTCCCTCCCTCCTCCCTCCCTCCTCCCTCTCTCCTCCCTCTCTCCTCCCTCTCTCCTCCCTCCCTCCCTCCTCCCTCCTCCCTCTCTCCTCCCTCCCTCCTCCCTCTCTCCTCCCTCCCTCCTCCCTCTCTCCTCCCTCCCTCCTCCCTCTCTCCGTCACTTGCAGGACATGCCATCTCATGCGTTGCCACATCTCAGTTTGGGGCCAATGCATAACCCAGATGAATCTAAGTGTTTGCTGAGGAAAAGTCATGTTCTGATGTAATTATCATCTATTGCTTCCTGTAATCACATCAGATCTCTTTCGAACAATAATCTCATGGTGAACGTCTGGAAACGGAGCCCTCCTCCCTGTTTATTGTTCTCCACTCCGGTAACACACAATTCAATTGAGGAGTCAGCTATTAGATTTTTTGCTCTGTAGAATAAACTGAAATCGTATTTTTGCTGGAAATTATCAATACATCTTGGAGAGCAAAAGTAAGAAGACATAGAGCAAAAGTAGACCCTGGGTAGAGCGAGGGGAGGATGTAATAGATGAAAGATGAGGAAGAGTTGATGGGAAGACTTTCACCAACTGGAAGGGGGATTTATTGACATACTGGGGTCAGATCTAGACGCTACAGTTTGCAAATCATATCAAAACTGCAAAATAGTGCTTCTCCACGGCAGAGACTTTATTGTGTGCCTGTTAAATCCAGTAAGTAAACGGGCGTGTATTGAAATGTGGAGAGGAAGTCGTGTATAGCACCATAAAAATACCGCTTCACCACAGCACAGAATGAAAAACTGAGAAATGAAGCAAGAACAAGATTTTTTAGGGGAACAAAAAAGAGGGAATGTGTTCGTCTGAAAGTTTCTGGAGTCCTGAAGATAAATCACCAGGACGAGTTTGAAAAACAAGGATCCTGTTTTGACTCGGAGCAGAAATGGCAGTAATAAGACACAAACATAGCTTCAGTTCTGAACAGCTTTCTGTTCTCTTTCACTCTCTAAACGACTCTGACAGCTGAAAAAAAAACTATGATACTTACAGTTTAAAGCAATGCAGCAGGTCTGTGCTGTTCGGCATCTGGCCTGCGAAAATATTGATGACACAGAGTTAAAGGGAAACCAATAGCTTTAATTCAATCAGAAAACTCAGACAGTAAACACAGACAGCTGGAGGAGTTCAGTTTTAAATCTCATTTCACAAAAAGCAGCAATGCACTCTGGGAGTTTTGTTTTAATAGTCAAAATATACATAAATTCATGTGAATGTGGTGTAGCTTTAATGTCTGCCCCCCCCCCCCCCCCCCCCGCCCCCTGACATTTAATAAAAAAATAAAAAAAACACTGTGGAAGACAAATAAAGTCCATTAAAGTGAATCTCATCCATCTTCTACAGCAATTCGTCCAACTGAAGGTCGCCGAAGTCTGGTTCCACCTGGACAGGTGAGCCGTCCATCACAGGACACACACACACACACACACACACACACACACACACACACACACACACACACACACACACACACACACACACACACACACACACACACACACACACACACACACACACACACACACACACACACACACATACATACACGTCATCTCAGCTCGAACCATGGACCCTGGCTCTGTGAGGTGACCCAAAGCCGTTCACTCACCCAAACATGGCGACGCCGAGAACGTAAACAGAATTACAATCAGTTGAAATGAAGATTTTCAGTCATTTGGATCCTAAAATTTTTTTAAATATCTAAATGTGATTTTGTCTTCCGAGCTCCTGGATCTGTATTTACTGCTTTGATGACGCGGAGGTGGAATCTTGAGTTCAGTTTCAAAAAATCTGCAGGTTTTAATAAATAAAAACAACTCAAATTAAAACACAGTGAAAGAATCTGAATTCATCCATTCATCAAACGTTTTCATACAAAAACCTCAAGATTGTGTCTAAAAAAGGCTGCAGAACCTGTATTTTATTCAAAAGCGTAAAATTATGAATTGTTATTCATATATATATATATATACACACACACACACACACACACACACACACACACACACACACACACACACACAGAGGCATGAATCCCTAATATGAATACATCCTATATCAGAACAACATTATAAAGAGGGTTATTTTACAGAATAAATTTTGTCTTAAATACACTTTGTTTATTGATTATTTAAACATTTTTATTAAAGTTTTGAATGTTTCCAAATTGTGTCGTTTAAAAATCTAAAATTTTTCAGTCTGTTATGAAGTGGTTTTTGAGCAGTGAGATGTTAAAAGCTGCCAAGTAAACAGGATATTTGCCCCTCACAGGTGTATCAACCCCCCCCCCCCCCCCCCCATCCTGCGACTGAAGGACTCACCTGATGGAGGATGAGATGCTCAGGCATCTGCAGCCTCCGGTTTCCCTCCGCCGCCGAGCAGCCATCCATCCATCCCGCCCGCTCTCCTGACTCACTTTTCATAATTATTGAATTACATTCCTGGCAACCCATTAAGCAGGACATTCTCTTCTTAACCACCTGCTCTTCCCCCTCCTCCGCCCCATTTTACGCCATCAATCTTTCAGCGTTACCGGAGCCCCTAAAAGCTTTCTGACTGCTCTATAATGGGGGACAGCGCGGGGTCAGGGGGCTGCAGGACTCCGCTCTGATGCCTCAGCATTCGGCTCTGCAGAGGGGATGGGTGGGGGGTGGCAAAGGGACGGGTCGTGGTGTGAGGGGGGGGGGGGGGGCAAAGGGTATGTGGGGTAGGGTGGGGGTGGAGGACATGATGTAAAGGTGGTGGTGGGGGTGGGGGCAGTAGGGGTCACTCTGTGCAGCCTGGCTGTAAAAGGGCACTGACTGGACCTTTGGAAAGAAACAAGAAGGAGAAACATGGTCCTGTGTGTGTGTGTGTGTGTGTGTGTGTGTGTGTGTGTGTGTGTGTGTGTGTGTGTGTGTGTGTGTGTGTGTGTGTGTGTGTGTGTGTGTGTGTGTGTGTGTGTGTGTGTGTATCCTCCTTGAGACTGTCTGTCAGACACCATAAATCTGTCATGTTCAGTACATTTAATTTTTGTAATAAAATCTTGTAATTTATTTATCGTCCCGCTTCCTCTTGTGATTCTGCTTCAGTGGCGAATTCCTACATTTCCCAGAATGCTTTTTGTTTTCCTCTGAAGAGAGGTGGATGAAGAACGAGCCTGCTGCGGATCTTACGCTCAGTCTGTATCCCTGTACAAACCGAAATGAGTCCGATTCAATCTAATTCACAGTATTTCATGGCAGAATCACAACATTAAACGAACCTCTAATTCACAGTATTTCATGGCAGAATCACAACATTAAACGAACCTGCAGACACACCGATCACATAATAATGTTTAAAGTTCGACATCCACACACTTTCACAAAACTAGATCATATTCAATTTATAGATAATATATTGTACGATAAAAACATTACTATATAGTAAATAACAGTTAAGTACTGTTTGTGTCATGATTTAAAAAAGTGGATGACAAAGAGATTTTTATTTCATATTTATTTATATTTTATTTTCGTGCAGCTTGTCATTGGAGCCTAAAAAGACTAAAAGCTGATTTTGCTGAAAGTTTTATGTTTGTTCAGACGTCTTCCTCTTTCTCATGAAGTATTTAAGTAAAAACGATAACACACGTGAACCTGGGAGTTGAAGTAAAGTCTAAACTGAAGAGGAGAGTTACACTAGACAGGACAAGGTTTGTCTTTTTCTTTTGGTATTTTATAATGATGCACTTTGCATTAAAGTACGAGACGTCCAGACGTTAGAAAACAGCAGCAGATTAAAAGGTGAAGAAGTTTGGAGGAAGTTTAACTTCATCTGATCAGAACAAACATTTTCTTCCTGGTTCATTTTGTGTTTGACTGAAACAATCGATTATAAAGTTTCCCTCATATTGCTGCGCTTGTTGTTTAGGTTTTGACTGGAACGGTGGTGCAGTGGTTCGCTCTCATCTCACAGTGAAAACCTCCCGGTTCAAGTCTGGCTTCCTGTGTGGGTCTGAATGTTCTTCCTGTGTGGGTCTGCATGTTCCTGCTCTGTGGGTCTGCATGTTCTTCCTGTGTGAGTCTGAATGTTCGTCCTGTGTGGGTCTGAATGTTCTTCCTGTGTGGACTCGAGTTTCCTCTGAGTCCAAACTCAGGCGTTTGAACTTTTTATTGGTTCCCCTCGGAGCTCCCAGCTCCTCCATATTGTAAGATTCCTTGAAAACGAGGTTATTTTTAGAACATAAACATTTATGTGTCACAGCAGTGAGAAAAGAGCTCAGATGTACTTTGAGGCAGAACAACACTTTGGGTTCCGACTGGCTCCCGGGACGTTTGAACTGGTCCGACGTCCTTCAATCAGATTAACGGCACCGAGTATAGTAATGCTAAACTCCAGGTAACCGTAGCAACAGGCGCCACTTCTGCTTCAGGAAAATGTGTTGAAGATCCCTCCATCGTTCACCCATTCACAACATCCCACAACATCAACATTCCCACAGATCAGGTTTCATTTCTGTTTCTATCATTTCTCTGAAAGTTCCAGTTTGTGAAGAGGAATTATAAATCATGGATTTGTTCGTCACTGGTTAAAGCATCATTTTGGAAAAAGATCAATTATAAAGTGTTTGGCCTTTCAGCCCTTTCAATAACTCTTTCATTCATTTGCATATTTGTTTGACCCGATGCCCTGGGGAACATCCATTTATAAACGGCTTATTTACATCTAAAATCAAAGACTTGATGAATTGTGAAAGTCTGTGATTAATCTGCGAAAGCAAACCAACTAACTTCTGCAGAAATGAAGATTATTGTTACATTTCTCACTTAACTTTACAACAGAAACTAAGAATTTAGGAGAAATGATCGTTGAAGGTGCAATAAACAGGAAATATGATAAAAACTAATTATGATAATCAACATTTTAAATGTAGATATTCAATATATGTCAAAATGTTCAAACATTTTTAGTGAAATAAATTAAAGATTTCCGGAGACAAATGAGAGAATTTTCATATTCATATAATTATTCAGCTTTGTGATAATATGGTAAATACTGGATATATTTAAAATATTATTGAAAAGAGGAAATTAAACTTCTTGTGCAAAGACTCAGTATTTTCTGAAGCTTATCTCTAGTTTAAATGTAAGTTTTAAAACTGGACAGTGATTTTACATATTATTATTATTATTGTTGAAATGAGAAATACTTTCACCATATGAAAACCATCACTGTTTCTTTTTCTTCATTATTTTGACCATAACTGCTGTTTTCCTCGTGTCGTCCAGGAAATGTAACTGGAGTCAATGTTAAGTGAATGGTAAGGTTAGTGTCGTCTTTACCCGGCAGGATTATTGACTCGCCTGTCAATATCACTGCAGGAACAATCCATAAGGCCTGCAAATGTTACCTCAGGATCCCCGGGCATGACGGGTTTAAAGGTCTTTCAAGATATTTCACAGGAAGTTGGATGATTTCTATTGATTCTTTTTGGAGGAGATGAAAACATGAAAACTGCTGATACTGGTTGATGAATGTGTGAATGAAGATTTAAAAACACAAAATATTGGAGCAGTTATGTTTATTTGGACATATAAGGCACAAAAGCTCATTTGCAGTTTGGTTATATTATTAGGAACAACTAAAAAACATTCACCAGTTACAATATTACGGCACAAATGAAACCAAAATAAAAACAAATGTTCATCTGAAGGATTCTGAGCAGCGTTTTCTATTACTGAACATTTCCACTGGTCTAATGTGAAAGTAGAGATAAAATCTACATCCTGCAGCTGTTTGTACCTTTTACCTTCTCATTAAAGTTAAAGCTCTTAATTCATTTTTTTAATCAACATGCATTCAGTATTCTACTGATTTATAACAACTTTAAGAAAAAACACTGAGAAGGAAGTGGTGAATTTTCTCTTCTTTAATATCACAATTAAAATTTAACTCAGGTTTTCTGAAGATCCTCCCAAGGTTAGCAGAGTGTGTGTGTGTGTGTGTGTGTGTGTGTGTGTGTGTGTGTGTGTGTGTGTGTGTGTGTGTGTGTGTGTGTGTGTGTGTGTGTGTGTGTGTGTGTGTGTGTGTGTGTGCAGATGGAGGACTGACGCTTCACCTCACAGCATGTTGCTCATTACCTAATGCTCAGATCCCAACACATATTATTCATCTCTGACAGCCTGCACACTTTACATAACAAACACACACACACACACACACACACACACACACACACACACACACACACACACACACACACACACACACACACACACACACACACACACACACACACACACAGTTTGTCCTCTGCTTCCTCACACTAATCTGATCCTCACCTTCACCCTGACCCAGATCAGACCTGGTTCTGGTCCTGGTTCTGGTTCTGGTCCTGGTTCTGGTTCTGAACCAGGGACATCAAAGAGTGAACGGTCCTGAAACCACAAACACACTGATTCTCACAAACCACACAGACTGGCTGCAATGAATGCAAAGTATGACTGTGCTGCAACAGTGACCTTGCAGACTATAGTTAAACATATGCTACACACACACACACACACACACACACACACACACACACACACACACACACACACACACACACACACACACACACACACACACAGAGCATATGAGTAATGAAACAACCTTAATAACACCTCCAACTTTTCCTCTTCTCTCTGCTGGCTGTTTAAATTCACATCCCCCTTTAACGTCGCTGTAATCTGATTACTGCTGGGCTAATGGCTCTCCTTCTGCTCCTCCCAGACGCTCTGCCCAGACCTTGGCCAACACACACACACACACACACACACACACACACACACACACACACACACACACACACACACACACACACACACACACACACACACACACACACACACACACACACACACACACACACACATACACACACACACACACACACTCAGGAGGGGAAAGCTGCGAAAATGAGGGAGAAGTTGGTGTGTTTATATGCATGTGGGTGGGTGTTTTTTTGGGGGGGTGAGGATGATGATGAAGAGGAGGAGGAGGAGGGGTGCAGTGGATCCACAGCCAACCCCTCTCCAGTCCCCCCCCACCCCCACCCCCACCCCCGGGTGAATCTATAGGGAGGGAAGGCAGAGACAGGTGCATTTCTCCACAAATCGAGTTAGCCAAGACATGCCACATCCAATTGGACTAAATTGATGTGAGAGTTTGTGATGTCTGCCGTGGGTATTACAGCAAAGGTCAGTGTGCCGAGACAATGACATCAATCTGGTCCACGTGGCCGAGCGCTCGGCCTCTTGATTCACATGCAAACCTGCAAACACAGGCAGGGGAAGGAGAGGGCGGACGAGCGCGGCCGGCAAACGGGTGGATGGCCACTTGGTGATGGCTTCCAAACACAAACCAAACCAGAGCGCGACACACGCCGGGAGGCTGCTGCTTCAGTGTGCTCCTTCTGATGAGAAGCTTTAAATAAAAAGGATTTAAATCTGACAAAAAGCTTGAAAAATATTCAGCTATCGATCAGTAAGGTTTACAAAACATAAAGGAAATGAGCCAACATCTTGTTTGTAACGTTAACAAAATGTTCGGGCATGTTAGTGAATGAATTCGGCTTCCTGTCTCTAAGTGAAGCCATGCAGCCTGAAACTGAAGCGTCGCTGCTGCAGTAATGAAGCAGCATGTAAACCGGCTGTGTCATGATCACAGTGAGATTAGCAGAGTTACAGTAACGAAATCACAACGTGGATCAACCTGGTTACTCAAATGAACTCTCACCAAATCCTGGATTCACGGAAACACCCCCCACACACACATAATACATACTCCTCTATCTTTTTAGGTTTTTTTAAAATGCATTTTATTAATCTTCTAAATTTTCTACCTCATATATTCACAATGTGGCACATGCACAGACTGCACTTACAATTTAGTTGAAAGATAATTCCGATTCTGATTCTTGTGAGTTGTAATAAATTACTGACTTAATTTTCAGGTTGGAGTCGAGGTAAACCTTTGGAGCATGATAGCTATTAGCATAGCATAACTTAGCATAGCATAGCATATTATAGCATAGCATACTACAGCATAGGACAGCACAGTATAGCCTAGCATAGCATAGCACAGCACAGCACAGCACAGCACAGCACAGCATAGCATAGCATAGCATAGCATAGCATAGCACAGCACAGCACAGCACAGCACAACATAGCATAGAACAACATAGCATAGCATAGCACAGTATAGCATAGCACAACATAGCATAGCATAGCATAGCACAGCACAGCATGGTACAACATAGCATAGCACAGCATAGCACAATATAGCACAGCACAACATAGCATAGCATAGCACAACATAGCATAGCATAGCATAGCATTATTTTTTTTAATATCAGAAATTCTCAGGATTCACTTCTTTTAAAACAGGTTTCATGCAAATGTACAACCTGAAGAAAAAAACTCAACTTGCTCAGTTCATCTCACGTCCAGTTTGTACAGTTTGAATATGCTCAAGGTGTATTGCAGTTGCAGTTGTATAAAACCTAAAATGAAGTGTTAAATGGTAACAAAACTTCAACAAATACTCAGTATTTAGTTAGAAGTACAAATACATACGTAACAAGTAGTTTTCCAGAAGTCAAAGTTTCTTTCCACAAGGCTTTTTAATGTATATTGAAGCCAGTTGGAGCAGATTCATGTACATTACATATTAAACTATTGATCAGGGTGTATTTACCAGCTTCATCATCATCATCATCATCATTATCATCATCATCATCATCATCATCATCATCATCAATGAGACAAAAAACAAGACAGTTCAAATGTTGTAAAGAGCAGAAAGTTCACAGATTTTAAATGTGGGCGGTAAAAAGTTATTGGAAAAATATATAGTAACTAAAAATACTTAACTTTTTTTTACATCAGTCCAGTTACAAGTTAAATTCTTTAAACTTCTGCACAACAAAATGCTCAATGTTAAATCAATGAAAAGGTTCCGCACAATTTATTATATTTATACGACATGGAATATTTAATCATGACCTATTTTTGTCTATAACAAAGAAGAATGCCACATTTGATCTATTCATCCGAGGTATTTTTCAATCCTAAAATATTAACCATAAAGGTTTACCTTCACTTTGTCCCATGAGTTTTTAAGAATGTGTGTTTTGAGTTAAAGTTTTGCATGAATCATTTTAACAGTAAATTTTCAAAAGACTTAAACCAGTATAACATAATTTCTGCTTTTTAAATTACGTTCAATCATAATTAATTCAATGGAATAAAATGTGTTATTGAGGGGAAAGGCGCTGATTCAGAGTGTTTTTCTTTGTGTGACAGAAGTATTTAACGGGTATATAATAAGAGTAAATATACTGTCGCTTGTGCCTATTTCAACCTATTAAACTATTTTTTTTATGTTATTGATATTTATTGTCACCATCAAGACGATGCTACATGCTAAATGCTAACATGTACAGAGTGTACACAGTATTAATTCCAGCATCACTTTCTAAACGTCTCACAGCTTCAGCTGACTGAACTCATCTGAACTGAAACGACTTCCAGGAACATTTAATGTTCACCTCACTTTTCTGGTGTCAGGGTGTTTATTCAGACATCAGCTCTATGATAATCCAGAGTCTGCCGGTGGAATTCCCCTCATGGACACATATTGTCTATCAATTTCAGAGCCAACATGTGAATAGTGGAGGTTTAGTTCTACTTTGCTTCGACTCTCAGGAAATCCAATAGAAACCTCATCAGGCTGTCACCTCGGTAGAGCCAGATTTCAGAGGGTATGGCTTTCAGCCCACCTCTATTCAGAAAGCCATTTCTGTGATCACATTAGCTTTATTGCTCCTCTTACGTTCCTCCGTCTTCTCACTGTGGCTCCATATCAGCCGGGGGCGATTGGTTTTCATTCTGTGGCTTCAATCTGGACCCGGACCAGGCCGAGCCGCCCGGCCAGCACCGCCAGAACTCATAACCAAACTATATGAAGAGTCAAGTTCAGCTGCAGACTTTACAGCCATGGTCCTGCATGTCTGAAAGAGTGTTTAACAGCTTAACAGTGTTTAACTGTGTTTAACTGTGTTTAACAGTGTTTAACTGTGTTTAATGGTGTTTAACTGTGTTTAACTGTGTTTAACAGTGTTTAACAGTGTTTAACAGTGTTTAATGGTGTTTAATGGGGTTTAACTGTGTTTAACTGTGTTTAATGGTGTTTAATGGGGTTTAACTGTGTTTAACTGTGTTTAATGGTGTTTAACAATGTTTAACTGTGTTTAACAGCTTAACAGTGTTTAACTGTGTTTAACTGTGTTTAACTGTGTTTAACAGTGTTTAACTGTGTTTAATGGGGTTTAACTGTGTTTAATGGTGTTTAACTGTGTTTAATTGTGTTTAACAGCTTAACAATGTTTAACTGTGTTTAATGGGGTTTAACTGTGTTTAATGGTGTTTAACTGTGTTTAACTGTGTTTAATGGTGTTTAACTGTGTTTAACAGTGTTTAACAGCTTAACAGTGTTTAACTGTGTTTAACAGTGTTTAACTGTGTTTAATGGTGTTTAACTGTGTTTAATTGTGTTTAACAGCTTAACAATGTTTAACTGTGTTTAATGGGGTTTAACTGTGTTTAATGGTGTTTAACTGTGTTTAACTGTGTTTAATGGGGTTTAACTGTGTTTAACTGTGTTTAACAGTGTTTAATGGTGTTTAATGGTGTTTAACTGTGTTTAATGGTGTTTAACAATGTTTAACAGTGTTTAACTGTGTTTAACTGTGTTTAACTGTGTTTAATGGTGTTTAACAATGTTTAACTGTGTTTAACAGCTTAACAGTGTTTAACTGTGTTTAACTGTGTTTAACTGTGTTTAACAGTGTTTAACTGTGTTTAATGGGGTTTAACTGTGTTTAATGGTGTTTAACTGTGTTTAATTGTGTTTAACAGCTTAACAATGTTTAACTGTGTTTAATGGGGTTTAACTGTGTTTAACAGCTTAACAGTGTTTAACTGTGTTTAACTGTGTTTAACAGCTTAACAGTGTTTAACTGTGTTTAACTGTGTTTAACAGTGTTTAACAGTGTTTAACAGTGTTTAATGGTGTTTAATGGGGTTTAACTGTGTTTAACTGTGTTTAATGGTGTTTAACAATGTTTAACTGTGTTTAACAGCTTAACAGTGTTTAACTGTGTTTAACTGTGTTTAACTGTGTTTAACAGTGTTTAACTGTGTTTAATGGGGTTTAACTGTGTTTAATGGTGTTTAACTGTGTTTAATTGTGTTTAACAGCTTAACAATGTTTAACTGTGTTTAATGGGGTTTAACTGTGTTTAATGGTGTTTAACTGTGTTTAACTGTGTTTAATGGTGTTTAACTGTGTTTAACAGTGTTTAACAGCTTAACAGTGTTTAACTGTGTTTAACAGTGTTTAACTGTGTTTAATGGTGTTTAACTGTGTTTAATTGTGTTTAACAGCTTAACAATGTTTAACTGTGTTTAATGGGGTTTAACTGTGTTTAATGGTGTTTAACTGTGTTTAACTGTGTTTAATGGGGTTTAACTGTGTTTAACTGTGTTTAACAGTGTTTAATGGTGTTTAATGGTGTTTAACTGTGTTTAATGGTGTTTAACAATGTTTAACAGTGTTTAACTGTGTTTAACTGTGTTTAACTGTGTTTAATGGTGTTTAACAATGTTTAACTGTGTTTAACAGCTTAACAGTGTTTAACTGTGTTTAACTGTGTTTAACTGTGTTTAACAGTGTTTAACTGTGTTTAATGGGGTTTAACTGTGTTTAATGGTGTTTAACTGTGTTTAATTGTGTTTAACAGCTTAACAATGTTTAACTGTGTTTAATGGGGTTTAACTGTGTTTAACAGCTTAACAGTGTTTAACTGTGTTTAACTGTGTTTAACAGCTTAACAGTGTTTAACTGTGTTTAATGGGGTTTAACTGTGTTTAATGGTGTTTAACTGTGTTTAATTGTGTTTAACAGCTTAACAATGTTTAACTGTGTTTAATGGTGTTTAACTGTGTTTAACTGTGTTTAATGGGGTTTAACTGTGTTTAACTGTGTTTAACAGTGTTTAATGGTGTTTAATGGTGTTTAACTGTGTTTAATGGTGTTTAATGGTGTTTAACTGTGTTTAATGGGGTTTAACAGCTTAACAGTGTTTATTGGTGTTTAACTGTGTTTAGCAGTGTTTAACAGCTTAACAGTGTTTATTGGTGTTTAACTGTGTTTAGCGGCCGATACCGATACTTTCCCGATCCGATACTTACATTGTTATTGCAAAGATACTCAATAGTGTATTTTTGGATCAACTAAGATGTCTGAAGCTAAAAGCACTATTGGCAGAAGCTTTGTTTACCTAGAAATTATTGTAAAACTCACTTATTGAATCAAAATTCTTTTCAGAATGACTTAAGAACTTATTTAAACTTTATTCAGTCATAAAAATAAAGGCCCAGTTACACTCTGCAGTCTTGTTTCTCTTATTTATCTTAACTTAAACAACTTCACCTGGATTTTGGGGCAAAAATTATTTTTTTTTAAATGAAACCCAGTGAATCAGTTTGACTAACATATAAAGTATGAAAACTACAACATAAACAGTATTCAGTAAAACCAGTTCCACTTCAAAGTGTCTTTGGCTGGTTGGGTTGAAAATAAGTCCTCAAAAAGCACAAATACAATAATAAAAATAAATAAATAAATCTTAAACATAAATACTCTCAGGCTCCAATGTAACTTCTTTGTGTATTAAATTCCAGTTTACCTTAAAGCAGTATGAGAGGTTTGACCTGAATGTCACTAAACATTTACATTTCAATGTGAAGTATAAACACTTCATTCCACTTCAAAGTGGTAAAACCTGTTTGACAAAAGTACTCTGAACATAGTACTCTCAAAAACGTATTCAGAATATCCCAGTCTCCCTTCAAACTAGAGGAACCTTCTGGGTTCTTGTTTCACCATATCGCTCCCCTGAGGGGACTGAGCCTTTATTTTAAAATCCTTTATTTTAAAATCCTTTATTTTAAAATCCTTTATTTAAAATCCTTTATTTTAAAATCCTTTATTTTAAAATCCTTTATTTAAAATCCTTTATTTTAAAGCCGCACTGAGTTTGTTGCTTCAGTGCGGCTTTTTCTTTAGTTGTTGTAAACTGACGGTACTCCGCGGCATGTTTACTTTTTAGATGTCTTATCAGATTAGTTGTGTTAAACGAAGCTCTGGTGCTCCACCTCTCGGGACTGTGGTGAAGCTCTGGTGCTCCACCTCTCCGGACTGTGGTGAAGCTCTGGTGCTCCACCTCTCAGGACTGTGGTGAAGCTCTGGTGCTCCACCTCTCCGGACTGTGGTGAAGCTCTGGTGCTCCACCTCTCCGGACTGGTTTGGTTATCCACCCTAAACTCCCTCCAGACTGCTGGTTGATCCTCTCACTGGCTTCAGGCTGCTCACCTCAGTTTACGGCAGCTGATGGGAAAAAGGTTTTTTGGGTTTTTTTTTAGATCGGCGGGGTGATCGGCTGGATTTGCTGATTCCCGATCAGTCACAAATCAGCAATATCGGCCCCGATCCGATATCTACCGATCTGATCGGGACATCCCTATTCAATAGTATTTAACAGTTTTTAACAGTGTTTAATAGTATTGATGAAAGTACCTGAAGCACTTGAAGGTATTGTTGTTTATCATGCAGAAATTCTCTGTATTAAGATTTGATTGATTCATGTTTGAAGATATTACTTTGAGGAAAACATTTTCCATTTAGTCTAAAACGGCACTCTAACCTGATCCCACCAATCAGAGCAGAGATAAAGGTCTTTTTGAAGCACCACACTGCGTTAATTCATATTCATATGAATCTAAAGGAAATTGAGCATTGTACTGCTTTGCTTTGTTAATGGAAAGCAGAGATAGATGTAATCCAATTTCTGGAGTCAGTAACAAGTTAAGTTCACCTGATCGTCTCTGAGCATGCTCAGTGTAATCCTCACTGTGCATGTTAAATGGAAAGAGCCGCAGGTTTTAGAGAAACTTATCAAAAGTGTTGTTATCGCTTGTTTTTACGATAGCACTAAATGTTTGTGTGTAAATTTAAAATATGCTGCTGTAGTGTGGCAACATGAATCTTTATCATCTAGAATACCGAGTGGCCTGCATGTCACCGTCTCACACATTAATATTTCTTCTCTTCACTCGGTGACACACAGAAGCTCACACACTGACATAATACTTTAGTCTCATTTGTTTGGACTCTGATGACTCGATCTGGTGAACTCTTAAAAAACACAAATATACAATAAAGACAAACAAAATAACCTTCCTGCTGATCTATATCTGTGAAAACATTTAATTCTTCATCTTCATGACGTAAAGTACTTCATAATATATAGTTTGACCAACGCAAAATCCAAAACAGGAAAGATAAATGTAATGAATCAGGTTCTGGATTTTTAGTTTTTTTATAGCAGTTGAGCTGAAAATGACACATTTAGCTTTAAACTCCCTTTAACCACAATGAAAATAATTCAAAAGACAGCATTTGAATTCTCGTCCCAGCTGTAACAAGCTGCACGTTAGTCTTTACCTTCATGACTGACGTATTTCACTGATCTGGATAATGTGGAATCAAAAGCAGCATCAGGTTTGTGTGTCAGAAGCATTAACATGAACTCACTGAGGGATAAAGTGGGATTGAACACATTAAAGTCACGTTTGTTTTCAGCAAATGAGCTGAAAATGAGAAATTTGGCAGTAAAGTATCCCAAACAAAGTTGAGATGAGGCTGGTTGACGAGGTT
This sequence comes from Lipophrys pholis, assembly GCF_963383615.2. Lineage (NCBI taxonomy): Eukaryota > Metazoa > Chordata > Actinopteri > Blenniiformes > Blenniidae > Lipophrys > Lipophrys pholis. Next base: position 1,488,084 of record NC_137629.1, on the reverse strand, counting down.
TCCTGGAGCTCCGGGGATCCTGGAAGAAGACTTCAATTCATCGCCAGTCGCTGGAATCTCAGACCACAGATTTGTCTGGGAGGCAATTTACTGTCATTTGCTGGAGCGAGCCGGCCTGATGCATAAACATCGTTCCTAATATGCCAATTCATCATCAGGCAGCCGGGGGATTCTGGGTGTGTTCTGATCAAATTTGCACTCAGCGATGATGAGAGGCATGTTGGTTTTGCTGCAGAAAAGTGCAGATCCAGCTATTTGTCACGTCAAGCTTCCTCCGGGGAGGCAGAGGAGGGAAGAAGAAGTGCAGCGCAGAAAGAAAGATGCAGCACGGTAATCTATATTCACACAGCCGTGAGGGCGCTCCGACGCCTGCTTCAGAACACCTGAGTGAACAGACATTACGGCGTCTTGTCACCCCCCGCCGGGCGCACTCAGCCATCATCAGACCTGTGTGGAGGTGAGCCATGATCTACAAAACCTACATCATGATAAAGAGGATCTTGTAATCATGGTCTGAGTTGAAATGTAGAATCAGATTAATTTCATCTCTGATGAAAAACATCACACGAGACATTTAATTTAAAATTTGATGAAGCTGTAAAATAACGGCATTAACAATATTGTCTTCTATGTTAAAAACACGGGAAATTCAAATTCAACTGAAATTCTTATGTTTGTCTTGAACCAAACCGTATTGCAATTTAGTTGTTAAAGATATTTATTTGGTGTATTTTGCTGGAGAAGTCGCTTTAATCATTAGGAGATGAACTGTATCCCAACCTACAGTAGGAAAAAGGGAATAATTTGCAGACTCGGAAGATGTGACGCTTAAACAGAAAGAAAATGCAAACAACTACTTGATTAGATGAAGGGAAAACATTTTCAGCTGCAAGGTTTGACAGCCATCATTACTCAGTGGCTTACAAACCTTCTAATCCTAAACTTTCCCGATTTAAAAAACATCCTCTGTCTCCACACTGCCTCTGTCATCCCTGCTGTGGCCACTAGGTGTCACTATGAAGCACCAGGCCTGTCAGCAATCATCAGTTCACTACTTTAACAAAATATCTGAACATCTGCATGGACTGTTGCACATATAAATAACCGATAGAAAAAACCCGATAGAAAGCCTGTACAAAGGGTTTCATGTCAGGACTGAGGGGAAGGACTCGAAGGACCAGGCGCTGCCGTCATTTTATTACCAGCAAAAATCCAAAAACCCAAACCTGGAGCAGAAGGAAAGCAGAGATCACAGGGAGAACCTGGAACAGAACAACAGAAGAACCAAGAACCAGAACCAATATAAACCACAGCCACCAGGTGCAGACAATCACACAGTCAGGCTCAGGTGAAACACATCAGCAGCAATCAGACAGCAGGAGAGGAAGTCAAGGAGAATGAAACCAGAGACAGACTGGGACTTCAAAATAACACAGGAAGCAGAAAATGTCAGTGATACGAGCTGCTGCTGCTGCAGAGACGGACCTGCACAAGCTCCACCTTCCTGTGTGTGGAAAAGGTTCGAGGATCAATAAGTCATCGTGATGATTCAAGTATTTGTTAAATGATTAAGCTGCAGGAAAAACCTCCAACCATTCTGACCACTCCATGCAGTGATTGGTTGACAGCAGCACATCTGGTATTTCAACCACATTTCATTGAAACTAGATTAAAGGAAAGATGTGAAAGACGCAGTGCCTCATGTAGCTGTTAACCATGAACAGCTTCAAATCCATATTACAAACAGGAGCTCGTTGTGTATTTGTAGCTGGACTAGTGAATATTTCCAGCTGCAGCTCGGAGCATCTGTACTTCACCACACAAAGAGATGGAATCAATCAAAAGAAATCATAGTCAGCACTGCTTCATGTCCTCTGTGCTCGACTCACACTCAGGACAAGTAGGACAATTATGTATGCAGTGGACAACCAAGCCTAAAGTAGGATGCTACTGCACAGAACATTCTCACTGCAATGGAATGAAGGTTTGTTTATTGATTTAATTTGCTGAAATCATGAAGAAATCCTGAGACAATTTGGCAGATTCTGCTTCAAAGGCTCAAAATGTGCTTTAATAAAACCTCCCACAGAATAAGGAGTTCTGTTAAAAAGTGGGAAAACACAATAAATCAAGGCACCCTCCTTGTTTACCAGCCAGCGTAGCATCCTCATATTGATTTGAGGAAGAAGAGTGAATGTTTGTCCTGCAGCTGTTTGCTGCTGCAGCATCATCCTTCAGAGCGCAGACAGAGGCCTTCTGGGAACAGGAAGTGAAATAGAGTCTGCAGTGGACACTGCCACTCTGATGGCTCCCATCTGGCTGTTCTTTAAGGATTTCATCCAATCAAATTAGCTTTGATTGATCAACGAGCGCTGCCATTGGATGGTAGTCATGGCGACATAAATCACCCTGGAGCCGTCGATACGGAAGAGGAGCAGCAGTGGTGACAAAGAGAGCGAGAAATTCATGGAGGTCGTCTTCCTCTGGTCCAGTTGAGTCGTTTGGAGCTTCTGTTGGTGAGAAGAGGGACGACGACATCAGTACCTCAAACATGCAGTACCTGTATGAGTACATGATTTACAGATGAACCACTCGGTCTCTACTGCATCATGACATACAAACATTATCCGATTTAACTTGGAAGGAAAATAAACACTTTTAATAAACACCATGAATTAAATGAAAGTAAAACATTTGACCATTTCATGAAAATATATTTCCTCATCTTTAACTTGTTGAAAGCAAAACATAATAACAGCCAGTTGATTTCTTAACAAACCAACAGTTCAGTTTAAACGGTCACAGTGTCTCAAATAGGATGAAACATCCAGAACCAGGCAGGTTTCTATAGATGTGTGTGTCATCTGCACAGCAGGGAAAGTTCCTGGAGTGTTTCCTGAATGTTTTCTCAACAGGAAGTGTGTATAATCTGAAATATAAGGGCCCAAACACAGAGCCCTGTGGAACTCCATGGTTAACTCTTTATATGTACGCTGCATGATGAACATAAGACATAAACACCGATTGGTGCAGGAAGAGGAAAAATTAAATATATAAACTTAAAGGTTATACGTTTGCTGAGTGTTAGTGAATCTGCTCCCGTTGAAACAACCTCAACATTACAGGCGGATCTTTCAGTGACGTAATAATTATAGATCAAGAAGAGTTTCAGGTTTTGTTGGTCCTTAAGTAAAATCCTTTATTAAGTCTGTTTCAAAGCAGATCGGAGTTAAACGGCCTTCAGGCCACATGCGACCCTCTGACCGAACCACCAGGGGTCAATCAGCAATTCTGAATCAAATGGAAATGAGTCTCCATGATGCATGCCAGACAATGTTCTGCTTTCATTGTGAATGTGGCAGGTTTGCAGATTCGTTTCTTTATTATTCATCTATGATTATTGCTCTCACTCTTTAGTTCGACTTCAATTTGATTCAGCATTAAAAGTTAAAACAGAAAGAAATACAAGGGTTTGACTGAAGCAGAACAGAAACACCAGTTGGTCCAATGATCTATCTTCAAATTAGAGCTATATTATTAATATTGAGCACAAATGAGTAATATGGCACGTTCTCTCCATTGTGTCTGAATTAGTAATAAAACTTTGTCTTTAGAACTAAAACTACTTTCAAACACCTGTGAGGACTGCTGATGAAGGCCATCATTGAAGATTTGAGTCCCAGACTGACTGAGTTGTGCATTATTAATATTATTAAATATTCAATGTTAATACAGGGACATAATCGCTCATTTAACCCCTTGTGTGCTACTGATGAGTAAATCAAGGTGCCTGACACCTCTATGTGTGAGAAACAATAGGTCTGGAGGCCCTGTTGAGCTCACGTTGGGATTATTGGGGTCATTGTTGAGACTCTTTTGACTATATGGAAATCATAATTCATAGGAGGTGCCTGGTGGTTTATGCAGATGGAAGCTGGGGGGCAAAAATAAAGAGACTAATGTCGGACCGAGGCCACGTGTTCAGTCATAACGCTTCAAAAGAATATGAACATTGGGAGATGGGTGGTAAATTAGCAGCTTTAGAAATTGATAGCAGGTGTTTACATGTGCTATTTTTGCATATTATAATGTGGAAGCAGGGGGGCGTAATAAACATTACAAAGCGTTGTATAATAATCATTGTAATTCACAATGACCTTGACGTCTTATGATGGATTGCGAAACATGGCCCTACTGTAATTGCAGCCGAACCCTTCTCGCTTTTTCCCTCTCTCTCGCGCGCGCGTGCGCGCGCGTGCTCTCTCTCTCGTCCTCCTCTGACATTAAAAAGTGCTCCATCATCCTCACTGCGCCGCCTTGTCGCCTGCCGCTCACATGACCATTAATCGCTTAATTCCAGTAAACCTACGTGCGCACAAAGAGTCGCTGTCTGCCGCTTAATGCATGTGTGATTAAGCTTTTAGGGCGACCACACTGCATTATTAGCCAGCAGGTCCTTGTATAGAGGGGCCAAATGCCTTCAGGGGGCCCGAGGGTGGTGCGGGTGTGGAGAGCAGAGTGGGTGGGAGGGTGGGGGGGTGGGGGTTGGGGGGGGAGTTAATGACACTGACCCTCACTTCCCCAACAGCTATTCAATTCAACAATAATAACGGGTCACGCAGCTGATTTATGAGGCTGGGGCTAATAATTGTCAATTGCTAATGTGCGGGTGAGGAGGGGGGCGATGCCAGTAGACTATGCTAAATAAAATATGCCTTGACCCCACCCGGGGTGAAACGCAGGGGGCTGAAAAAGGGAGGAAAAATGACAGATGATGTTGCAGAGAGCTGCGCTGCCCTCCTCAGTGTCCAGAAAGGGTTTTTTAAGCGTCCGCAGAGCCGCTCCGAGCAGACTCAGGCCATCCGTCCGCTGCGTCAGGCTGCAATAAATTAATAACAACCAAACAATGTGTCGTGGAGAGGCCGATTCAATTACTAAGTTTATTTACAGGGGAAATCTCATGAAGGCCATTGACCAGCGTTAAACAGCGCAGGATGAAACGATGACAAGAGCCCCGATAAGAATTTAATTCCATCTCATTTCGGACGATTTTATGAATCAAATTCTTGAACACTGGCAAGAGATTTAATGATCACATCTTTGCGAAATCTTATTTCAGAACCGGTCGATGGCATTTCTCTGCGTTAATGTCGACTTAGAGGTTGGAGTAATTTAGTAATTGATTCCTTGCCTGGCTCTCGCCCGTGCCAAGGCCGCGTTTGAGGGTAATATGTTTCCTAATCTTATCCCCCGGAATAAGATTTTTATGTTAATCTGCTGGCTGGTCTCTCGGTCACTTGGGAAACGCGGATAAAGGCTCGGAAAGGGCCGAAGTGGCTCTGCAGGAGCCGCTGCAGCATCTGGAAGAAAACAGCAGAAGGAAAAAAAATACCCACAAGACGATCTGTAAAGGATTACAACAGATTTGTTTCTCAATTGAAAATATCCACATCAAATATTTTGCTTGTTTTTATTTTTCTCTGCGGGCCTTTCATACTCTCCGTGTGTGTGTTTTATTTGACAATCTGGTATCCTTTAACAGTAAAGTTTGATATTTACACTGAAATTGATTGTAGGTTTGATGGACTAATAACCGGTGCAGGTTTAGCTCCTCTGCCTTCACCCATACTGCTCCTGCGCCCTGCGCCATAATCTGGATAGAGTGGAATATAAAATGAATAGATCGCATCTAAACTATATATCCTGCATAAAAAACTGAAGTGCGGCTCTCCTCTGCATCCTTGCCCAACACTAGCACCAGCACATGAGCGCACACTACGACCACAGACTCAACAAAGGAGCAGCAGATACAAATACGGCTAACAACAACATGACAGAGTCTGCATGCAGCAGCCTGAATGTCTGACATCTTTTGTGTTGCACGTTTTTCTTCTTCTCCGCAGCAGACACACGGAGAGAAGACACCAGCTCATAATTGAATTTTGCCTCTTCTCCAGATGTCACTTTCCATCTGTGCGCCTGGAAACGCGATGCGCTTTTTACGCACCAGCCCGGAACACCTCAAAATGTGACGTTCGAACCCCCCCCCCCCCCCCCCCCCCCCCCCCCCCCCCCCCGAAATAACCCGTCATTCCATTTAACACAAAATAAGCTGCGTTCTCTAAAATTTCACTATTCCCGGGACAAATGTAAATAACTAACCATGATATGATTTATTACAAAATGTTGGATCAAAATGGCGCATTGTGTGTGTGATTTCACCTCCAACATGCACATTTCTTTCACCTCGACAGTTTGACATTTCCTTCAACCACCCTGTCAAATTGAGACATCAGACTAAACTGCCATGAGAGCATCTCCAAAAATGAATCTTTTATCTCCTCCACGGCCCCTCCCCTGCAAAACGAGGCCTTATTAATAAGTGTTTCGATAAGCGTAGGATTTCCTCGGGCGGAGGAGTGAGACGTCGTAGGTGAAATGTGACAGCGGGACCCTCCCATCTCTCCCTCTCTCCCTCTCTCTCTCTCTCTCTCTCTCTCTCATCTTTATCCTCCGTTGATTCTTTTGCCTTTTCGGGGGAGTGGATCCATCCAATCCATCCAGAGACAATAGCATTTTGTTCCTCTTTTTGTCCCTCCTGTCGACCCACATTCCTATATCGCTGAGCAACGATAGTGCGCACTAAATGGAGAGGAGTTGCTCCCATATCCCGGCTATTGTGCGGCACTTGCCAGGGGAATTTAGGGGTCTTACGCACATCGCATTTTCCTGATTTATTTAAGTGAAGGCATACGGTTGGAGCCCGTTATTTTCCACCTAATTACGAATTAACTGCCGCTTTAGTTGAATTAGAGGCCCATCATGCTACTGTAAATCACAGTTTTGGCCCACTGCGGCTGTTTGAAGAAGGTGCGCAACATGACGGGTGCGTCAATTTGCAGCAACCTGATGTTGGTACACCTTGAAGAAAATAAAGGATAGTAACAAATAAATCAGGCCAAACTGCATGGTCCCAGCTTTCGGTTTTATTCTTCTCACATTAAAATATCCAAAGTGTGTCTCCTCGTCGCGCCCGACCAGCTGAAAGAATTAAAAGATGTTGAAACTATAAAAGAGGAGGTGGTTCAATAGCTGGTGGACTATGGCAGAAGGACTATAGACCACAAGAATAAAGAGCGGCCACAGTGAAAGAAACTGATGGCTAAAAGCTATAATTGTATTTGCTTCGGCGAAATATCAGAAAAGACTTCTAGTTTCTTTGAGCGTTATTAGATTAAATCCCAGAGATGGTTTCTTTTCTCGCTGCCAGACGCGTGGAGGGAGGACGGTGAACCATTTGGCTCTTTGGTTTCAATAATCAAATTAACCATTTGGTACAACTTTGGGTCTCCAGCTCGTGTGTGGAAAGAGAAAATAAAAAAAGAAAACATTTACATAATAGGGAACCGGGTTGTGTCAAGAAAGAATTAACTTTTCTCTCCCTTTTGGTGCTCGTTGATCTTTGAGAAGTCACGGAAGAAAAGCGAGAAACACACTGCAGCAAGTCAGCGATTGTGGAGGGAAAAATAATTGATGGAAAATTCAAACGGTTTTTGTTTAACAGATGAAATCTATCTATCTATCTATCTATCTATCTATCTATCTATCTATCTATCTATCTATCTATCTATCTATCTATCTATCTATCTATCTATCTATCTATCTATCTACTCAAACAATATATGCTTTCCTCTCCAGATTTTGAAATATAATTTTAGAGTCATAAATGTAATTTTAGGGGGAATAAATATTTTGTATCGAAATGTTACATTGATATACTTTTTAAAACATTTATACAGCCTCATTTCTGTAAACAACAACAACAACAATAATAACAACAACAACAACAATAATAATGATAATAATAATAATAATAATAATAGTAATAATAATAATAATAATAATAATAATAATAATAATAATAATAGTAATAACACATTGACCATAACGTATTTCACATTTTTTTTTTATAATATTTATAAACAATAAAATAAATATTCCAAGTTTCCTTAATTCTAATTTTAAAAAAGTATCAATCAACATTGTGATCAAATCAAATCAAAATAACTCTGAGGTCTCCCAGAAACAATTCAAAGTGAAGAAAATCTATAAAAATCCCATCATCAGTTTTTATAGGTTGTGAGACAAAGGTGTGTAATGTCCACATTAAAACACTGCATGTGAGTCCCTCTCCGGTTATTGTCTGAATATTACACTAATTCTTACGGATCAATCATCGAAACACGACCGAATGATCAGATTTAAGCATCAAGCACCGATTCTGTTAAATCTAATCACAGCTCTATGTTCCCTCTTCATGCCTTCCGATAATTTGGAGGAAAAAGCTTCGACACAGGACTTGAACTCGGTCCAGGCGAGAGAGGAGGGAAAAGAGAGAACGCATCTAGTGTGGAAGCGCCACGGAAAATGGTTCACCTTATTACACAAACCAAATTAACCACTCAGCCAATATTGGGAGCCTAAGAGGTCCGATGACTGCCTCGCCAGTTCGTTACTTTCATTACAAAGATGTTATTTGCCAAATAAACGGAATAATGAAAGTAATAAAGACAATTACAAACTCATTTTAATCATGAAAAAAAGAACGCACCCGGAAGTTTTGCAGCGATGACACAGCAGCAGAGTGGGGACATACAAACAGAAATAAACACGTATTTGGCCAAAAGACGGAACTGGTTGTTAAACCCGAGATGGATTCGTTTATTTCTTTGTGTCATTTGCGTAATTCTGGTTTTGGTGCACCGGGACAATTTCTGGATTTTATTCATCTCATGCCGTTGAGCAGTCACGACAACGTCGATTTCAGTATCTAAAACTATAATTTTCACGTACTAGGTAAGGATTTCTGTTGCATTTACGGGATTTACGGGCACAGCATGTGGAAATATTCATCTATACGTTCATTTTAATCTCATATTAAAAAACAAAAACAAAAAACAAGTAAAATACGAACATCGGATAAGGTAAAAATGATTTATCGAAGTGTATTTTTTGACTGTTGGGGGTGTTTTATCCCACAAACTGAAACAATTCAATGTAAAGAACCGTGCGCAGTTCACATAGAACCCTTTATCCTCTCTGATAGCGATAAAAAAGCCGCGTGTGGAGCAGATTCAGAGCAAGAGATGAGAGTCAGAAACAGGGAATATAGTCTGAGCCGACGGGCAGAAAGAAGAGGCAGAGGGGGAATACTATGTGAAATCCTGCCCAAGGTATACGGTCGCTTAAAAGGCTTAAAAGCTTGGAGAAAATTGGATCAGGGAGAATCGTCACCCAACTTTCATTATTTCCAAGTGGTGTGATTGAATTAAAGGGCAAGATGGTGGTTGGAGAGGAGTGGGGTGGATGGGTGGTGGAGGTGGGCGGGGGTGGTGGAGGGGTGCGTAATGGCGTGGTATTAAATTCTAATTAGAGATGCAGGGGATCAATGATAGGGAGGTTGGACAGCCCGGGCCCCCAGTGCCAGCCCAATAGACTGATGAGTTATTGTCATGTAAAAAAGCGCTAGCAATAAGACCAAACGCTTTGCTATTGTCCAAGCGGAAAGAGCCAAGTTTATTATGAGGACTATATGCTCTAGAGACCTCGGGCTAGGCGGCTCTTAGGGGGCTTTTCATAAAACAGGGCTAGGTTCCTATAAAGGAGGCCAGTTTTGGAGCAGGCGCTGAGCAGTGAACATCTACCCACCGTCCAGCTTCTTCCATTTAGTTCAAACCAAACAAGTCATCTTTCCCCCAAAACTCTGACCGCGCGTCCTCCTCATTTTCATTTTTTTTTTTCATAATTTTTTTCCTTCGAACCCATTTTTGGGTGATTTTCTTTGACTTATTTTTTCCCGGGAAGTGCAGCCTTCTAAATCTACCGAGCCTTCTCAAATGTATAAAATGGAGTATTCTTACCTAAATTCCTCTGCCTACGAGTCATGTATGGCCGGGATGGACACGTCGAGCTTGGCATCGGCCTATGCGGACTTCAGCTCGTGCAGTCAAGCCAGTGGGTTTCAGTACAATCCCATCAGGACCACTTTCGGGGCCACCTCCGGCTGTCCGTCGCTCACTCCGGGGTCGTGCAGCCTGGGGACCCTGCGGGACCACCAGAGCAGTCCGTACGCCGCAGGTAAGCAGCGGCTCCGCAGCCTCAACCCGCTGTATTATAGGACGCCTTGATTGCATTTGAAAATGGAAATGTGTTTAGTATTTACCAAACGAAATTTGCTTACACAAATGAAAGAATTTATCACGTTAGAAGCGATTGCAGGCAAGCGGTAATTTGGTTACGGGGTTATACTATCCCAGTCACACCCAAAACCGCCAACAGAATTATCTTAAGCTGCCAAAATGATAGGCATAATTTATTTACTTTGCGATGAGACATAAAGCTTCGAAAATAATTAGATAACCAAAGACTAAAGCTCATTATTGACACCGAATTGGAGTTACAGTAGCAACAAGCGGGGCGGAAGGGAACATTATGACAAGTTTTCAAACTTGAGCCTCAATCTGAGGAGCAACAATTAGTTTAACATTACAATTAACCGCATCACAGGTCAGCAGCGTTATCAATTCCGAACTAATTCACAGGTAATCAAAGCGATAACACAATTGGAGGCTTTAGCCGGGTGTCCTTAACTGGATTTTATATAAAATATCGAATTTGAATTTACTTCCATTTGACAACATCTCAATTACACACCCTCATATCTCCCCATTACTGCACAAATAAGACCCCTTACACGGCTAACGGTGACATTTTGCTTACAGTTCCGTACAAACTGTTCACGGATCACGGCGGACTGAACGAGAAGAGGAAGCAGAGGCGCATCCGGACCACGTTCACCAGCGCGCAGCTCAAGGAGCTGGAGAGGGTCTTTGCGGAAACACACTACCCGGACATCTACACCAGAGAGGAGCTGGCACTCAAAATTGATCTGACTGAAGCCAGAGTGCAGGTACACAACCGCCGGCTCTCCAACAGGCGCCAGCCTCTTCCCGTCACGCTTGATTATGCGCAAATACGCACAGGTGGATTTACGACGCAAACAAGAAACATTTTAACAAATCCTGTCAAATCAGACAATTTTTATAGTTTTTAAATAGTGAAGTACTTTATGAACTTCTTTGATTCGTCGCAGCACTGAACACTCATTACCAAGGAGCAAAACTCGACGTTTATCTTCAAGTCTTTCTGTGTGTTTGTATCATATCGATCCGTTTTCTCATATTTACAATAATCTAGAGAATAATTGCAGTCAGAAATAGAAATTTGTGACGGTCTCGCAACGATTTTCAATAATTATTGTCTTTTAATTGCACAGGTGTGGTTCCAAAACCGACGCGCCAAATTTCGCAAGCAGGAGCGCGCAGCCGCAGCGGCCGCGGCCGCTGCCAAGTCCAACTCCGGAAAGAAGTCCGACTCAAGGGACGAAGACAGCAAAGACGCCAAAACCACCGACCCTGACAGCACAGGAGGGCCGGGCCCGAACCCGGTGCCAACCTCCAACTGCGGCGGACCGAGCCCCACCGGCGGCCAGGTCAACACCAACGGGAACGGACAGGTGGAGCAGGTGAAGACCTCCTCCGTGTCCACCGGCATGGGCGTGACGGCGCCCAGCCAAGGCTGGGCCACCGCACCGGGAACCATCACCTCCATCCCGGACTCGTTGGGCGGGCCTTTCGCCAGCGTACTGTCCTCTTTGCAAAGACAGAACGGAGCCAAAGCCACGTTAGTAAAGACCAGCATGTTCTAATGAAGCTCCGCAGAGGAGGAGGAAGAACCGAGGAGGAGGAAGAGGAGGAGGAGAGACGCGCTTCCTCCTCATCCCGGAGACTGAAAAGCAATCGCCCACGACTGACTTAAGGACAATTCAAGGCAGTGATAAATACAACCACTGTTACTTTCTTTTTACGCTTTGCGACGTTTCTTGTGGTCCGTTGACAGTTTAGCTGTAAAATATCCATCTCGGCAGGTCATAACGATGTCTTTCTTTCATTTCACCGAGTGGATGAATGCTTCACTTTCCTCCAAACCTCCTGACAAACAAGGTAGAAAAGAAGACATCTGATCTCTTCTCTATAACAGCACCAGAATGACAAACCCGTGCGTAAAACGTTTCTTATCCAAAGACAAGTGGAACCTGCTGACTTGTATTTTTGTTCAGATTCTGACCAAACAGCAACGCACTGGAGACGCGTCGCACCATCGGTTTAGTCCAGAGATGATTCGTTTGAGATCCACGCTCCTCCACAAGTCGGAAAAAAGAGAAAGAATTAAAGACTCTGATGCATTTCTGCTGTTTTCACCACAGACTCACTCCGCAGTGTGGAAGAATCCTCACAGCTGTGTTTTCATTCCCAGGGCTGCTGACAGTTTAGTTTCTTTAAATTATCGATATAAACACAATTATTTCCTCGAGAGAAAAAAGGCACAAACAAACCACTGCAATGTTCACCCTCCCCGACAGGAAATCTGTGTTTTGTGTGTCTTTCTACGGCAGTGTTTTTGTGGCTCAGATTGTATAGTGTTAATACGTATTATTGTCTCCTATAGTTGAACCATAGGCCATACTCCCTGTAGATCGATCATACGAGTCTTTTTGATGTTTTACAAGATTCCCTCGGAAGAATTTATTTTGGGTAAAAAACTGGGGGATGGATGCAAACATTGTATTTATTTCTCTATAATTTGCATGTTGTCTGTCTGTTTTTTCCAATGATTTCCCACTTTGTGAGCATTATGTGACGTTTTGTCCAGGATCTGAAAGTTATTTATATGTAGGTAATGAATGCTTATATTTAAGAAGGAAATATTTCTACATGTGCACATAGTTTTCCAGGTGTACCATTGAAATGATTGTTGATGATAAAAAAAAAAAAAAAAAAAAAAAAGGTCTGGTTTGTCATGTTTTCTTTGGACTAAATTATTATGATCGTTTTGTTTAAATCTCTAATAATTAAAAATAATTCCTGTCGTTGCTGATAACCTGATGTTTGGAGGGTGGAGATGATTTCAGCACCACGGACAGCAGCGACGCATCTTTAACCGTCGAACGTTCATTTCATTAAGACAACGTACACACATTTTAGTTATTTAAAAATCGGACGCATTTTAATCCAACGTGTTTTTTAATTTTTAATTTTAAAAGATTTGCATTAAATAGTTCATGTCGGAAAACAAATTCTATTTCCGACTTGATTTGAAAAACTGCTGATATTATCTGTTAATACAAAATACTTTAAGATTATTGTAAATACATTATAAATCTTTTTCTTAACTAATTTGTAACGCGTCCTTCACTAGATTACCTGTATGAGATTACCTCGGACAAACTTAAAACTCGACGAAAACTACATTATTCGTTTTATTTTTATCCTATGACCTGAGACATCCAGTTACAGCTAATATCAATTTGACTTATTTCGACAGAAAAAAGACAAATTTAAACAAGGAAAACAAGTCGATTATTCACATAACTATTAATAACAATAATAATAATAATGATGATAATAATAATAGTACGTTCATTGTTTTTTATTGTACCAATATACTCGCATCTTTGCCAATTAAAACAAATTGAGAACCGTGACACAATATTAGTTTAAAAATGAAAAAATAAACAAACAAAACAAAAACATTTATATTCAGATTTTACAATTTCACGCATTTTCATTTAAATGACAACTAAACAATTCCCTGTTTTTTTTAAAGGTTCAAATATTGTGTTGCAGCTTCGAGTCAGTTCAAATCAAACACTTGAAGAAGACAGATTTAATTTATAACATTTTATTTATAAACATACAGTATGCTATAAATGCCATCGCATTTAAACATGAGATTCATCTATATCGGATAGTGTTGAGGCGAATATTACAATAAATACAGAAAAGACGTTAAAGTTTCCATTCAGAGATCCAGAAGAGACTCAGCTGAGATTTATTCAACTAAAATCTAAAGACACAAAGAAACAGAAGCTTAAAATACTGAAGATCCGAGTGATGAAGAGGAGAAGCTCAGCTGGAGAGGAAGAAGAGGAGGAGGAGGAGGAAGAGGAGGATTAGGCTGCTAGTTTGCCTTCATCCAGCAAATCATTTGGTTTTAGGCTTAAACGTGCATTTTTATTCTTTTTACGTCCAGAGAGAACGGAGCTCCGCTCATAGTTTGAAATGATAAAAAGAAGAAGCAGGTGAGCTGAAAGGAGCCGCGCTCGTTGTTTTTCTTTAGTTTTCATCCAAACAAATATTGAACTGCTGCTGGTTTGTGTTTCTCTACATGTTACAGGATCTTTACATATACTTTAATGGATAAATGAACTCTATTACTGAGCAATTATCAAAATTACCTCATTTAATATCATACAGAAGCCTAAATCTCTCTAGAATAAAACAACATTCAAAATGAAATCAATGGTTTCCCGTCTGAAGTAAATCTTCTGTCTTTTTCTACGGTCGTCTCATCGTTCTGTGTTTTCACCTCGAGTCAGAGGGAAGAAGGTGAAACTGTTTAGTAAGAAAAAAGGCAGGATGGGAAGGAGAACAAGTTTAAGAGTTTTTCGTTTGGCCCGATCCCTCCATCATGCACCCCAAATAAAAACCGTGAAACAAAAAGGTCAAACCAAACGCCAGAACGCCGGCGTTTGGTTTCCTGCATCGCTTTTTCTTTCCTAAGGCACATTGAAGTCTCCACAGACCCGGCGAGTAACAACCCGCCGCCGTCACAAGTCCTGTTATTGCCTTACAAATGAAGCTGCAGCCTCCAGACCGTCACAGTCCACCACTTCAGTCTGTCTTCAGAACAGCTGAGGGACAAAAACTACTCAAGTCATTAACTGCAAATCCTCTTTATATATAAATATTTCATTTATAGTGACCTGTATTGCACTTTTTAACTAATCAAGTCTTTATTTTTTGTGTCTCTCTTGATCGAAGGGGAATCACTCGTATTGATATAATGTCCAGCCATAAGGAGGATTTGATAAATGTCCAGACGTTCACGTTCAGCTGTTCTCCACGGTTATTCTTTCCAATAAGGAAAAACTTTCTCTGTTGTTAAAAAACAAAAAAAGAATAGTAATTGTCTACATTTCCATCATATGGAACCAAAATGGAGGAAAAGAATCTAGCAGATTTTAATAACTGTGTTTGTGGAGCCATCAATATGTGCTGCCGTGTTTCCTCTTTAGAGGCAGCGGCGCCGTGGGAACCACACAAATCCACATTTCTCTCACGCACCAGAGGACAGACACAAGGAATCTGCTGTGAAATGTTGGACTGTCTGCCGGAGGACGAGTGTTGGATGGAGGAGGTGAAGATCCGCTGTGAAGGACGTGATTCTCCGTTAATGGGATTAAAACATCGAGCCTCTGTCTCTCAGTCCAACGTCACAAGGTGGTCGGCTGTCCGGCCGCTGGAGACAGAAGAGACACAAACCACTAATGCTTCTCTGACATTCTTTAGGTTCAGGGACATTAAAGAGACAAAACCTTCCTGATGGGACATAAAGGCTGGACTGAGTCCTCCAGCAATAAGGACACAAACAAACTTTTGAGTTATCGTCGCTCTTTAAATCTTCTCTCACCTGCTGCAGCCTCACGGCTTCAGTCAACTCACACACATTAAATACACACCTTGAAATACACACACATTAAATACACACCTTGAAATACACACACATTAAATACACACTTTGAAACGTGGCTGCAATAAAGAGTTTCACCACAAAGTGGAGAAAACAATAAATCCAAATAAGCTCTGAATGTTTCTCGCTGCGTTTTTCTTGTCTGTGAGATTAAAATCTGCATTTCTTCATCTGTGAAAACGTGAACTGAGGAATTAAACCTGGAGTCTCATCTGAACAGGTGGCGTCTTGTCTGGTGGGAGGAAGGGATGGTTTTAGATAGAACAGATGGGGAGACAGAGGGGGAGATAGAGGGGAGATAGAGGGGAGATAGAGGGGAGACAGAGGGTAGATAGAGGAGAAACAGAGGGGAGACAGAGGGTAGATAGAGGGGAGATAGAGGGGAGACAGGGGGGAGATAGAGGGGAGACAGAGGGGAGATAGAGGGGAGACAGAGGTGTATATAGAGGGGAGATAGAGGGGAGACAGAGGTGTATATAGAGGGGAGATAGAGGGAAGACAGAGGTGTATATAGAGGGGGAGATAGAGGGGAGACAGATGGGAGATGGAGGGGAGACAGAGGGGAGATAGAGGGGAGACAGAGGTGTATATAGAGTGGAGATAGAGTGGAGATAGAGGGTGAGATAGAGGGGAGACAGAGGAGTAGATAGAGGGGAGATAGGGGGGAGTTAGAGGGGAGACAGAGGGGGAGATAGAGGGGGAGTTAGAGGGGAAGATAGAGTGGAGACAGAGGGGGATATAAAGGGGGAGTTAGACGGGAGACAGAGGGAGAGTTAGAGGGGGAGACAGAGGGGGAGTTAGAGGAGGAGATAGAGGGGAGACAGAGGGGTAGATAGAGGAAGAGTTAGAGGGTAGATAGAGGGTAGATTGAGGGGGAGATAGAGGGGAGACAGAGGAGGAGATAGAGGGGAGACAGAGGGGTAGATAGAGGAAGAGTTAGAGGGTAGATAGAGGGGAGACAGAGGGGGAGATAGAGGGTAGACAGAGGGGGAGTTAGACGGGAGACAGAGGGAGAGTTAGAGGAGTTATAGAGGGGGAGTTAGAGGGTAGATAGAGGGGAGACAGAGGGGGAGTTAGAGGAGGAGATAGAGGGGAGACAGAGGGGCAGATAGAGGGGAGATAGAGGGTAGACAGAGGGGGAGATAGAGGGGAGACAGAGGGGGAGTTAGAGCGGGAGTTAGAGGGTAGATAGAGGGGGCGGGACTCACAGCGGGAGCGGATGTAGCACTGGTGGCAGTTGAGGAGGCCGTTTCTGATCCGGACGTCGGTCCCGGTGGTCGTGTCTCCTAGTTGACCTTTACAGACGCCACACTGAGGAGACAGACGGCGATCAGTCATGATCATAATAACATCATTTATTCATAATAAACTTCGTTACTACACTCTTAGAAACAGTAAAACATCCAAAATCAAGGAAATAAAGGAAAATGAGACAATAACGACAGTAACCAAAGAGGCTCCTCTGAAACCACAGACACATTGTTCCATAACACCGGTGCTGGAAATGAAACGCTGGCTGTTGTTTTCCCTGAACTTTTTGAAAAGTCAGAAGATTGAGGGGTCAAAGGTCACCTGGATGAGGCGTGTGACAGATGGACGGATGAATAGAAATGAATTGATCCTGGAGGATTTTCACACTACAGTAACACAAATATTTAAATACTGTGTTTTAAACATGTAATGCAGTGAAAAAGACGTATCGATAGACGTGAGCTGCTTCATGAACCAGACGTCCACCTTCTTCTTCCAAACATTAACTACATCTTTTACACACTTCAGGATGATATCAAAGTAAAGAACCAAATACTGCAAGATTTGGTATTGATCTGATATCAAGAGAACACATGGCCAGTATCACTGATACTGATCCGACAGCGATACTTTTTAATATTCAGGGTTAGTGTATCACCAAACTGATAAACCTGGATGAAGTTTTTATGACCTTTGCTTTGGTTTATTAGGTTAGTTAGTTAGTTATTAGTTATAACCTTGAACAGAATTCAGGAAAAGTTTATAGGTAAACAAAAAATACTTAATTATCATAATAAAACATTTTGTTCAAACAACAGTAACATGTCTGGATTTATTGTCTTGAATAAACAAACTGTACAAAACGATCGATCCACAACAAAACAGAACAAAATGTGACGTCAGGTTTAGTGTTGATGATGAAGCAACATTCATTCAGGAGAGACACGGAAACGAAGTATCCATCTCTTTGCACTGGTATCGTTAGATATCGACACCTACGCTGGTATCGTTAGATATCGACACCTACGCTGGTATCGTTAGATATCGACACCTACGCTGGTATCGTTAGATATCGACACCTACGCTGGTATCGTTAGATATCGACACCTACGCTGGTATCGTTAGATATCGACACCTACGCTGGTATCGTTAGATATCGACACCTACGCTGGTATCGTTAGATATCGACACCTACGCTGGTATCGTTAGATATCGACACCTACGCTGGTATCGTTAGATATCGACACCTACGTTGGTATCGTTAGATATCGACACCTACGTTGGTATCGTTACATATCGACACCTACGCTGGTATCGTTAGATATCGACACCTACGCTGGTATCGTTAGATATCGACACCTACGCTGGTATCGTTAGATATCGATACCTACGCTATCGTTAGATATCGACACCTACGCTGGTATCGTTAGATATCGATACCAGCGTAGATATCGTTAGATATCGATACCTACGCTGGTATCGTTAGATATCGACACCTACGCTGGTATCGTTAGATATCGATACCAGCGTAGATATCGTTAGATATCGATACCTACGCTGGTATCGTTAGATATCGACACCTACGTTGGTATCGTTAGATATCGACACCTACGTTGGTATCGTTAGATATCGACACCTACGCTGGTATCGTTAGATATCGACACCTACGCTGGTATCGTTAGATATCGACACCTACGCTGGTATCGTTAGATATCGATACCTACGCTATCGTTAGATATCGACACCTACGCTGGTATCGTTAGATATCGATACCAGCGTAGATATCGTTAGATATCGATACCTACGCTGGTATCGTTAGATATCGACACCTACGCTGGTATCGTTAGATATCGATACCAGCGTAGATATCGTTAGATATCGATACCTACGCTGGTATCGTTAGATATCGACACCTACGCTGGTATCGTTAGATATCGACACCTACGCTGGTATCGTTAGATATCGACACCTACGTTGGTATCGTTAGATATCGACACCTACGCTGGTATCGTTAGATATCGACACCTACGCTGGTATCGTTAGATATCGACACCTACGCTGGTATCGTTAGATATCGATACCTACGCTATCGTTAGATATCGACACCTACGCTGGTATCGTTAGATATCGATACCAGCGTAGATATCGTTAGATATCGATACCTACGCTGGTATCGTTAGATATCGACACCTACGCTGGTATCGTTAGATATCGACACCTACGCTGGTATCGTTAGATATCGACACCTACGCTGGTATCGTTAGATATCGACACCTACGTTGGTATCGTTAGATATCGACACCTACGCTGGTATCGTTAGATATCGACACCTACGCTGGTATCGTTAGATATCGACACCTACGCTGGTATCGTTAGATATCGACACCTACGCTATCGTTAGATATCGACACCTACGCTGGTATCGTTAGATATCGATACCAGCGTAGATATCGTTAGATATCGACACCTACGCTGGTATCGTTAGATATCGACACCTACGCTGGTATCGTTAGATATCGATACCAGCGTAGATATCGTTAGATATCGATACCTACGCTGGTATCGTTAGATATCGACACCTACGCTGGTATCGTTAGATATCGATACCAGCGTAGATATCGATATCATCGATGTTTGGATCGATCCACCGCTGCTCTTAGTTCTGCTCACTGACCTTGAAGCAGTGGATGTGGAAGTAGAGATTCAGAGTCTCGATGATCATGGCGGCTCCTTTTCCTAAAGGCTGACCACAGCTGGAGCACAGCTTCTTCCCACTGACCGACCTGCACACACACACACACACACACACACACACACACACACACACACACACACACACACACACACACACACACACACACACACACACACACACACACACACACACACACACACACACACACACACAGAGTAAATACATATAAAACACCATTAAAAAGGTAAAATCTGGACAGTCGACCACATGAAGGACTCATGTTGATGACTTTGCAGTATTTTCTCCATATATTCTATTCATTACATCTCATTTGGTACGAATCACATTCAGCTGCTTGGATTCTGGATTTGCACATTTAAAGCAATTATTTCTCCCAATTTGTTGTTTCATAAAGAAAGTCGTAGTGAGCCTCTATTTACACGAGGTGTGTTTGTGACTCTTCCCAGCATGCACTCTGATGTATGACACTGAAGAAGTACCATCTGATGTTAGTTGTAGTCGTATTGTACATGTTTAATTATAGAGCTAAATCAAATCTACATGAACTTCAAAGATTCAAAGTGTGTCTGGATTTAATTGTGTGTTTTCCTTTCAAACTGTGGATTTTATAGATGAAAATCATAATCATGTAGATTATCAATATCAGTTTATTTCGACGTAAAAGATTCATGAAGCTGAGTTTGTAATAATATTTGCTTTTGCAAAAAAATCCGGAATAGTTAATTTGTTCTGGGACGTTTCATCTTCAAATTAGCACTTCAAAATAATATTGCCTGTATACAGTATGTACATTATATTTGGAACTATATTTGTGAACGTAACAATCAATAATGTAATAATAATCAATAATGGGATCATTTGGGTTATTTTAAATAAACTAAATAATAATAAATTGTTATTAATTGCATTATTATGGGGTTATTTCATCATTATAATGCAGCTCGTCTTTAAAGAGGCTTTATTTTAATTTATTAAATATGTTTAACTGATTTATTGAAGTTTTAGCAGGTAATTCATGTTAATGTTTGCTACAGAGCACAACAGTGATAATAAGAATAAAGACGTCTTCCTCCATCGTCAGTTACTGTCAGTTACTCTCAGTTACTGTCAGTTACTCTCAGTTACTGCAGGCTGAGGGTCTGTGCTGCGGAGCTACATGTTATGAGATGGTTGTTTGGGGGACGTGAGCTAAAAGCAGGAAATGAGGAAGCAGAGAAGAAGAGCAGCTGCCCCGCCTCTCTCTGTTTGTGCCGTAACCATGACGATGATGATGCTATTACCTGTTGGGTGCTGGAGGCTCGGAGGCGGCGGCGGCGGCGGCGGCGGCGGCGGCGGCGGCGGCGGCGGCGGCGGGCCGGCAGGGGCTGAGGCCCATGTTATTATCAGAGGAGCCGCTCCTGGAAACGGACAGCAACAGGCAGCATGATGATGATGATGGTGATGATGATGGTGATGGTGAAGGTGATGGTGATGACTCACAGCCTGAGCCACACTATTGGCTGGCAGCTTCAGACACAAACCAATAGCAGCCAGAGCAACAGTGAAATCACTGCGTGATGAAACAACTTCCTGGTGTCCTTTAGAAGCTCGTGTTGTGTGTTTCAGCTGGACATGATTCAAACTCAAATATTTCTCAATGTTTTTATTTTTTTAGGTGATTTCATGTGGCCTACTGGAGGAAAAAGGTGGCACCGAACGCCCCCTGCTGGTGAAACAGGTTAACTGACGGTTTCAACAGAATCCACTCAGATAATCTGGTTTCTTTTCAGATCTTCTACAAACTGAGATTACCTCAAACACACAATATATAAAGTAGAGAAAATAAATTATTTAGAGGGGCAAAAAATCCTAAATTTGCTTTGTAATTTATGTAATAGTGTAAAGGATAATAATGACATAATGAGATACTGCAGTAAAAGATAATGCAGCAATTCTGGAACAGATTTAGAGATAATCATAAAAGAAGCACATGTTTTGATTTATGTCTAAAATAAAAAATATATAATTACAAATGACATGCTGGACATTAAAGGTGGAATTTGAGACAAAACAATAGTCCTAATGTCATTTTAAAAACTGTGTTTTATGCAGCTGCAGAGTACGCCACCAGGTGGAGTACTGAGTCAGTCAGAGGAATTATTAACGTGGCTGAAGCTCTTTGTTGATGCACTTTGCTCCCACTGCACTGATCCATACCATGAAATTATACATTAATAAGAAAATGAGGAAAAAACAGAAAATTCTGAGCTCCAGGACAGAAAGTGACTCAACACTGCCACCTCATGTACAACTGAAGCATTACAAGACTCCACACAGTCTCCCTCCAGCAGCATGTTGAGCTGATGAACAGACAGTATATTTCCTGTTTGAATGTGATTCTAACTCATTGGAAAGGACAGAAGAGTTGCTGGAGGTTTAGTTGTGAACACGGAGGCAGTTTGTGGATTGAAGCTGGATGTTCACAGACCTTCGTTCTCCTGGAGGCCGGCTGGGCTTGTTGCTGTCTCCTGAGACTTCCGCTTCTTTCTTCACGGGACTTGAAGATTTGCTGGTCACTGGAGGAAGCTTCTGGCCATTTTGTAAGCTGTGACCGGCCGTCTCCGCCTGACTGCTGCTCATGCTCATCAAGCTGAGGGAAACACATTGATGATCCACCTGCCACTTCAAAAATACTGCACTCCGTTCAGAACACGTCAATATTGAGCTGATTGAGCCGTTTTCTCTCAGTAAAAAACTGAATACTCAGTTTCTAAAAATAGTTTCCAGTGCTGACATGGATCTAAAGCTTCCAGCTCACTGACCTTCGGCCTGTTTTCATGCTGTCGTCGGCCGTGCTGATGTCGCTGGTCCGGTCGTTTTCCCTCCGTTTCCACTCCACGCTCTCCACACCCCCCTTCTGCCACAAAACCAGAAACACCAGCTGCCATCACCGCTCTGCGCAGCAAAACCTCCGTCATCCAGAGGAAACTGAACATGTTCCAGTTATCAGTGAGTTCCTGTGGTTCAGAAACATCAGATCACAACATTCAGTGTTTCCTCACTGAGAGCGATGGAAACTCCATGGAGGATCGAGAAAAGACGTTCATGAGACGAGTTCTAATAGAATCAAAGCTTTTCTGTCTGGAGAAGCAAGTTTCACTCCAAAAGTCTCTCTGGTCTCAGCTTCTTCGTCTCTCAGACGCTTTTATCAATTTGGACTCTGAACGATCTTCAGCCACACGTTTGGAAAAAAACTGCATTTCTGACTCTGAAGCCTGGTGGTGGAAAAATTAAGAAATATATCAACAGATTTACATAAATCATCACTGATGACCTGGATGGATGGATGGATGGATGAACAGATGGATGAATAGATGGATGGATGGATGGATGGATGCATGGATGGATGGATGGATGGATGGATGGATGGATGGATGGATGGATGGATGGATGGATGAACAGATGGATGAATAGATGGATGGATGGATGCATGGATGGGTGGATGGATGGATGAACAGATGGAAGAATAGATGGATGGATGGATGGATGGATGCATGGATGGGTGGATGGATGGATGGATGAAGAGATGGATGGATGAAGAGATGGGTGGATGAACAGATGGATGGATGAACAGATGGATGGATGGATGGATGGATAGATGGATGAATGGATGAACAGATGCATGGATGGATGAATGGATGGATGGATAGATGGATGAATGGATGAACAGATGGATGGATGAAGAGATGGATGAAGAGATGGATGAAGAGATGGATGGGTGAACAGATGGATGAAGAGATGGATGGATGAAGAGATGGATGAAGAGATGGATGGGTGAACAGATGGATGGATGAAGAGATGGATGAAGAGATGGATGAAGAGATGGATGAAGAGATGGATGGGTGAACCAGGCTGACCCCTGCTGATTGGATCATTTAAAGATGGCCACTCTATCAGAAGCGAAGCCTTCAGGTAATGAAGAAATCCTCTCTAATCCATGATGGGATTACCGACTGCCTCTCCAGCAGCTCCTGTTTGCGTTCCCAGTCGGCCAGCGAGCGAACGATTGTGCCGTGAGGCTCGGAGGTGGAGCGCGCCCCCCGGCTGGGGGAGGGCAGGGTGGAGGAGCGGGGGGTCAGCGGGGCCACCGTCTCCTGCAGGATCCGACGCTCCTGCAGCCACGAGAGTGGAGAGAAGAGCCATGCCACAATCATTTCACTAATAATGGAATAAATTAGCCTTTTTAGAATATAATAAACACCATGACTTGATTAATGTGTAAAAAGAATTTTGATCTATTATCATAACATTTTTCCAATAATCTATTAAGTTATTACATGACTGGAGTGGCTTCGTTTCTAATGATAAATGTCCTTAATATACATTAAAAAACGCCTTTTAAAATGTAATAACTTCTGGCCACTCTCTAACAAAACACAAGTCTGGCTGCATTTCTAACAATCACAGCTTATTTGCAGGTTTTGTGAATCAAAAATAGAGAATCTGCATCAAATAGTCTTTATCTTCACTCACTGAAACACAACAACATACTGCAGCTTTCATCAGTTTACTCTGTTTAATTTGTGTTGTTATGATCCTTAAACACACTCACACACACACACACACACACACACACACACACACCTCCTCGTGGTACTTCCTCTCCTCCTCAGCCACCTCCCTCTGAGCTTTCTCCCACTCCTCCCTCAGCTTCTCCTGCTCTCGCTCGTACTTCTCCTGTCGCAGACACAAGAGGAAACCTTCAGACTCTAACCTCCACGCCTGCCTTTGTTTTTCATGCATTTCAGGTGAAACTCTCTTTTCACACACAGCCGGTGGTTAAGTCCAGAGAGTGAAAACAGAGAGTTTCCCTTCAATATGGAAATATGAGCCTTACTTTAGAGGCATTAATACAAGCAGAAATACTAGGATGTGGTATTTGTGTGTTGAAAGCAGACAAACGAGAACAGAAGCCGGCCGTGCAGACGAGAGAGGAGACGAGCAGGAAGGAGGTGGCCAGAGTTCACAAAGGAGGGGAGCATGAAACAGAGGAAACACAAGCAGCAGGCTGAAACAGAAAGAAGAGAAAGAAGAGAAAGAAACAAGAGAAAGAAACAAGAGAAAGAAGAGAAAGAAACAAGAGAAACAAGAGAAAGAAAGAAGAGAAACAAGAGAAAGAAGAGAAACAAGAGAAAGAAAGAAGAGAAACAAGAGAAACAAGAGAAAGAAACAAGAGAAAGAAAGAAGAGAAAGAAAGAAGAGAAACACGAGAAACAAGAGAAACAAGAGAAAGAAAGAAGAGAAAGAAAGAAGAGAAACAAGAGAAACAAGAGAAACAAGAGAAACAAGAGAAACAAGAGAAAGAAAGAAGAGAAACAAGAGAAACAAGAGAAACAAGAGAAACAAGAGAAAGAAAGAAGAGAAACAAGAGAAACAAGAGAAAGAAACAAGAGAAAGAAAGAAGAGAAAGAAACAAGAGAAAGAAACAAGAGAAACAAGAGAAAGAAACAAGAGAAAGAAAGAGGAGAAAGAGGAGAAAGAAAGAGAAGAAAGAAAGAGAAGAAAGAAAGAGAAGAAAGCTCGGGGCGGCAGGTGATGAACACATTGAGGCGACACACTTTCATCCAGCAGAGAAACGTCTCATCTCAGGAATCAGTTTGACGATGAGCAATGATAGAAGCTCCTGATGAGAGAGGGGCTGACCCGGCAGCAGGAGAACCTCTGTGAGGCTGACCCGGCAGCAGGAGAACCTCTGTGAGGCTGACCCGGCAGCAGGAGAACCTCTGTGAGGCTGACCCGGCAGCAGGAGAACCTCTGTGAAGCTGACCCGGCAGCAGGAGAACCTCTGTGAGGCTGACCCGGTAGCAGGAGAACCTCTGTGAGGCTGACCCGGCAGCAGGAGAACCTCTGTGAAGCTGACCCGGCAGCAGGAGAACCTCTGTGAAGCTGACCCGGTAGCAGGAGAACCTCTGTGAGGCTGACCCGGCAGCAGGAGAACCTCTGTGAAGCTGACCCGGCAGCAGGAGAACCTCTGTGAAGCTGACCCGGTAGCAGGAGAACCTCTGTGAGGCTGACCCGGCAGTGAGGCTGACCCGGCAGCAGGAGAACCTCTGTGAGGCTGACCCGGTAGCAGGAGAACCTCTGTGAGCATGAGATGGAGACTGTGAGGGAGTCAGGCTCCTCCACCGCACAGAGCGCCATCTAGTGGTTCAACGCAGGCAGGTGGAGGGGAGCTCAGTCCAAAATAAAGAAAAAGCAATGACATGTCTGCTCCGTCAGAGCGTGAGCCGAGCAGAGAGCTGACAGAACCTCCAACACCAGGACGGCCGGACCTTCTACTGATCAGGGTCGTTGGTACAAACGAGGCTTATTTTAAACTCTCAAGGTTTTTACCTCCTAATTACTGAAATAAAACTTCCTAGAAAACTACATCTTCCTTCTGCACGGACTCACGTGAAGCTCCTGTTTGTGATTTCAAGCACATTGAATCCAAATTCAGCCAATTTTAACACGTCACATTAGAAAATATAAGAGGATATTTAGATCATATTATATTAACATAGTAAAAAAAACCTCACGTCTCATTTATACAAAATAACTTAAAAAGCATTAAACTGGCCAAAATCACACATCTGCAGCTAAAAGTGAATCTCTGGTTTCTATAATTCATACGATTGTGTGACTAAATGACTCAGTAAAGACACTGAGCAGCTGAAACCTGCAGCAGTTTAAAGAGTAGAATTCTTTAAACTGTGAGTTTCTACTGTTTTATTTATTATATTTTCATTTAAATGATTTAATCAGATGCTTTGTCAGAATAAGGAGGGAATCATACCAGGTGCTGCACTTCTCTCAGTGTTCAGCATCAGAATTTAATCATTTATTATTTGACTCCCATCAAAGTGAAACTAGCAGGAACATGAACCCAGTGAGAAATCACTAAGGTACTGACTGGCCCAACCCAGCCCGGGTGTCCAGCTCACTTTGGTTCAGGTTCCACCAGCAGGTTTGTTTCCTCTCATCAGGTTTGATTT
This sequence comes from Lipophrys pholis, assembly GCF_963383615.2. Classification (NCBI taxonomy): domain Eukaryota; kingdom Metazoa; phylum Chordata; class Actinopteri; order Blenniiformes; family Blenniidae; genus Lipophrys; species Lipophrys pholis. The sequence goes on along the minus strand of NC_137629.1, from coordinate 1,461,453 downwards.
GGTCACAAAGAGCTGCAGTTTTTAAGAACGACTATAAAAGCTGCAGTTTGAACTCAGAGCTTTTAGTTAAAGTTTCAGTTTCAGCCCCGAAGACCCGAAGACCCGAATACCACATCAGTACTATTGTGTCATCAAAGATTTACATTTTCAGAACTTTCATAAGCAGCTGCAAACTCTTATAGCTTCTATCACATGACTCATTCAGAAGTGGAGCCTTGATGGGGAATATCTTGCTAATTAGAACCGTCAGGTAAATAAATGTCTTTAACGTCTGTTGACATTTCATGTTACTGAAAAAATGTCTCTTTTTCTCTTGTTTTTCTCTGAAACTGAAGCTCACGTGTGACATTTTCTGTGTGAAAACAAGAAGAATACTTCTGATTACTGACAGTCTTACAGCTGGTGGAGGTTGATCTTATGATTATTACACTAAACTTGGAGGCCAATAACGTGTCTGAACAGACGAGCCATGAAATTAATATTATTCAGAATCACATGTGGTTGATTTGACTCCACTCAGCTCCTGAATGAGATATTAGTGGCTGTAGTGACCCTGCTGGCACGTCGCTCTGTCTGCTTCAGCCCTGAGCAGTAGCTCTACCTGCAGCAGCTCTACCTGCAGCAGCTCTCTACCTGCAGCAGCAGCTCTGTACCTGCAGCAGCTCTGTACCTGCAGCAGCTCTACCTGCAGCAGCTCTCTACCTGCAGCAGCAGCTCTGTACCTGCAGCAGCTCTACCTGCAGCAGCTCTACCTGCAGCAGCAGCTCTGTATCTGCAGCAGCAGCTCTCTACCTGCAGCAGCTCTGTACCTGCAGCAGCTCTCTACCTGCAGCAGCAGCTCTGTATCTGCAGCAGCAGCTCTCTACCTGCAGCAGCTCTGTACCTGCAGCAGCTCTACCTGCAGCAGCAGCTCTGTACCTGCAGCAGCTCTACCTGCAGGAGCTCTCTACCTGCAGCAGCAGCTCTGTACCTGCAGAAGCAGCTCTGTACCTGCAGCAGCTCTCTACCTGCAGCAGCAGCTCTGTATCTGCAGCAGCAGCTCTCTACCTGCAGCAGCTCTGTACCTGCAGCAGCTCTACCTGCAGCAGCTCTCTACCTGCAGCAGCAGCTCTGTACCTGCAGAAGCAGCTCTGTACCTGCAGCAGCTCTGTACCTGCAGCAGCAGCTCTCTACCTGCAGCAGCTCTCTACCTGCAGCAGCTCTGTACCTGCAGCAGCTCTACCTGCAGAAGGAGCTCTGTACCTGCAGCAGCTCTACCTGCAGCAGCAGCTCTGTACCTGCAGCAGCTCTACCTGCAGAAGCTCTGTACCTGCAGCAGCTCTACCTGCAGCAGCAGCTCTACCTGCAGAAGCAGTTCTCTAGCTGCAGCAGCTCTACCTGCAGCAGCAGCTCTCTAGCTGCAGCAGCTCTACCTGCAGCAGCAGCTCTGTACCTGCAGCAGCTCTACCTGCAGCAGCAGCTCTGTACCTGCAGCAGGCGCTCTTGCTCTTGCTGCCACCTTTCCTGACGCTTTCGCTCCTCATCCGGGTCCCAAGACCAGCGGTCAGCCCGCCTGGCCTGGGGCAACACCGGGACTGACACCTGATAGACCGCCACACACACACACACACACACACACACACACACACACACACACACACACACACACACACACACACACACACACACACACACACACACACACACACACACACACACACACACACACACACACACACACACACGACACATGAGACGCACAAACACACATCCACCACAGAGGAGAGGAAGAGAAGGGAGGAGACAGAAATAGTTGGTCTACCACAACAACTCCAATGCAAAGGACTCCTACTAGAGAGAGAGAGAGAGAGAGAGAGAGAGAAAGAGAGAGAGAGAGAGAGAGAGAGAGAGAGAGAGATGAGCTGAAAAGAAACGAGAAGCAGCCATCGACTACAGCGCCCTCATCTGGCATGCTACACCAACAGCTCTGTTTGTGTGTGTGTGTGTGTGTGTGTGTGTGTGTGTGTGTGTGTGTGTGTGTGTGTGTGTGTGTGTGTGTGTGTGTGTGTGTGTGTGTGTGTTTCTCATAATTATCTTCTGTATCTGTTCACGGTTTGAGCTAAAAAAATGATTTAAAAAACAAAACCTACCATAAGCTGCTTATCATGACTCACTCATTCACCCATTATGACATTATTATAATTATTGAAGTTATTAGTTCATCTATGAAATGTCTGATGTTTTAGTGTGAAACTTGACGTCACTATGAGGCGATGAGCCAGATGAGAAGCAGAAAAACAGTTGTTCTGAGTTTTTACTCACATTTCCACGATGATCCTGTTCCGGGTTTTCTGTAGAGCGAGGAAACAGTCATTAACACATTAAAGGAATAAAGGTGCTGGTTTGACAACCTGAAGGGTAAAAATGAGAATGAGAGAAAAAGTGAAGTCCACCAGAAGCCACAGCATCCAGAGACGGCGTCACGTCATTGACTGACAATGATAAAAAAAACCTTTTAGAACAGTTTTTACTGATTGTTGGGACCAACCAATGGCTCATCCTCTGCTTGATAAACCATTTCCAGCATGTGGATATTTAAATCAGAAGCTGAATCAAACTGTTGAATGTTGCAGCGTTTTGGTGGAAACGTCAGAAACGTGAAGCACGTTGAACATGCAGACTGATGTTCACACTCCAGGTGCTCCTCAACGTGGACGACTGGCCGGACGTTGAATCTCAAACAAATAAACTCAACATGCTGAATTACTGTGGAGGGACTTTTACCAGCGCCGAGCCCAAACCGAGGAGACAGTTCCTCTGGTATGAACATCGTTTCTGATTAACTGCTGCTGCAGTTGTTTCAGACTAAACTGCATCACAGTAGGTTTGCTGATGGTGATGATGATGATGATATGATGATGATGATGATGGATTGTTTGTGGACTCAGTTTCCATGGCAACCTGAAGCTTCAAGCGTCACCAAAAGAGACAAAACTACTTCACCAGAGTTCGTTTCAATCGGAGAAACTTGACCAGCATGAACACGCCTGCCAGGAGACCTTCGACCAGATCCTCTGACCCGGAGGGTTTCAAAGTGTGGGGCAGGGGCAAGAGGCAGGGGCAGATTAAGGGGCAGGCCCGAAAGATAAATTACAATCCTGTAGTTTGCCGGCTTCAGTAATGGCAAATGAATTTCACTTGTACTATATGACAGTTTTCCACCACTTGACAGCTTTCATTTACCCTGTTTATCACATTCACCCGTTCACACACACACATTCACACTCAGTCCGTCCACTGGGAGCAGTCTGGGGTTCAGTGTCTTGCTCAAGGACACTTCGACATGTGGACAGGGGGAGATGGGGAATCGGACCTGCAAACTTCCAGCCGCTCTCTTTAAAGTTCTTTTGTTTCCTCATCCATCTCACCACCTGTCCTGTATCTTTCTCTCCTTCAGGATTCTGTTCGTTGTAGTAAAACTGGATCATCACGTTTTGAGTTTTTAAAAAAGTCAATCTTCTGCAAAATCCACTTCCTAAAGGTTCTCCAGCAGTACTAATCGTCCCCATACCTGGACTGACGTCCCAGAAGTGAAGACAGTCTGTCCTCTCTCTCCCTGGCTTGTTTCAGGTTTAAAAAGTGTGTTGCTCCAAGCAGCCAATCAGAATCAAACCCTATATAGTGTCATCGGGGGTTTAGCCAATCCCAATCAAGGTAGGCCCTCCCTTTGACTCCTCCCACAATTAGGCAGCTCTGCTCTGGCACATGGCACCACGAGAGGAAGTACTGAAGACACTGAACCCCAGACTGCTCCTGACTGATGGACTGAGCTCCTGAACATGGCACTGGTGTGAATGTGTGTGTGAACGGGTGAATGTGATCAACAGTGTAAAGCTCTGTGGGGTCGGCTCAAGCAGGTGAAGAATGATGGGTCAGAGTGAGAGTGAGAGTGAGAGTGAGAGTTAGAGTGAGAGTGAGAGTTAGAGTCAGAGTTAGGGTCAGAGTTAGAGTTAGAGTTTGAGTGAGAGTGAGAGTGAGAGTGAGTGAGAATGAGAGTGAGAGTCAGAGTTAGGGTCAGAGTTAGGGTCACAGTTAGAGTGAGAGTGAGAGTTAGAGTGAGAGTTCGGTTTAATGGTGGAGGATGTTTAACCAGGATATTCTCACACACTTTGAAATCCTCTGATTCAACCAACATGATGAGAAAATCAAAATGAGCATTTGAACACAGTGAAAAGCAGCTCGTTTCCTGAAGCACAGTAAAGACACAGATGAGGAGGAACAGACTCAACACAGGGAGAAACTGATCACACATGCGTGTACATGAAGAAATGAAGGAGAAGGGAAAGTCCTGGACTCTGTGGAAGGAGAAGTGATCTTTACCTGACGCAGCGAAGAACTCCCAGCGGAGCTGAGGGTTCGAGGCTGCCAGCGGAGACCTGACACTCATTTCAAACTCTACAGCCAAATGAACACATCATGATGGGGGGGTGGGGGGGTGGGGGGGTGGGGTGGTGGGGGGTAGAGAGGAAGGGGGGTGATGGAGACAGAGACGTCAAAATAAAGAGTCGTTCTGGAAACGTTTCCTCAGGATCATTTCTGTGTTCATTTGGCCTGAAAAGCTCAACGAGAGGAGATCAGACCAGCAAAGTATTTCATTAAATACTTTTACACTAATAATGTAGATGAAGTTAACGTCGTTGTGCTTTGAGATTTTTACTTCCAAATAACCGTTTCTCCTTCCTTCAATTACAATTTATTTGAATTCAGTCGTTTTGAATTTGTGGATCATGGAAGCGTCACACGTAATGACGAGGTTCTGTTGGTATTTAGAAATGGTCGTCAGTTAATGTCCCAAAATCTAATACATTGGTCCTTGGATGATGGAAATTCATCCCTGAAGATTTCATGCAATTCGGGTTAATAGTTTGTTGTGAAAAGTTGGTGAAATACAATTAATAAATACACGCAAACAAGAACAGAATTTCCCTCCAACGTCGGTGGGCCAAGGAAACAAAACAAACAATAATCCAACTTATCTAAGTTTTTCGTTTGTATATTGCAAAAGCTGATATCTCAATAATTATAACATATTTAATGTGCAACCACTAATGACAACTGAATAAAGATTTTAGATTATTTAAAAAGCCTCTGGTCATCATTTAGAACAAATACAGTCTTATACCCACAAAATACTGTAATCCTAATCAGGATCAGATTAAAGACCTGAAGAGGAGCAGATTACAACTGTTAAATGGGATTAGCAGAGAGTTTTATTGTTAAATAATTATTATATTGTTTTTTTTTCCAGTTGAATGTCTTAAATAGTCTTGAAATAAAAGACTTAGAACTTATTCACGTTCTCTTATTCTTTGTTTGTATTTTCATTGTTTTATTCAGTTTTTAACGTTCATTTAATCTTGTCTGTCATTTTACTGTTAAACGTTGTGGAAGTTTAACCTTTAATCCTGTTTTTCTTGTTTAATCACTTTGTTGAACTCAATACAATTCACATAAAATGTTTTTATTACAGTATAATTGGTCATGTTTAACTGCTTTTCTGTACATCTTGTCGGCTCTCAGCATCTTTTCTTATCTTCTTTGTAAAAAGAGAGAATTATAAATCATCAGAAGGAAATTAGAGAGGAAAACCTTGAGAAGCAGAAAGAAAAAGATTTGAACTGAAGCCGAGGAAAGAGAAAGCAGCAGCAGGTTGGTGTCTGGGTGGTTGTCATGGTTTCACCTGTGTTGGGATGAAGTCCCACTGACGAAGCTGCAGATGAGTTCGGAGTCGTCGCCGCCGTCTGCCACGTCTCGTCTGAGCAGGAAGCTCTCCCCTGAACACAGCGATCCATGGGTTCAGTCGGAGGGGAGACTCTTCTATTAGAGGTTTTATTCTTTGTGTCTCACCTGACGCTGCGGCGCTTCGACTCCAGACTGGACGAGCTTTTCACTCCGGGATTCGCTCGTTGTTTGTTCTTGTTTGACTTCTGAAAACAGAATTTAAAGCACCTACATGACAGACGACCTGCGGTGAAACGTTTTGGAGAAAAGCCACCAGGTGGCGTGAGCGAGGCGGCGTTCAGACCTGCAGACTGTCTCTGTTCAGCCGGGTTTGGTTTCCCTCGCTCTGCTGGATGACCTCCGCTCTTTATGAAGCTTTCCTCGTGTTTCTGCAGCTCCTGTTAGAAACACAGGAGTTTGATCAGGAAGGATCTCTAGATTTCAGCATCTCAAATTCAGCAAGACGCCAACACAGAGGAGCTCACGATGGACAAAACACAGAAGGTTTTCTCTGGGACAGGATTGAACTTTTTCTTTAAAATGAATGAAAAATACTTTATTATAAAAAATGGATTTTGACTTTTGTCTCGGCCACTTTAATGTAAAAACATCTTTCCTTTTTATTTAATATTGTGGCTCCAATCCTCTTTGAACCAAACTGATGTGAGAATTAAAATGACATAAAGTAAAGAGGACAGAAAGGAAATGTGTCTTTGGTTTCTTCACAATAAATATTATAACACAGGAAAGTCTCTTGATTTCCGTTTGAAATAACATCAGAGCTGCGAGGAAGATGAATTTGTGGGATGAGCAGCAGAGTGTGAGCGTTGTGTTTCCTCCTACACAAGATATTTAACTGTGAAATGTTCTGGCTGAGTTTGTTTCTGTGGTTCCTGTTTATTGAAGAAACACTTTCTTAATGTGACGTTTGGTTTCTGGTTTCTTTGATCATCCGAACTACCAAAGAGTTCATCACATAGAAAATCTATTGAACAAAGTTTTCACTGGATTATCCCACAAACTCTCCTCATGCCACAAATGCATGTTTCTAATGAAGGCGGAAACTTTAAACAGGAAATAATCAAAGTAGGGAGGTCCCGATCCGATCGGTAGATATCGGATCGGGGCCGATATTGGTGATTTGTGAGTGATCGTGAATCGGCAAATCCAGCCGATCACCCTGCCGATCTAAAAAAATTGATAAAAAAAACATTTCAGCTGTAAAGCAGGTCCCGTGTGCGACCTGCCGTAAACTGAGGTGAGCAGCCTGAAGCCAGTGAGAGGATCAACCAGCAGTCTGGAGGGAGTTTAGGGTGGATAACCAAACCAGTCCTGAGAGGTGGAGCACCAGAGCTTCGTCTGACCAGTGGCGGGCCGTCAGGGCCGTCAGGCTTCTCTGAAGGCCTGAGAACAAGATCTCCATCTCAGACTGATGTTGATCATATTTGGTCCATGAATACTTTTTAAATAATTCCAAACTGTCTGTCTGCTTCCTCTCATAGCTCCTCCCCGTCGGCTGCTTCCAGACTGAACTTCTATATTAAAGCTTTGAACCAATCACAGTCCAGCCATCATCTGTTGCCGGGTAAAGAAATCTGCCTGAGGCCTTCAGGTTCAGTTCTGCAGGCGTCTGCTGTGTAAAACAAGTGTCGGTCGCTGCTGCTTCAACCAATCAGATTTTGATATTGATGACTCAGGACCTTCTAGAAGGCCGAGGGTGATGTCAGCATATTCAAGCCCTCTGATTGGATGGTCAGAGAGTTCACTCTCCAGCTAGCTGACTGCATCTGTAGTGAGCTGCACAAACAGAAATTTAGTTCTGTTGATTTAATAAAGGTTTTATCAACCCACAATGACTAAAGGAGAAGATAAAGAGATTTGGTTGCAGATTTATTGTCTAAACAATTTTCAAAACGGACTTTTCCAAGAGGTCATGAACGCACCGCAGCACTAAAGCGCAGAGGTCCGGTGCAATTTATCTGCTTCACTACAAACTCCATGGCAGGATTCAGGATTATATTATTTGCTATTAAATTATTTTCAAGACCACAAAAAGCTGACGTTTGTCACCGTCCTCGACCCCCAGAAGTTTTGGGAAAAGCAGCTGCTATTTTATGCAGCTGAAGGAGAGAATGAACTTGGATGTTGTTCATTCATAAAGGTATTTATTCTACTGCCGTCAAGTGAGCAGGCGCTCGCTGAAGCAGCTTCAAGTGAGCCCGCACTTGTTTTTTGCTGCGCTTTTGTAGTGCTTTTACGGTAAAACACCAGAGAGCAACAGCCGCAAAGCTGAAAAGAAACCCTTCAAAATAAAAGCCCAGAAAGCAGCGACACACAGACACGATAGATAGATAGATAGATAGATAGATAGATAGATAGATAGATAGATAGATAGATAGATAGATAGATAGATAGATAGATAGATAGATAGATAGAATGCAATATTAGTGCGGCCACAACAGTGAAAATAAACCCTTCAAAATAAAAGCCTCTCATCTCTTTTCATCCATCCATTTTCTCTCTCTTACCCGTGTCCGGGTGGTGGGGGTGTCAGTCTGAGCACATTGCACCATTAAGAACCTTCCTGCAGGTGGTAAGCCCACAGGAAGGTGGCGCTGACGTGGGACATGAACCCTCTACTTTGAGACTGAGAGTCTCGTGCTCTACCTACTGAACTGAGTGCGTTTAACACAACTAATTTGATAAGACATCTAAAAAGTAAACAACTCTCGACTTTACAATACTTTTTTTTTTTTTCAAATGAAACCCAGTGAATCAGTTAGACTAAGTTAAGATAAATAAGAGAAACAAGACTGCAGAGTGTAACTGGGTTTTTGTTGTTCTGACTGAATAAAGTTTAAATAAGTTCTTAAGTCATTCTGAGAAGAATCTTGATTCAATAAGTGAGTTTTAACAAACAAAGCTTCTGCCAATAGTGCTTTTAGCTTCAGACGTCTTAGTTGCTCCAAAAATACACTATTGAGTATCTTTGCAATAACAATGTAAGTATCGGATCGGGAAAGTATGGGGACGTCCCTAAATCAAAGTATGAGACACATTGTTAGAGCAGAGAAATAATTCAACAAATTAAAATTTCTTTACTTTTTCTACAGTTTACTGAACATGTCTAAATGAAACGAGACGTATTTTAGTTGCAGATTAGAAAATCATAATAATTCTGCAGCAGTGTTTTGAGATTTTAGCAAAATTTTGTTTAAAAAAACTGAAGATTTTTAGCAGCTACAAGTTTAAAACCTGAACTGACCGCTGGCAGTGAGGTGGGTCTGGTCAGTGGGGAGGAATTCTCCTCTGTTTCCTCAGAAGCTGCACTCGTCCCTCTTTGCATCTCTTCAGCCTTCGTCAACACTGGACCTGCCTGTCCAGCAGGGGGCAGTACAGCGGGGGACGGGGAGGAGGCCGCATCCCCGGAGCCGGCTGAGGATTTGGACGGCGATGCCTGGAATCGAGGAGGAGACTCTCTTCCTTGGCTTTCGGGCGTGACGGGAACGTCGTCACTTCCAACGTCGCCGTTAACTCGGAGCAAACCATCAGCCTGAAGCAGGAGGAACCAAAAATAGAATCAGAAGAGAAACAGAAGAACGTCAGACTGGTGGTTCTCTTCACACCATCCTCTTCCAATCAGGCCTCACTAAACATTCGTGTATCTAAAACCGGAAGTGAAGCAGAACATGGAGCATCAAAACAGAGTAAATTAATCTGTAAACTAACGTGATGAAACAGAAACGTTTCACATTTTATTACTTGGAAATCCAGGTTGTTGTGTTCCAGTTGACGAAACGTCCCAGGTCATGTCATACTGCTAAATTATTTCTGAACAAACGACTGACAATAATTCTATGATTTCATACCGTCAGGAAACCCTGTGGCAGACTTCATGTGTGTCATTAAAATGCTCTGAAAGTAGTATTAAGAAAGAAAAATCTGATTTTTCATAAACATTTGACATTTTAAAATCTGAACTCCAAGTTTTTAAAGCCGTCCAAGAACAAACTTTGTATTTTTCCTGCTCTTCAACTCACAAAACTACTGGGAATTCCGAGTTACGAGCACAACTGGAACATCAAGTTGTAAAATGTATTTACTGATTATGAAGAAACTGTTTCAAAGAGTTGTGGGGATTTGTTGGTATGTGCTTGGTCGAGGCTTGGAGGTGTAATTGTTCGATTCCTGAGTCACACTGTGGTAAAGCTCGGTTAACCAGGTTGGATCCCTCAGTCAAAATGCCCCCTGCTGAGCAGCTCCAAACCAAACACTGAACCAACCAGAGAAGAAGAATCTGTGAGATGAAGTGGAAACGGGATTTATTGGACAGAAGCTGTTAGTTTTCTGTTTCTTCCAGTTAAATAAGCAGCTGAGTTTATTTTTCATTAGTGACACACTGCGGCTCTGTATGTTTAGTCTGATTCTAAGTAGAAGGTTTCTTCCTATGAAAAAGGGAGTTTTTCCTTTCCTGTGTGTGCTCCTGTAGAACTGTTGGTTTTCCTCTGTAAGTGTTTATAAATGACGTTAATGGATGACTCAAATGAAATAGAATTATAATCAAACTTTATTCACCCTCTTGGGGAAATTGCTTTCCACACTGACCCCTCCTATTATGGGGTCAAGGGTCATGCTCAGGGTCCCACAGTGGCGATACGTCCAGCTGTGGGATTTGAACCTGCAAACTCCAGATCCCAAGTCGGTTTCTCTGTTTCTCTAACCTGCAGGTCTCCACTGCCCACCGAATTAAACTGAACTGAAAATAAAACGTTTATGAGGACCTGAAAGGACGATGTGTTGCTTTAGCTGCCAGATGATTTACCAAGAGGTTGATCATTATGTGTGAATAATAACGTTTTACATCTCAGACTGTTCCACTAACAAAACCTAAATGAACAAGATAATTGAAGGTGATATAAAAATGCTAATAAAGCAGTGAAGACCCCGGCTGCGGCCATTAGGAGCCTCTCTGAGGAGCGAGCCCAAACAAAGGGGCAGTGATGTATGTGTGAGCGGTAACTTAAGACACGGCGGAGCCGTCGGGTGAATGGCGGCTCTCAGTTGGCCTCCGCCGTCTCGTCCCGCCGCTCCGGCCTGTGTGGGCCGTCTTTGTCCAGGAGGAGACCACTTCACATTGAGAGGGTCCTACTTGTCCACTTCTTAAGTCAATAGGGAACAGAGGCCTCCATTCAGCGCCGGGCTCCGCTCAGACTCCAGACAAGGAATTCCAGAAAAGCCCTGTGCCTCGTTTGGTCTGATAACCCCCCACCACCACCACCACCCCACCACACCACCACCCCACCACCACCACCACCCCACCCCCCACGCCACCAAAACACAAGATCTCATTTTCAAAAGCCCATTTGGACATTTCCTTCTAACAGAAAGGGAAACGGATCCTGTTGAAGGTCCTTTGAGCTAAACTCAAACATTACATGGTTTTCTGGTGTTTTCCTCCAGACTGGCTCGTCACCATGGTAACTTCTCTGGTATTCCAATGCAAAGGCCAAGAGGTCTGAAGGGGGATCCACCCCCCGGGGGTGGGGGTGTGGGTGGGGGGGAGTTATTAACCGACACCGGGAAGCAACCATTCGGCCGTGAACCCGGTCAAACCAATCAAATCTGCTGGTTTCATGTCCAGAAAGAAAAGAGCCTGAAGAAAAGAAACTGCAGGTTGGATTGTAGGACGACTCGTCCACAGACAGGATGAAAATAAATCCTGTACAATGTACTTTCACATATTATTCTTCCTGATTGATATCTTATATATTTCTCATAAATCTAGTATATGTCCATATATATTTAGTATCGTACCAAATTTCGCTTCCCACACCTCAGATGTACCCCTCACCCTAAGGACGGCTTCATAATGAAATATATATCTTATGTTATTGTGTCAAATATACTTAACAATCCTTCCAAATGTGTCAAATATACTTTGAAATCCTTCAACTCAATAATACTGAAAGAGTTAGTGGTGGACGAGTCGTCCAGGGTTGCAGTTTTGTTGACGAGTTGTCGTTGGACCTGCAGGTTGTCCACACATGGAGCTGTCAGGGTCCTTCATCAGGTCAACGTTCAGAAAGACTCAAAACTCTCAAACCAAAGAAAAAAACACACTTTTTTAGTAAAATTTAGTTCCATTTGTTGACCTTCTGCTCTTTTATCTGTGAAATGAATAAAGTATGCACTTGTTTTATCTCTTTTCTGGCTCCAACCAACAACATTAGCTCCTATCAGCCTGTCAACGTGATTATCTTGGATAAATGTTAACGGGAGGCGACAGCCAGTCAGAAATAATGGAGTGGTGGTTCTTTAATTTGACCTTCCTGTGAATCAGTAAACTGTTGGTTTGATGGATTTCTGCTTCGTTCAGTGAAGTGAGCCAGCGGCTGAGAGGATCTGGACTGACCTCCGTCTCAGAGACAGAAAACTGGATTATTCAGAGAAAACCTGGAAGAACTGGAGCAGATGTCTTTTTGTCTATATTGATAATGAGCATTAATTCCCATGTTATTCTACATTTACTGCACAAGTTCACCTGTAATGTTCAGCGTGAAGGGAGAAGCATGCAGACAGAACGGCTGTGGACTGAGGCTCAGTGAGGTGAGAACATGAATTATTATTTCAAGTGTTTCAGTGGAGAAAGTCCCTGATGCTGATGAGACTGAGTTTCCCCTGCGCCCCGCCTGCTGTTAGTAGCTGACGTTTCTGCCTCTCACCTTGCTGCTCCAGGTCTCGGCGGCGGCGGCGGGTCGGGACAGGTAAGGCTTGGGCGTCAGTAAAGGCACAGGATTGGGCGACAGGGTTCGGCTCGACGGCGGCTCGGACGAGCGAGAGCGGATCTGAGGCCGGTGGTGCGACGGCGGGTCTCTGGGAAACTCCTCGACTCGAGCCTCCAGCGTGGACGTGAACTTGGGCGCCGGGGCGGACTGCTGCCGCAGGTACCGCAGCGGGCCGTCGGGGTCCGGGTCGAAGGGGTCCGGGGTGGTGGGCGAGGCCGACAGGGAGAGGGAGAGCGGGAAGGCGGAGCAGGTGAAGGCGGGGTCGGCCGACACGCTGCGGTCCAGCAGCTTGGGCAGCTGCAGGCGCTCCAGGACGGCCTCGCTGATGGAGAAACGCTGCGCGTAGCGCTGCAGGATGGCCGACGCCTCCTCCGGGGTTCTGGCGCCGCGGTACGCCAGCCGCAGGTCCTCCTCACGCCGCTCCCTGCTCGCACGGCAACACGGAGAAAAGCAGGCGAAACAGGTTCAGAAGAGTCGGAGTCGATTGTGAGCCGCTTCGTGGCTCTACTGGGAGGAAACAACACGTTTTACAGCAAAACCTTCTTTAAGAGGCGTCTTTCAATCCCCAGAGTGACGGTTCTAATCCCAATCTGCGTCGCTGCATGGAATTAAACACTGCAACATCAGATTACCCCTGAAGTTATACCCCACGGCCACGGGGCAACTGTGTCAGTAACATGAGAAGGTATGAGACGAAGGAGATTATTAGGGTCTGAGCACTGAAAGGGCCCAAGGACCTTATTGAATTTCCTCGTATTATTATTATTATTATTATTATTATTATTATTATTATTATTATTATTAATAATATTATTTAGTTATTTTATTTAGTCCCCCCCCAAATACGCCTAAAGAATGCCTAAATATACACAACTTTGCACAGTCAACAGTTTGATCATTTGGAGGAATCACACATGTGACTGGAAAAATGGCTCAACAGCGCCACCTGCAAAATTGTAAAAATTCTGCCCCCGGATCCCGTTTCACCTAGAGCTACGAAAGACGGCACATATATGTAACACCTCAAGACACACGTCTCTTACACACATACCGAAAACTCAACAGGAAGTCGGCCATTTTGAAATATATAATGGATTTTTGCTCATATTGGCCCAAATTGAATTTTCCAGAGAGAACTAGTACTATTGGGTCATTTAAATTTACCTGGACAGTGGCCTGGCGATTGAGAAACAAAGCTTACTTAAATCATTAAAAATATCTGAGGGCGTGGCCAAAGTTTGACATTTTGCCAAGAAACAGGAAGTGCAGGGTAAAAACAGGAAGTGCAGGGCAAAAACAGGAAGTGGGTAAAAACAGGAAGTGGGTAAAAACAGGAAGTGATGTGTAAAAGGCCTTCACATGGCTTAATCAGCTTCAAACTTCAAACATTGCATCAGAGTCCGGCCCTCATCACAGCTAAGTCACAATGACGACTATCAGCCATAGCGCCACCTGCTGGAAACAGGAAGTACAGTCTCCATAACCTGTCCATTCTCCTACTGACCCCAAATTTCACACTTTCCGTTAAACGAGGTACGTATGCCCACTGTCACTCTCAGTAGTCCTGCAAGTAGCGAGAACGGTTCTCTGCTTGCAGCCTTGATATTCATATCAATATATCCATATATGACTATATTTTAAGATTTATTTCCATTTGTATTTTATTTTGGAGCATATGCTCCTTCGCAAGGTCACATAGTAGATCTTATGAGGAGTCGTCAACGAACACGCACGTCTTTGAAGGCAGAGAAAACGCCTTCATGCAACCTGCACAGACAGCTCTCCGGCTGGAATCAAACCGGGTTTCTCCTGCTGTGAGGCCGTGCAGCGTTTATCATGCAGCATATCTTTTTAACAAGATCATCATAAACTTCATTGCACTGCAGTTCTGAATTCATAAAACACTTTTTTTATCTCACTTTAAAGGTTTACTTCTTTACTTTCATACGTTTCTAACAAGCTGCTTCAGCTGCATCTTCAACTGGCTTCACTTCCACATTTACAAGATTAAAACATCGACAGAGAAACTGCATTTCCCTCTTCTGGCTTTACATTATAATCAACAAAATCTGCTTCACCTTTCAGACAGACCTGCTCCGGTGTCTTTCTGTAGGAGAACTACTTCAGAAAAAGCTTCAGCAGGATTGAGCTCTTCCGTCTCTGTTATTACTAAACTGCACACGCAGACATCAGCGCTCAGCAGAACACAAACCCAACTGGTTTCATGTGAACGTCACCTACTTGTCCTCCACGATCTCTCTGTACGTCTTGATGCTTCTCCTCCTCTGGGAGACGCAGCTTCCTCCGGACATCAGCTGCTCCATCATCTTCCTCTCCTCCTCCTTCTTGATCAGGTCCTGGGAAATGCTCCTCCTACGGTTCTTCCATCGGGCCAGATCCTGACCGGCACACGCACGCACACACACACACACACACACACACACACACACACACACACACACACACACACACACACACACACACACACACACACACACACACACACACACACACACACACACACACACACACACACACACACACACACACACACACACACACACACACACACGGCATGATGAGTTATACATATAGAATTTTCCCGTCACTCCGGCCACACTGACGTGACGCTGTGGAGGCAGAAAACAGACTCCGGCTTTTCAATCAGCTCAGTGTGACTTTATGAAGAGTTTTTCCTGCATTGCAACCTTTAGGAGGTGAGTGATGATGATGATGATGATGACGATGATGATGATGAGGTCTGCAACACTCACGTCCTGCCAGTGATCCTCCTCCTCCTTCATCTGGTTGTACTGGTTGTGCATCAGCTCGTGTCGGGCCTGACTGTGTGGCTGCAGGATTCCCTCATCCTCACCGCGCATGTCAATCATACTCACACTCCTGGAGGGACACACACACACACACACACACACACACACACACACACACACACACACACACACACACACACACACACACACACACACACACACACACACACACACACACACACACACACACACACACACACACACACACACACTTGTTTGGGGACATTTCGATAGATTTCTTTCACTGCATTTCAATTTGTATTATTACCTGTTTACTGATACTTGAGTGGCTATAATTCTTTTCTACTTCAGCCAAAACATAATAAGGAAATCACTGATGAATTTTCAATATGTTGAGCGTCATGAGATAATGACTCTGTATCCAGAAACTTAAATATCTCTTCCATCTGTTGAAATAAATCCTCACACTCACCTCGAAGGTGAAACGTTCCTTTTCCCCTCAAACACAATCAGACTGGATTAACTCCTCTTGATTTCATCTGCTCACTAAATACTTTCATGTCAGAATGAAATTTGTTTCAACAAAAAATGTATGAGGACATAATTTAATAATAAGCTGCTGTTCAGGTGAAGGCAGCTGAAACTAAACAGATTGAAGCAGGAGTTCATTGAGAATCTTCAGGAAGTGTCTTTGCTTTACAGAAAGTGAACAAAACAGTGTTAAAACATTCAGCTTTAGCTTCAGTCCGAGACAGACATGGATAGTTAGGGCCATGCAGGCGAGTTTAATATTCAGCACAAAACCAGAAGCAGGTCAAGAACTTAAACTTTTGTTTGGAGAAAAGTTCTGCTCATCATGAGACTGACAACGTAGGAAGGAACTCCCTGGACCAACATCCCAAAAGGAAGCGTGCTTTAATCAAACTGACGTAACGGAGCTTAAAAAGCAAAGTGGAGAACCTGTCAGAGGAAAGAGCTTCTAGCTGGAGATGACTGACATGTTGTTTTTGTGCTTTCAAACTTTTAGAGGGTGGTCCAGGTAACGGTGGAGATTATCAGTGGAACCGTCTGTCAGAACTTTCAAACACACATGAATCATCTCCAGATTCCTTTCAGCTTCATGGTAAGCTGCACTTTCAGAGCTTCATTCAGTGGGATGACATGATGAGGCGTCGGCACGTTACGTGAAACATGCAGAAGCTCTGCCGCGGAGTTTAGAAAGTCTTTCTGACTGCGATTGACCACAGCAGGAACTTCAAACTCATCGCAGACAGTATGACTGCAGCGAAGCAAAAGAACTAAAAAAAACCTTCAAGATTTACTAGAAACAAGTTTTTATAAAGATATTTCAATGAGTGAAAGCCAACGATGCTCAAGTACAAAGATGTGCGCTAAAATAAGTAGCTTAACTTTTATTTGAGTAAAGAAAGTGGGAAAATCAGAATGATCATCAAGAAAATCATGTTCAATACAAGGAAAGATTATTGTCCATAAAATAGATGAATTCTTGTTCCTATGCCTCCAGAAAACCAGAAAATACACATCTTGGCACCGTTTTTCTTCTTAGATCAATAAACATTAAATGTCTCTCGTTGTGTTTCTATAAAAAAAATCAAGCAACATGAAGAATGCACTAAACTGTTTTACATCAACTGTTGTTTTCCAATTTCTGCATCAACTCAAGTGAAATTACAGTCGTGGTGAAAGAATTTAAGACTAAAACTTGACTTTTCTCTCAGGATATTAACTTTTGGCCCTTTAACGGATCCCAGCAGGTCAGATTTTCCCACTTGCCTCCAGAAAACATTCCTATCACCTAAAGCCAGCTTTAGCAGACAGCCGAGTCTCTGAGCGATAAAAGACTTGAAACTTACTTTGCATCGTCTGACTCTCTGAATGAACAGAAGGTAGAGAACATGAAGAGAGAGCACAGTCACAATGAACATTCTGGAGAAGAACACTCCTCATCTACTCATGCAAATATTAAACTGAAGCAATGAAGTGTTATCTACGGAGGTGTGATCACACATGATGGATTAGTTCATCAGAAATCACAGGAAGAGGACAAACTGTCTGCTGGTTGGTTTTTTAAGTTAAAGTAGACCACAAGGGGGCAGTCTTCTACAAAACTCTGATCCTCTGCTGCACTGCAAACCTGAACATCCCAGATAATAAGGTACATGTGGAAATGATCTCAGGATGCCGCTGACACTAAATCATTTAAGAAAAGAGAGACATGCATGTGGAATTAGGCCGCAGAAGAAGAAGAAGATGAAAGGAGCGGCTCTGTTTCAGGCTGTGGCCACCACTTTAGGTTTGGCCTGAACCACTAAGGTTCTTCACGCAGGCGGCTTCAAACCGAGCCGTCTGCTGACAGGCGGTGGTCTGCAGCCCACAAGAGAAGGAAAAGACTCTCTGAATGGAGACGACTTTCTGAAGACGGTCGCTTCTCACGTCAGGTTGAAAAATGGATATTTGCCATCTGGTGTCTTGGTGGAGAGTTTTCACCCTGGATTTAAGCCTGCAGCGTTAAACTATATGAAAGGATGAATTTGTGACTGTTTCAGCAGTTTTATCTAAATACAATGAAGAATTAGTGAAATAAACTGTTTGATAGATTATTCCCTCGTTGGACAAACAACCAGTTTCAGTTTATTGGAGCCAAATGTAAGAAACATTTGTGGGATTAACAGACATGAACATATTTTGATTCCAAGCAGCCGATTCTCATTTTGACTCGTCCTCAGGTACCTGGAAGCCACGAGCGTCAAACATGAGGCCTGTAGGCTAAAACCAGAATGTTAAAGAAACACATTTTCCTGACGAGTAGGGACACAACACAACTCTGAGACCCGAGCTGAGCATCAATGAAATCATATTGGCAATGAACGAGAGCTCCCTGGTTGTGGATGCAAAAGGCTGCAAATGCAACATTTTCAGGAGTTTTACTCGTCATTATATTGAATTTTGCACCAGGAATTTGGATCAAAATTGGTTTTATGTTGATAGTGGAGTGGTTTTCGGTACTAATTGTAAACCATTTAGCAAAAAGGGACTTTTTCAAAATGTAATAGTCGACAAAGAAAAGCTTTACAATTAGAATTTAAAGCTCATCCTGGCACTATTTTATCAGTCCGGCTAACTGGAGCTGATATCAGGCTGCCTGTGGCGGCGATCAGCTCGGTCTGCAGCTCGTCCCAAAGTGAGCAGCACAACCACAGAGTCAGAGGCTGCAGGATGCGACCGTCAGACTTCAGACCGTAAGAAGCAGGAGTCTGTCCGACTCAGTTCGGTTCTGACACAAAGAACCGTGAGCAGTTAAAGGAACCAGCGTCACGCAGACTTTATCCACTCGAGCCTCGAAGCACGAGTCGATATGAGAAGTAGCTGTTCAGCATCGACTGAGACGACTCAGCAGATTTACCATATCCTCTGCTGCTCATCCCACAAATGCATGTTTCTGGCAGTGTTACACATTAAACAGGGAAATAAACAGGAAGAAGCTGTAAGAACAAAGAAATAATCTGATGGACCTGAAATCCCTTACTTTTTATGTTCTTGGTATTTGAAACTAAATCAGATGAAACCATTAGATCTCCTAAACAGATTAACAATCATCCACTGAGGTCATGCACAGATAATAAAATGCTTCTTTTTGACATTTCTGAGTCCAGAGAGAAGAAAGGAATTGAAAGAGAAGACATTTTATCACAGTCCATGTATTGAAAGCTGCGATCGTAACGAGCGTTCATGCAGTCGTCGGGTTAATCTGCTTCCTCCTCGGCTCGCATGCTGTTAACGGGTTTTCAAGGGATCATGACCTTTGACCTTTGACCTTTGACTTCAGAGTTGAGGAAAGAAAACTTTGGTCTTAATGTGGTGTGGCTGCTGCGCGGAGCTCACTTTGCTGGAAGGCTGCAGTCCGACCACGGCGGCGGCGCCTCTCGCCGCTCGTCTCTCTCGCTCAGCGCTCGCCCTTTCCGCCGGCCTGTACCACTTGGTTCCGTTGAGGCGGTTGCCATGGCAGCGGGGAGAGGAAGGAAGTCCGAGGGACTCGGGTTGGTGCCGTGTTTGGGCGATGTCGGCCTTCGACCGGCCCGTTTGTCATCTCCCGGTGTGTCCGCGATGTCTTTCCTCAAGGCTGCGTCCTCTGTGGCGGCGCTCTGCGGCGTGGCGGCGCTCTGCGGCGTGGCGGCGCTCTGCGGCGTGGCGGCGCTCTGCGGCGTGGCGGCGGCCTCCCTCACTGTGAGAGCCGTGGAATGGTGGAAGAGCTCCTCTGAGCACGAGCGGGACGAAGTGCTGTGAAAAGCAAAAGCAAACGGAGCCGTTTTGCTGCCTGGTTATCGTCCCGCATCAGCAGACATTCCTCTGGAGGAGCCTGACGAAGGTTTGGAGGAGATAAATCTCCGAGGAGGAGACTGGAAGCACAGCGGCGTCTGTCAGCCGCTGATGAACAGCTACTTTGTAAGAGGCTTATTATTGAACTGTAAATTCCCAGAATGCACGGCGGGAAGGAGAGCGCGTCCAGCTGCAGGTTCAGGGTCACGGAAGGAAGGAGGCTCATTTCCTCACATCCTGAGGGCGAGTCGCGTCTGCAGGCTCTCTGCAGGCCTGTGTACCAACACTGTCCACACCACACACGGATTT
Source organism: Lipophrys pholis (assembly GCF_963383615.2). Taxonomy (NCBI): domain Eukaryota; kingdom Metazoa; phylum Chordata; class Actinopteri; order Blenniiformes; family Blenniidae; genus Lipophrys; species Lipophrys pholis. The sequence continues at coordinate 1,441,469 of NC_137629.1, read as the reverse complement.
TAATCTCTACAAGTCTTGGAAATAAGGTCAAATCTGAAATGACTGCAGAGCTGCTCAGAGGATCAATAGTTATTCTTGGTCTCTGCAGACTGTATTTCTATTTCTAGACTTGGATTCTGTCTATTTAAAACACATGACTGCAGATGTTCTGGCTGAAACTCCAGTAGAATGAATATATTTTAAAGACTGTGTTTGGATCATTCTGCACAGGCTAAAACGAGACAGAGACGCTCAAACTGCTGCGAAGAAAATAATCTGTAGACAGAAATGTGATGAGCAGCTGCAGGCGGCAGGAAAATACAGGAGTGGTGCCTTCATGAGCAACTGGGAAACTTCCCCCCTCTGGAGGGGAGAGAGAGGTCCCTCCGACCATGTCAAACAGGGAACTTCCTAGTTGGAAAGTGGGAACAGAGCTTAAAGAAACACATTGAAATGGGAAGTGGGATTTTGTTGCTGATGCAGTTTGTAATGATCGCGTCTTATCACAGTTACAGTGAAAACAGCAGAATCTCAGCAGTTATTACCAGTTTGGACTGAATGTTATGTTTCATCGATCTGATGCCGTGCCTTATTCCAGATGTTAACAGATTAGAGATTAAGAAGACTCCTCCCAGCTGAACCAACAAACCATCTTAACCATCTAACGTCTTCGAGTCAAACTGGAAAACTGTTAAAAGACTCAAATCTGGAGCTGCTGATTCAACTTTAATTGAACTTGCCTCATCCTGTCAAAAATGCACAAATTCACAAATATTTAACTCTAGATTGTTTAACCAACGAGAGAATCCGCCTTCTGGAGCTGTTCTAGAACAAAACTCTCTTTTTCTGTGGACGTAGTGAGGCAAAATGTCTACTGAGGAATAACTCAAGTCCCCCGAAATGAAGGAAATGCAAACAACGTCACCAGGAAAAGGTTTTGGAAAAAAAAAACAACGTTTGCTCTTTAAAGTTGTGTCATGAATGAAACATCAGCCTGACTGGAGAATAAACTGGAGCTGGACTGTGAGCAAACATCCTCCGTGGAGAAATACACAGTTTACTCTGTGAAAAACTAGATTATTCTATTGGACTGTGACGACACGCTTTAACATATCTAAGCGTTTTATATCATACAACACGTATATTGATTGTATGTTTTCCTAAAAAAATGCACAAATTAATGATGCAGTTTGGATCCGGAGAGATTGTTTGGTTATGAAGAAGAGAAATTCACATTAAACTTTTGACAAACCTCAGAAATCCTTTTTTTTCCCCGAGAACAAAGTGACACACAGATTTATATTAAAGGTGATAGTTACTGTCTGGTGGGGGGACTCTTAATAACTGTGTGTAAATATCACATCAGCCTGAGCTGGAAATACAAAGAAAAGAAGCACTGTTCTCTCCCATCACTGTGTTGAAATATACAATCGAAGTCAGAGGCTCCAACCAGTTTCACCTCGAGGTCAAAAGTTCAGGACAATATTTCATATTAATATGATTTAACTGGTACTGCTGCTCTGGATGAGAGCGGCGGTGGAAACCATGATCAGGTGACAAAAAGCTGCCAAAAGGCACAACGGCAGGATTTAAAGAGCAGCTGTGAAACCTGGAGCCGAAGCAGCAGAGAAAACTGGAGTCTGGATGATCCCGACTAACTGGAACATTGTTTTTGGACACAGGTGCAGGACTGCAGATTACCGAGTGCAGCGTTTCACTGTTTTCAGTGGCAAACGTTGAATTTATGGAGGAGAAGCAGGAATGTCTGTTTCTGGCTTTGGGGAGGATGAAGTCAACTCAACAAACACAGAGATGTAGAAAAAAGCTGCACTGTTAACTCAACACGTTGCTCAGAGGGACATTTCTCCAGATGAATGATTTCTAACACCAACTTGGTTGAAAAAAACTCAACTGGTTTAAAGTCTGTATTTGGCTGCTTGCACTGTGGATCGTCTGCCTCCACCGTCATTAAATCCATGACTTCAACCTCAACTGTGTCGTACTACTTCAAACATATTGAAAAGGGATCTCAGGCTGAAGCAGCATGTACAACGTGAGATTAACACGGACTGTCAGTTCTTTCAATCCCTAATCATTATTTTTGTAAAAGTTATTAACATCATCAGCATCCTTATGATTATTATCATTATTAATGCTCTAGATCAGGTTTGTCAAACACATTTTATTCCAGTGTTTACACCATAGAGATTTAACCTTATGTGTTATATTGTAAAGCACTTTGGTTAATTTTAAATGCTGATTATAAAGTTGCTTGCTGGACACATTGAGCCCAACTTCCTGTTGAGTTGACCGGTAAGAAGGAATCTGGTTATTTTATATTTTCAGAATCAGAAGATCTCCTCAGGAAGAAGATCGAGTAATACTCAATAAACGTGTCATTGATTTCAAGATCAAAAACTATGATGGAGTCAATCAAACCTCTTCGACGTGACAGAATGAGATTAGAATTTCTTTGATTTTGGGGGACATTAGAAGCATGAAGGGATTATAATGAGATGAAGGGGTGAATATTGGGTGAAAAAGAAGTCGGACGAGGACCTTTGCTCTGAGGAGACGTTCAGGTGAGGCTGGGGGAGGTTAAAGGTCAGAGGCTCACTGCTCCTCCTCACACCCACTGCATGGATCTCAATACAGGGTGTGGATGAAGGCTGCTGCCCCTCCTCTTCCTTCTCCTTCTCAACCTGCATGTGGGGTTCAGGGGGCGGGGTAGGGGGCGGGGCAGGGGGCGGGGCAGGAGTCACAGCTAGACTACAGACCTGGTTTGGACTAATGCATCACCCATTCACCACACACACACACACACACACACACACACACACACACACACACACACACACACACACACACACACACACACACACACACACACACACACACACACACACACACACACACACACACACACAGCAGGGGAACATGTGATCAGAGGACATGATGAACACACACCAGGTGTAAAAAACAATGAAATGAGGTGAAGGATGGAAATGGAGGGGGAGAAACAAGGAAACAATAAAGGTAAAATCAATTCATGCATTGTGACGGAACATGACAGGATGGACGAATGAACAGCAGGTGAAACACACAGATGACAAACCGCTGCACACGTCTCAGTCCTCAGCGTTTTCAAAAAGTGAACATGATGCTACTCAATCTGCAGATAGTTCAGATTAAGTATCTTGAGTGTCCTGCTGCTGTGTGTCAGACAGCCAGTGGAACCACACCCTGCGGCTGATTGCATTAAGGAATCCATCCAGCCAGCAGTCCATTTAAACCCTGAGAACAAACGACGCCGGCGCTGCAACGAGCCGACAAACAAAACACACTTCAGTCTCGAATCTTCTTCTTTGCTGCCTGATCCGAAAATAAAAACACACAAGTGGCCTCAGCCTCCTGGAAAACACCAGAGAAAAATAATCCGCAGCTGAAAGGTTCAACTTCACATGAAGTTTCACCGGCATCGACTCATGTTCACTGAATGCTTCACTGGTTTCTCCTCACACAGTGATGATTCTACTGCTTGGGCTCTTCATCCCAGAACCAGTTCACTCCACATCACGAGTGGCAAAACTATAAGTTCAACTCGGCCACTCCACGTCCTGCTCACGTCACGGCTAAAATACGGCTCAGCGTACTGTGTCGACAACTGACAGCTACATTTTTACAATCTGTAGATGAGTTTTAGAAAAGTATAAATCTTCTGATCATGATGCAAAACCTTTAAAAACAATCTGATATGAAAGTATAAATCTCAGAATAATGAATGCAGGTTGAGGTGACTGTGGACCATCGTCTCAGTGGAGCTGCTGTAGGTTTAGATGCTGCAAGATCGCAGCTTCGCTCCTCTTCGAGCTCCACTAGAGTCCCAACAGGAAAACTACATATTTTCAGTATTTCAGCCGTTGCCGTGGAAACAGACATCGTTTTCAAAATGTTGCAGGGTAAACTTTTCAGAAATGAAAACACAGAAACGCTGTATTTACACAAATGTTGTCCTGTAATTATATTATATTATATTATATTATATTATATTATATTATATCCATCCATCCATCGTCTCCCTCTTATCCGTTTCCGGGTGGTGGTGGTGTCAGTCTGAGCACCGTCACCCAGATCACACTGACCCATTAAGAACCTTCCTGCAGGTGGAGAGCCCACAGGAAGGTGGAGAGCCCACAGGAAGGTGGAGAGCCCACAGGAAGGTGGAGAGCCCACAGGAAGGTGGAGAGCCCACAGGAAGGTGGCGCCCGGCGTGGGACATGAACCCTCTACCTTGAGATTGTGAGTCTCATGCTCTACCAACTGAGCGAGCTGGGGTATTATATTATATTATATTATATTATATTATATTATATTATATTATATTATATTATATGATATTAAGTATAAATATTCCTGATGAAAACTCTTTTTTTAATATCCATTGTCGTTTAGGCTCTTGGGAGATTGAGATTGTTTTCGCTGAACTGTATAACAGATTTCATTTGTATGGAAAACTTTTTAATCAGTTAAACTTTACTGGCTCCAGTTAACCGAACTTTCCTCATGTCCACACTCACCTAAAAGGTCTGTCTCCCCCTACAGGCGAGGTGGCGGTACTCCAGCTCTTGCGGCCCCCGTCCTCCTTGTCGCCCCTCTTCTTGCGGAGCGGCGTCGGCAGGTATCCGCTCTGGTTGCTCTTGTTGGGCAGGTACTGATTGAAGGGCATGGCGGTGCGCAGCTCGGTGACAGACGTCCGGCGGGCCAACATGTCGTCCTTACGGATGTCGGGCATCTTCCGGTGCGGCGGTCCGTCGGACTCCGAGTCGCTGCCGCGGCCTGACGAGGAGAAGAGGGACAGTGTGAGTGAAGTCGGTGGATTAACCCCCACAGTGGAGTCGTCTCGTGGTCGGAAAACGATGTCACACATGAAAAGAGGCGTTTTTCTGTCGCCGTGTTCTCTCTACGTTTATAAACACAAATAGTTTGTAAACCTGCAGAATCCATGAATACAAGAACACGACTAGTCTCATCTGCCTTCTGAACACTTCAGCATCACATACAAGTGATTCATTTTACACAAGTTGCATCACAATATAGTGACTTTAATTTCAAACCAATCAACACAATCCAGTTCATATGAACCTCAACCTGTTCGTTGACATGAACTTCATGCTGCTGGTGTCAAAATATGAGAAATAAATGAATCAATGAGAAAAGTAAGGTGTAGATAAATATTTTGTAAAGCCTTGAAATCTATTTATTTGAACATGTACAAAAACAATAAACAAGAGAAACAAATAGAATGAATAAAGTAAAAGACAGTCATCTAAAGGAGTAATCCAGAGGATACTCCACACTTTATAATGTGTGTTACATGTTCGACAAGGGGGAGAAGAAATAGAACTTTTCCATCCATCCCTCCCTCCATCCTTCCATCCCTCCATCCATCCATCCCTCCATCCATTTTTTTCATCCATCCATCCATCCCTCCATCCTTCCATCCCTCCATCCATCCATCCCTCCATCCATTTTTTTCATCCATCCATCCATCCCTCCATCCATCCATCCCTCCATCCATTTTTTTCATCCATCCATCCATCCCTCCATCCATCCTTCCATCCCTCCCTCCATCCATCCATCCATCCCTCCATCCATCCATCCCTCCATCCATCCATTTTTTTCATCCATCCATCCATCCATCCTTCCCTCCATCCCTCCATCCATCCCTCCTTCCATCCATCCATCCATCCACTTGAACTCTGCTCTTCATTTCAGTGGTGGATGATTATTCTAATCAGGATTCTAATCGTTGCATCTCGATTGGCTTCACGGTTCAATCAGTTGAAATCTTGATTCTTGATTCTTGGTTCACCTCTTTGTCGTGTCGTCAGACTTTTGTTCCGTCGTCGTCACTGAACTGTTTATAATCTCACAGAAAGGAAACATGAAACTGAGACGTTCCTTCAGAAAGCTCAAAGGATGAACCGGTGCTCTGCTGCCTCTTGCGTACGAGTTGCGGTGTTGTTAAGTCGTCCTTTAATCACACAACTATCTGGTGGCTTCACTTCCTGGGTGTTAATGCAGCTCAGCAGTCACCACCATCCCCCTCAAGTCTCCACAGTCACAAACTCCCAGCGAGCTGAGTCACCGTCAGGCAGAGAGAGAAGGCCAGCGATGAGTGACCGAGAGAAATCAGGCCTGAAAATAAGATTTGAACCTGAGTTTATTAGTTTATTTATATCAGCAGTTTCTCCTCAAGCTGCTCCATCACATCCCGGCGCAGCGCACTCCTGTGGCATCAGAGCACGGCGACATAAATCATCGGCACATTTGAATTGAGCAACAAAACGTTGGCCTGCAGTGAGTCCGTCTGCATCACACCGTAAAGTTTGTGTTTTAACGTGGGAGGAACCACCTGGCTGTGCAGAAGCTCAAGGACTTTCCCTGCTCGGAGTCTTGAATTCCTGGTCAAGGTGTCCTGATACGATCCTCAGACAGAACGGGAGGCTGGCTCGGAGGCTGGCATGTTTACAATTCCAGAGACGCAGCGCCGGCATGTCGTCACATTCTGCAAATCCTGCGGCGGATTTAATAAAACTCAGACCTCACAAAATATCTTCCTCAAGATGTTCAGCATGCGCAGGACCGCCGTCACCTCCCGGCACATTCCCTCGATGGATTTATGACTCATTGTTTACATTTTCCACATATGAACCCGCAACTTTCCCCAGATCCAAACCACCAAACGTCTAGGTTCAGAGGGAAAACGTGGACGCAGCCGAAGCTCTCGGAGGAATCAAATGTCCCGGTGGTGAATCTCTTCTATCGGCTCATCTCTACAGTCTGATGTGTTCTGAGCGGCTGGAGGTTCCTGCACTTCCACCATCCAGAGCTTCAGACTCTGAACCGACTGGAACCACCAGTGACTGAACCGCCCCACGGCGTGGATGAACATGAAGGCAGCGTTCATCAGGGTCTTCAGAGGAACGTGTTCACATCAGTAATGATCAGCATGAAGGGACGAGGGGACGCTGTGGAGTCCACGGAGCTTTTCACTAACGGAAAAGATCAAACAGAAATACTAATTAAAAATGGCAGCCGAGTCGATAAAAAGGAGCCTGAAGAGAAAATTATTCAATAATTTAAACATCTCAAGTAAAAACTCAGTTTTCGTTTCAGAAAAGTTTCGCATTTCGACAGAAACATTCTGAAAAACGTGTCCGTTTCCACGGCAACACTGAAGATGATGTAGTTTTCATGTTGGTCCACTAGTTGGTGCTGTTGTTATTTTTAGTACTGAAAGCACACACACACACACACACACACACACACACACACACACACACACACACACACACACACACACACACTGCGGGTAAGGTGATGAGTTATGTATGTATATAATTTTCCTGTCACTCCGGGTGCATTGATGTGACGCTGTGGCTGCAGAAAACAGACTGGATTGTTATTACTGTGACTGTCAAAATAAAACTACCAAGTTGGATTGTTATTACGGTGACTGTCAAAATAAAACCACCAAGTTGGATTGTTATTACGGTGACTGTCAAAATAAAACGACCAAGTTGGTTTGTTATTACTGTGACTGCCAAAATAAAACTACCAAGTTGGATTGTTATTCCGGTGACTGTCAAAATAAAACCACCAAGTTGGATTGTTATTACGGTGACTGTCAAAATAAAACGACCAAGTTGGATTGTTATGACTGTGACTGCCAAAATAAAACGACCAAGTTGGATTGTTATGACTGTGACTGCCAAAATAAAACTACCAAGTTGGATTGTTATTACGGTGACTGTCAAAATAAAACCACCAAGTTGGATTGTTATTACGGTGACTGTCAAAATAAAACCACCAAGTTGGATTGTTATTACGGTGACTGTCAAAATAAAACGACCAAGTTGGTTTGTTATGACTGTGACTGCCAAAATAAAACTACCAAGTTGGATTGTTATTACGGTGACTGTCAAAATAAAACCACCAAGTTGGATTGTTATTGCGATAACTTTCAAAATAAAACTACCAAGTTGGATTGTTATTACTGTGACTGTCAAAATAAAACCACCAAGTTGGATTGTTATTACGGTGACTGTCAAAATAAAACCACCAAGTTGGATTGTTATTACGGTGACTGTCAAAATAAAACCACCAAGTTGGATTGTTATTGCGATGACTTTCAAAATAAAACTAACAAGTTGGATTGTTATTACGATGACTGTCAAAATAAACTACCAAGTTGGATTGTTATTACGATGACTGTCAAAATAAACTACCAAGTTGGATTGTTATGACTGTGACTGTCAAAATAAACTACCAAGTTGGATTGTTATTACGGTGACTGTCAAAATAAAACCACCAAGTTGGATTGTTATTACGATCACAACCTTGAAAAGGTGTGAACCAGTGCTCTGGTCCAGTGTGGGAGTTCTCAGGCTTCCTTCCATCATTTCCAGTTTGAAGGTGTGTGTTTGTGTGTTTCCACTGGAAGACAACCTGCTCCACCCACTCATCCACAGACATCCCATAATACTAGATATAGGATGAACACAGTAACCACAATACAAACTCTCACAGCTTGTGGTAGAAGTATTTAGTTTGAGTGTTGGAGCTTTCTGAAGACAGAGACTCTTGAAGTGATGTTTTATATCACAAATCAGTTTGTCCTTGTTTGTAGAATTAAATTGGCACATATCAATACTGAGCTCAGTGACTGTCCTTGAATTTAAATGGGACAGTTTCTATTGACTTTCTGTATCCGCAGCAGCCCAACATCCAAACCGAGGCTGATTAAAATAACACATTTCTGGACACGGCACCAATTTCTGTTTTTCTTTTCATACATCAGAACGACTCTGTGAAAGATTTAAAGTTGAAAGTTATTCAGGAACGTTTTAATGACTCGACAGTTCATTATTTGATCACTTTTTCTTTTCTTGACTGATTAGTTCATTAGTTACAGCTCTGTGCTGGTTTGATCCTCGATCCGACATGCCATCAGATTCCAGAGCAGCCGAAGGGAACGAGTGAATGATGGATGAGTGAATATCACGACCATGTAAAGAGCGTTGAGACGATGTCATACAGAAGTAAATACTTGCATCATTAAACTGGCTTTAGGTTCAGATTGAAGTCATTTATAGTATATTAATGACATTGTCATCACGTACACTCTGCGGCGTGACATAGAAACACTTTAAAGCGTAATATGGGACATTTTTATGATTTAAAACTGGTTTGATTTTAGTTTATAGTCTCTGGTTACAGAACTACCATGGAGCAGGTTTTCAGCTCCTTTTGCTTGGAACAAACTACAAAAAACCCTGAAACTCAAAAACCTGGTTTCACTGGACTCTTTTAAAAAGTTGGTTAATGACTTGGACACAGACACATGTGTCCGCAGATGTTTTGAATAACAGACTTAATTTTTTAGCAACTTTGAATGTTTTTTTTAATGTTTTTACATTTTTGTTGTTTTCAATGAGTATAAAGTTTTGTCTGAAACTTTAATGTACTGCTGCTGTCTTGGCCAGGACGCTCTGGAAAAAGACATTTTTAATCTCAACAAATCTTTTCTGGTAAAATAAAGGTGAAATAAAATAAATCAAAATGTTACCGGTCCGGCCCACTCAGGATGAAATCGGGCTGAATGTGGCTCCTGAACCACAGAGGGACAGGATCTAGTTTCAACAGGTTCGACTGGATGAAGTTTATGTGGTTTTTATAAAATCTCAGACTAAATGACTCAATTCCAACGAACGCAGTAACTTTTCCTCCGATAAGAAACTTTACTTGACGTTTGTCTTCCACCTTCCTCCTCCTTTTCTCCTGTTTAGGACTCGACTCCAGCGTTTGTTCTGACGTTGGGAAGACGAGCAACTCGACCGTCGGACTAATCAGCTGTGAGTTTCTGGTGTTGGAGGAGAAAGTGATTGGATGATCCTGGAGAAGGACGGCAGGATGTTTTAAACTCACGTCAAAATAGTTCTTATTGTTGAAGAGCAAACACTGAAGTTTATCCAGGCCTGGAAACTCAAGGCTCCTTATTGAAAAGCAAGACGAGGTGATGAAGGAGGAAACTGGAGTTTTCCTTGTTTCTCAGAGTTTCATGTCAATAAGAGGAAAGTGCTGCTGTTTGCTGTTGGTGACAACATGGAGGATTTGGAGACAGCAGCTTCCTTCGCACTTCCCTCAAAACAAAAACACAGTGGGACAGGAAGCTTCGCCTCCACAATGAAAAGTACAACCTCTAATCTTTTACAGCCTCTCATTAAATGTTCAGAGGGAACAGATTCACAGGCAGTTTAGAAACATGAACAGAAACATGTGAAGCGTTCTGCACGGCTCTCATATGACAACAAACTCTCCTTTTAACGTGTTTTGTTACTTCAGCAAAAACCAAAAAGCTTCACCGATATTTATCTTTAGTTTGTCTTGAGGAAGTCAGTATCATGTGAAAGTTTTGCTTCTGTGTTGAATGAAGCAGAGAAAATATTCAGTTTACATGAAGCAACATAGATTATCTAACTCCTGTTTAAGTTTCTCTTTGCTTTGTATACATTATTTAATTCTCCTTTATCTAATTCTCCTTTATTGTTAAATTGTTTATCCCTCTCATGTTTTGAAAGTCTACTATTTATTCTGATCTTGCTGATGATGTAATGTGCTTCGTAACACTGTGAAGTTATTCTTTTTATTTGTTCGACTTTAAAAAGCCACATGAACAGTACATGAAGTGTGTGTCTTTCTTCCTGCATGTTTTATAAGATTTGAAGGAATCAAAGAATACTAGAAAAAACTGTGTACACTCACACACACTCACACACACACACACACACACACACACACACACACACACACACACACACACACACACACACACACACACACACACACACACACACACACACACACACACTGAGGACCCTGTTCTAACACACATCCAGACGATTAAAGAGTTTTATTTTCTGTGCTCAATTGTTTCTCTTTTTACATTTTCTATTCATATACCTATTTTATGTGTACTTTTGTCAAAGGGAGCAGAGCCTGACAAATAAAACTACAGGTACGTTTCAAAAAATGAGAATATCATGAAAATGTTCACTATTCTTTGTCACTGACTTCAGAAAGTCAAACCCAGATATGATCTAGACTCATGACACATAGAGTGAAATAGTTCCAGCCTTTATTTCTTGAAATGTTGATGATTCTGGCATACAGAGAGAGAAAACCCAAAATTCAGTGTCTCAGAAAATGAGAATCTTGTTGAAAAGTTGAGGTCTGTAAAGTCCTGGTGTCTCACCCTCATCAGCTAATGAAGTCCAAACCCCTGCAAAGGTTCCCTGAGCCTTTAACTGGTCTCAGTCTGGGTCAGGAGGGGACACAGTCATGGGGGAGACTGCTGAGTGGACAGATGTCCAGGAGACAGTCATTGACACCGTCCACTAAAGGTCCTTGCTGAAGAAGCTGCTTGTTCACAGAGTGCTGGATCAAGCATGTCCAGAGAAGGTGGAGTGGGAGGAAAAGGTGCAGCAGCAAAAGGGAGGAGCGCAGCCTGGAGAGGACTGTCCAGCAAAATGCTGGACAAGGACGGACTGAGGCTGGAGCCACGAGGGACTGACCAATCCTAGACATGGGATCCTAATGTGTCTTCCTGGGGTCAAGACACTCCTGAACAAGAGACCAGGTCAGAAAGTCTCATCTGGACTGTGGAGGACAAGAACTGGACTGTTGATCAGTGGTCCAAAGTCCTTTTTTCAGATGAAAGAACATTTTGATCTCATTTGGAGCTCCAGGTCCCAGAGGGTGGAGGAAGAGTGATCTCCAGGTCCCAGAGGGTGGAGGAAGAGTGATCTCCAGGTCCCAGAGGGTGGAGGAAGGGTGAACTCCAGGTCCCAGAGGGTGGAGGAAGAGTGAACTCCAGGTCCCAGAGGGTGGAGGAAGAGTGATCTCCAGGTCCCAGAGGGTGGAGGAAGAGTGAACTCCAGGTCTCAGAGGGTGGAGGAAGGGTGATCTCCAGGTCCCAGAGGGTGGAGGAAGGGTGAACTCCAGGTCCCAGAGGGTGGAGGAAGAGTAGACTCCAGGTCCCAGAGTGTGGAGGAAGAGTAGACTCCAGGTCCCAGAGTGTGGAGGAAGAGTAGACTCCAGGTCCCAGAGTGTGGAGGAAGAGTAGACTCCAGGTCCCAGAGTGTGGAGGAAGAGTAGACTCCAGGTCCCAGAGTGTGGAGGAAGAGTAGACTCCAGGTCCCAGAGTGTGGAGGAAGAGTAGACTCCAGGTCCCAGAGTGTGGAGTAAGAGTGAACTCCAGGTCCCAGAGTGTGGAGGAAGAGTGAACTCCAGGTTCCAGAGTGTGGAGTAAGAGTGAACTCCAGGTCCCAGAGGGTGAAGGAAGAGTGAACTCCAGGTCCCAGAGGGTGGAGGAAGAGTGGAGAGGCTCAGAATCCACCTTGCTTGAAGTCCAGAGGGAAGTGTCCTCAGTCTGTGATGATTTGTGCTGCCATGTCCTCTGCTGCTGTCCCTCCACTGGGTCTTCTGAAGTCCACAGTCAAGGCAGCGTCCAGCAGGAACCTTTAGAGCTCTTCATGCTTCCTTCTGCTGACGAGCTTTATGGAGATGCTGAGTTCATGTTCCAGCAGGACTTGGCACCTGCCCACACTGCCAAAGGTACCAAAGGTACCAAAGGTACCAACGGTACCAGAAGCTTCTTCAGTGACCCTGGTGGTACTGTGCTGGACTGGCCAGCAGAACCCCAGAGACAATCTCTGGCTATTGTCCAGAGGACGGTGAGAGACACCAGATGACCTGAAGGCTGCTATCAAATCTTCCTGGGCTTCAGTCCACCTGAGCAGTACCACAGGTTCCACAGGTTGATGGGCTCCAGGCCACGCCGCTAAGACGCAGTACTTCATGCTAAAGGAGCAACCAAGTATTGAGGGCAGAGAAATGAACAGACTTTTCACAAGCCCTTCAGTTTGGTTTAAAATATCCTTTTTTATTGATCTTAGGTACGATTCTCATTTTGGGTTTTCACTCTGTGTCATGAGCCTCCATCATTTCTGGGTTGGACTTTCTGAAACGAGCAACAAAAAATATTGAACATTTTCATGATATTCTCATTTTTTGAGATGTACCTGTACTCCATTCTGATCTTTTCAGATTAACCCCTCGCTGGCCAGTCAGAGACACACAAATGGCCATAAACTATTTCTGTTGTAGTAGATGTGATTCTAAAATGTATTTACACACAGAAACATGGTAAAAAATAAAATGAACAAATAGAAAGACTGAAAAATATTTACTGGGAGCAGCCAGTTAAAAATCAATCATATAAATAGAGATTTCTTCACTCAATCAGAGACACTCTATCTGGCGTCTTTTCAGGATGACATGGAGGTTTTTTTTTCCATAAAGATGGAGAAGTTGTTTTATTTTAGTGCTTCCTTTGCTTTCAGGTTTCGTCACCACCTGCCCATCCTTCATGTGATTAAACTCCTCTTTGTGCTGTCAGGGTACTTCCTCTCTTCCTCCCTCTTAAGTGCTGCTACTCATCTCAGTCAGCCGTCAAACAGCTGTAACCACGGCAACAGATCCAAACCAGCACAGAGACGCTTTGATACGGACGTCAAAACCCAGAGAGGAGTGACTGACACTGAGACTGTCCATTCATTCATCCATAAACTGTGACTCAGACAGAGAAACCTACTGCGACAACATGCTGAGTAACCTTTGACCTCATACTGCAGACCTGTGTGGAGGACCGGAGTGTTTCTACCACTGGTAAAGAGCACATCAGGGATTATTGATTCAGAATTAGAGATATTCCTACTATCTAAAAGAGCTGGGGGCAGTTTGCTCTGGCTCACAATGCTCCATTGTGTCTGTGATTGATGTGGATGTTTTCATGTTTTTAATGCCTGCAGACTTATTTTATGTGGTAGTATTTATTTGGGGGTAAATAAAAAGCTTTTAGTTTTGGTGTTTGGAGGCGGTTCATAACAATCCATTTGTTTGAAGAGGAAATGAGACAGAAAAAGATTAAAGAGAATCTCTACTTCAATGTTTAGACTCACAGACTCCACATCCCACTTGTACATTTCTCAGAGGACTCAGACACGCAAACACGAGTGTGATCGCACCTCCTTCAATCTGTCATTTCAAAAGAATCTGGCCTCGTCAGGGTTTCCACTGAGACAAATACCTGAAGTTTCTTCTGTTTTCCATCACCTGCCTCCACTGTCGCTGAGCTGACATGACCGAAGAGTGACTGGAACAGAAACTGGCCAAACTATTTCTCATCAAAACTGAGCTCCAGGACGTTTCTTCAACTCTGCAGGCTGATGTCACAGAATCAACACGACCAACCAAGACTGCCGGAGATTCATCTGTGGGATTATTACAGCCTCCTACTGTGGTAAAATAGGAATTATTACTGCAGCACCGGTGAACCAGCACTGAGATTCTCATTAGGATGATTTACAGGAGGTTGTTTGAATCCAGCCTTTGGCCAACTGTGGGCGTCGTCCTGCACAAACAGCAGAACAACAGGCGTCTTTGTAGAAGCTGGAGGGGAACAATACACCTCATTTATCTATAAACTGCATCTGCACTTCATCTGAGCCAAACAAAACAGCCAACACTGGATTACTTTGCTTCCAGAAGGCAGATGGAAGACGACAGAGTGAGACAGAGACTAACAGAGTTAACCAGGAAGGGGTTGGGTGTTTGGCTACCATCGCTGCTGCCGCGGGCGACCAGGACGTCCGGCGAAGGCGTCTGTCGGGAGCGCGAGCCGAAGGAGTCCAGGCTGTCGAATGAATCCTCGCGGCCGTGGCGTGGGGGGGAAAGAGAGTCGCTGCGCTCAGAGTCCCAGCAGTCGATGTAGCCGCTGTCCCGGATGCTGCGCTTGGGACTGTCTGCCTCCTCCGCCTCCTGAGGAAAACATCATGGAGGCTTTAGAGGAAAAGTAGAGAATCCAGACGCAGAATCCAAAACTACCAGCAGCCATGAAGCAGCCAGATACCTTCTAATTCACCTCTTCTTCTTGAAACTGTTTGAAGGTGTGTAGTGTGCTCTGCATCCCTCTTCTATTTATACTCATCTAACCACCTTCCTCCTCTGCCTACATCAGTCTCCTCCCTCCCCCCCCCCCCCAAACATGAACAGTGTCCTCAAAGCTAATGGAAGGTGGAGAAAGGCTTTTCCCGCCGACTGAACCACTTCCTGTTCCTGAGCCCGGTGCCATCTCTTACGTAATGTCGGAACTTGTGTGAAGGCTTGATGATGTTTTCATGAAGGTTTTACAACCAGACACAGACGAAAGGCCTGTAATCAGTCTCCCACACGTCAATCATTATAATTCTAGATAAAGAATGCAAAGGTTTGAACGCTAACAGCCTCTGTCCTAAAATTAACATTATTCTGGAATCATTCTCTCCTTTTAATATATGGATTTTTTTTATTCTTTTTCTTTGAAACAAAAAACTGCTGAATGACAACAGTTCTCATATACGAGATATACGAGGTTTCAGCACATTCTGACTCTTTATCTCCACTAAATCTGAACTTAAAAGCAGGAAACAATTCATGGCTTGTTAAGTTTGTTCTGTCATGAGACAAAGATCATCTGTCTTTAATCTTTATCCTCAACCTGCATGAAATAAACTGAGTTGGTTTGAATGGTTAAACACTCAAAAGTCAAAGACTAGAATAATCCTTTCTTTATCTTTTTAATCCATGTGTAGTCTCTGTTAACTCTGCAGCTTATTGTCTTGGGATGTTGCTGTGAGGCTCCAGTTGAACCTAAAGTCTAATTCTTACTTTACTTGCATGTCTGAACACAAACCAAGTGACTCAAAGTGACTCTTTAATAGTTTGTAGTGAAAAAGCAACAAGGTGAACAATATAGTTTATGATTTGTTTAATAGAGATCAGGAAGGAGCTCGACTGACTCGTCCTCAGACTAAATCAATTGAACGTCTGCCCTCTCTAATGAGTGGAAATCCTACATGAAAATGATATTGTGCACTGGTGTGAATAGAAATAGTCTCTGTGTTGAAGATGTATCCTGGCTACAAGAACATCGCTGGTTCAAAACCATGGAAGAGAAGTCGTTTCTTTCATCTGGTTACGTTTCACTGAGCTCATCTCAGAATGATAAATTCTGATCTACAAATCAGAATGAGACAATATTAGTTTTGTTCATTTTCCCTCCAAGATATCAATTCTTTTACATTCTTGCCTGAAACAAGCACGTTCCTTTACAAACTATCATCCAGTACAGACTGCTTCACTCGTTCCTCTCAGAAAGTCACCTGGACAGTCTGAATGAAGAGTTTCACTGAAACGTGGAAATGTACTCTTGTGCTGGTCATCAGTTACGTGAGAACATCTGGAGAAGCGTTTCAGCTGAGCTGGCAGCAATTTCTCACTTTCATAGGAGACGAAACGTACGTCACATGATGGAATGAATATCAGGAGCCCGCCACTTCGCAGAGACGAGACGACACATCGAAAGCATTTACACTCAAGTCTCACTGAGGTCATGATGGACTGGAAGTAAACGGGCTTATTATTTGATGACAACATCTCTGGAGTGTTGGAGGAGCCATGGTGACGTAAGTGATCCAGCAGCAGCGGCTCTGGCTGGACGTCCAGATGTGCCCTAATAAGAAGTTCCAGCTCCTCCACATGAGGAGTGTCACACTAATAAACCCTAGAATCAGCTCACTGAGACGACCCCCGCAGGAAGCAGCTGAATAACGACGACTCGGCAAACCTTTCGCATCTGTGACAGCAGAGCGTCGAACTCCTTCAGGTCCAGCGTCGGCCCGTTGTACGACGTGCAGCTGTTGGCAGCTCGACCCAGCCAGTAGAAGGTGATTAGAACCTGCAAGTTAAAACACAAAGGAAACACGTCAGGATCACACCAGTCATTAGGTTGGAAACTTTATTTTGTTTTGCGTTGAATTGTTCTTTCGTCTTTTGTTAATTAATAGAATACAAATAAACAAACAAATCAACAAACCAACAGTTAAAAGCAGCCACATCTGCACTTCAAAAATATAACAGACAGAGAAAAGATTGCAAAAATAAAATAATATCTATATCTACATTGTTAAAGAGTTTATAATATGCAACCATATGAAGAAGAGTAATGAAAAATGTCCTATAAGTTTTTTACAAATATATATAAATATAACATCCATCCATCCATCCATCTCCTCCCTCTTATCCGTTTCCGGGTGGTGGTGGTGTCAGTCTGAGCACCGTCACCCAGGTCACATTGCACCATTAAGAACCTTCCTGCAGGTGGAGAGCCCACAGGAAGGTGGAGAGCCCACAGGAAGGTGGAGAGCCCACAGGAAGGTGGAGAGCCCACAGGAAGGTGGAGAGCCCACAGGAAGTAAATATAACATATATAGAAAATCCAAGACTTTTAAGTGAATGTGGACAAGAGAAATATAACAAATGTACAGTATGTGAATATTATATGAGAATTATCCTCATCGTTTGTGTAGATTCAGATATTGTATATCATGTTCAAATAGCATGTATTAGAAATACACCAGTCATTACAAGTGAATATGTAAATATTGTAAAAATGTATAGAAAGTTGTTTATTTTCAATAAAGAGCTGATGGAAAAGTTATTTTACTTTTCACTTCTTTTCAAATATGTAAATACATGTGAATGTATTAAAAAAGATTCATACAGAAATGACTTAGTTTCCTTGCATTTATTGAAGTTACAAACAGATATTTAAACAACTACAAATCCAAAATATCTAAATTGAACATCTCTGTAGTTTTTATTGCTTTAAATTGTTTAAACATAGACAATCATGTTTCATCTACAAATCTACTGGAAACAACATAAGTTTCACACATAAATACTGAATATTTTGAAACAGGGAAGGTTTTTTATTTTGCAGCTGAATAGGTAAAATTCTTATAAATAACATTAATTGTTCTGAGAGGAAGTAAAGTTCACAAAACCAATATTTCACTTTATTCCTTCACTTTTCTCCTGGAAAACACTTCAAACTGCTTCCTGGTGGTTAAAGTTCAGCCTCTTGTAAAGAAGGTGGTCGACCTGCACAAACACGACAAGCCGAGCCATTGTCCCGCCGCCACCGCCACCGCCACCGCCACCGCCGCAGCGAACACTGAACACACTGATTTATGTGTGTGTGTGTGTGTGTGTGTGTGTGTGTGTGTGTGTGTGTGTGTGTGTGTGTGTGTGTGTGTGTGTGTGTGTGTGTGTGTGTGTGTGTTAGCTGTGTTCATTAGCAGGTGGATGCAGCTTCAGGAGAACACGTTGAGAGAGTTCCTGCAGGAGCCTCTATTGTTTTGTTGCATTATTGCTGGAAGCCTTTTGCCCTGAAGTTCTGCTGAGTGTGACGGAGAAACGAAAGCTGCTGCCTGCAGAGCGGTTTAAGTTCCTGGGTGTTTAAGATGCAGCAGAAACATGCAGGCGGTGCATCACACACCTTCAGCGCCGCTGGCAAAGAGCTGCAGGCCAGATTTCCTGTGTCCATGTCAACCGGCGCCCCTCGGGGGCTGCTCTGATAAGAAAGCTCAGCGTGTTTGTCTCAGTCAGACTGTCAGTGTCAACAGGTTCTGCCTTCCAAACACTGGTAGGGAGAGTCACAGAGAGAAATGAGGCCGTTTCTGTGGCCCTGGGTTCAACTCAAAGAGAAACTCAGTGAGCTCAGCTAATGGTCGTAGACGTTTTGCTTCAATGGTGGAATCATTGGAGAAATCATGTCATCTTAAAGACGATTTTATAAACATGGTATGAAATACGGAGGTTTTCCAGATTGTACCAGCCTAAATGTGGCTGAAGGTCTCGTGCTGCTCAGCAGGTTTACAGCACTGACTGGCTGGACTCAGGGCCCGGTGACAACGATTTCCAGCCAAAGCAAAACTTTAGTTGTGTTTTTGGTTTCCATTTACACAACAGGATTCAACACTTTCTGAAAACACTCCGTCCCGAGTCCACGGCAGGAACACTGCTGCAGCGCATGGAAGCCACCACATGTTCTGCACATGCTCAGTAGAGCCAATCAGAACAAAGCTTCCTCCGTGGTGTCATGACTCCATATTCTCCTGGACATGGTACTTTTATTGTGACGTCCGTCGTAATATTAATCCAAGTTGGTAGTTTTATTTTGACAGTCACCGTAATAACAATCCAACTTGTAGTTTTATTTTGACAGTCACCATAATAACAATCCAACTTGGTGGTCTGTCCACTAGAATGTTCTCCGAGTGTTCATGTTTAGAGCTCATTGTTCTCTGCTGCATGTGTGTGTGTGTGTGGCTTCATTATGAAAACAAACAGTGCCCACTAGTGGCCCAATGTGAAAACAACACAATTTTCAGTGTTTCTGACGCTACCATGGAAACGGACATGGTTTTAAAGAACACTTCCCGTGTAAATATAAAACTTGTGGTGTAAACAGGGTCTGAATCTGGATGACTGCAACAGTGACTCAACACTGCCACCCAATGTACAGCAGAGGCATGACGGAACCCTTACACAACGGCACTTTAACGTTTTTACAAAACAACACAGGTTTCATGTTGTACTTTAGCACCACCAGTGACACTGTGAGCACTTTGTGAGCCGCTCTGCTGCCGTTAAGCGTCGTTATGTTCCTGAGCAGCAAAGTGTGGCGCTTCTGTTCAGTGTCACCAGTTTAATCAACACGTCGGTGCCAGCTCCTGTTGGAAGTGGGTCAGCACCAAATGGCTTTCACTTGTGCTTCAAACACAACTATATTGACCCCAGCGACAAAGCCACCGCGCCGACGCGTCCCACAGCGGGGGCCGCATGTTGGCACCAAACAAAAACCTCGACTCGGCCGCACGCTGCAGGAGTTCATGTGAGTTCTGACTGACAGGCGGCTGAAGCCACGCAGCGTGTCACCAGAATGTCAGCAGAATGTCACGCTCGCTTTGCCTCATCACTTTCAGCAGCTGCCACACATGTGGAAAGACCTGTCAAAGAGGCTCTGCTGAAAAGCAACAATAATTCCTTTGTTCCAAGTGCAAACACACTTAAGCCGAGTCCAAACAGGAGCACGAAACAACCTCCTGATCCACACGTGATGGAAACCACACACACAAGCCCGTGCATGCCGTTAAGTACATGTCACACTGAGTGAGCAGATGTACCCATGCACACTAGAAAGCCGCCTCCTCCACCTGCTATGTGATCACCCACAGCAGTAAAACCGCATCACACATCCCATCTCTCTGCAAAACAACACATTTTTACCCACATCAGCAAAAGTCCTCTGGACTGTTTCTTCACCTATCAATATGTTCCAGATGAAGCTGCTATGAAAAAATTGCCTCCATCAGTGCTGAGTGAGTCCATCAGGTCCACAGTGCAGGAGCACGTCACACATCCCCCCAGCAGCTGGAAACCTGCGAGCCCCCGGCTGCAGACGCTGGATCAGGCAGCTAAAGGAGCTAGCAGCGGGCCTGGGCCGCTCTGCAGCTCAACGACTCGCTCAGCAGCATCGGCAGCAGAGGAGCTGGAGACTGCAGAGTGGGCCGGGCTAACGCTGAGCTCCACTTCACCAGCCCGCATCACAAGATGCTGAAGCTGTAAGGAGACTGAGGCAAGTAAATCCTCTAAAGGCTGACGGAAAGAAAAGACTCCGTACAGTCAGCTGATTCATCAATACATCTGAAAACAATCACTCAAGTACAGTACACAGGGAACTGTAGTAATATCAATAATCAATGATTTCGGGGTAGTTACTGAGAATAAGACGAGATGAAAAAAGTCATGAAGGAGAGAAACAAGAGAAGCACAAACACAAACACTGAGCCAGAAATGACAGTTTCCTTCCAAACACACATTCAGATTGATTCACTTACATTCTTCAGCTTTCGACCGCCGTCGCTTCCCCTGGGGAGAGAGAGAGAGAGAGAGAGAGGCAGAGAGAGAAAGAGAGAGAGAGAGAGAGAGAGAGAGAGAGAGAGAGAGAGAGAGAGAGAGAGAGAGAGAGAGAGAGCGAGAGAGAGAGAGAGAGAGGCAGAGAGAGAAAGAGAGAGAGAGAGAGAGAGAGAGAGAGAGAGAGAGAGAGAGAGAGAGAGAGAGAAGAGAGAGAGAGAGAGAGAGAGAGAGAGAGAGAGAGAGAGAGAGAGAGAGAGAGAGAGAGAGAGAGAATGATTTCTGGAGCTGTTTAATGAAAAGTCTTACATAAGGTTAACTGCACACAACTTTAATATTCACTTTCTCCCACATCCTGTATCTCCACAGAACAAAACATTGGAACTGTGGGCGACCGACTGCAGCCTACTCAACATACACCCTCCATCTGGCTCTCTGCGTGAACTTTATTTTATTGTTATATTCTATTTGGCTATTTAAAATAGCACCATTGTATTATTTGAGTATTTTAGATAAAGACTGATTTATGTTATAGTAAACCAGCATGAATCACATCCTGTTGTAAACAGGAAGTACCAAAGAGGCCGATGTCATGATGGAAACCGAATGAGCTCATCCCACAAATGCATGTTCCTCCATGACGTCCAGTTAGGAGGGAGATAAACAGGCTTTCCAAGATAGTGGAGGATAAAAGAGTGAGGGCAGCACATGCCGATAGATTAACAGGAAGTCAATAATGTGTTGAATCAATAATGTAGAAGGAAACAGGAGTGACCTGGACAGACGGCTCTGAGGATCAGGGTCAGGAAGGGTCACACCACTTCACAAAGACACAAAAGAACAAAAAGAAACTGACTCATACATATTGAAGAGAATTATCGGCGCAGGAGGAGGGATTGTGGTGGAAACATCCAGCAGTCAGTGAGCAGTTCTCCTGAAAGACCTTCTAAACCTTTAAATACGACTTGGTGCCTATTTGTGGACCAGGACGGACCTAATGGATGAGAAGCAGCTTGCTTGATGTGTAATCTGGATCCAGTCATTCACACTGTGAAGGTGTGTGAGGATCATCTGTAAAATCTGCAGGACGAACTTCATCCCAGCTTAACAAGTCCTGACTATATACATGTATACTATATATAAGAACGAGAGCCAGAGAAGGAAGGCAGCTCAAAACGTCTCACAGGAAGGTTTTCTTCAACGTGTAACAGGAAACAGAGACGGGGGTTTCTTCACAT
Organism: Lipophrys pholis; assembly: GCF_963383615.2. Lineage (NCBI taxonomy): Eukaryota > Metazoa > Chordata > Actinopteri > Blenniiformes > Blenniidae > Lipophrys > Lipophrys pholis. The sequence goes on along the minus strand of NC_137629.1, from coordinate 1,419,330 downwards.
GTCAGATAAAACCCAGATCAATATCTCGAGACGGGGATTCTGGAATCTGCTGGGAGAATGTTTACAACTGATCCTGAAGCCTCGAGGCGCCGTCACTCAACAGCAGCCACTCAGTAATTAACCTGCAGAGGCTTTCATGACAGCAGAGGAACAAAGAGGAGCGAGGTGAGGGTCTCTGGAGGGGAAGATCTGGTCCACCTCCTGCTCCTCCACCTCCTGCTCCTCCACCTCCTCCTGCTCCACATCCACCTCCTGCTCCTCCTCCTTCTCCTCCTGTTCCACCTCCTGCTCCTCCTGCCGCTCTTGCTCCTCCTCCTCCACATCCTGCTCCTCCACCTCCTGCTCCTCCACCTCCTCCTCCTCCACCTCCTGCTCCTCCACCTCTTCCTGCTCCAAATCCACCTCCTTCTCCTCCTGTTCCACCTCCTGCTCCTCCTCCTCCATCCTCCTCCTCCTCCACCTCCTGCTCCTCCACCTCCTCTTCCACCTCCTGCTGCCAAAAACATTCATGATAATTATTATTGTTGTAAAGTGATGACTACAGCCAGTTTGACATACAAACTATTTTGGTTTCAGACAAAGTGAATGTTGATTAGTTTAAAGTTCTCCTGTCCTCCAGATATCACCTCCTCCTCCTCCTGTTCTCCTCCTCCTCCTGTTCACCTCTTCCTCCTGTTCACCTCCTCCTCCTCTTGTTCTCCTCCTCCTCCTGTCCTCCTCCTGTTCTCCTCCTGTCCTCCTCCTCCTGTTCTCCTCCTCCTCCACCTCCTGTTCTCCTCCTCCTCCTGTTCACCTCTTCCTCCTGTTCACCTCCTCCTCCTCCTGTTCTCCTCCTGTTCTCCTGTTCATCTCCTCCTCCTGTCCTCCTCCTCCTGTTCTCCTCCTCCTCCACCTCCTGTTCTCCTCCTCCTCCTGTTCACCTCTTCCTCCTGTTCACCTCTTCCTCCTGTTCACCTCCTCCTCCTCTTGTTCTCCTCCTGTTGCCCTCCTCCTCCTGTCCTCCTCCTCCTGTTCTCCTCCTCCTCCTGTTCACCTCTTCCTCCTGTTCACCTCCTCCTCCTCTTGTTCTCCTCCTGTTGCCCTCCTCCTCCTGTTCACCTCCTCCTCCTCTTGTTCTCCTCCTGTTCTCCTCCTCCTCCTCCTCCTGTTCTCCTCCTCCTCCTCCTGTTCCTCCTGTTCTTCTCCTCCTCCTGTTCTCCTCCTCCTCCTCCTGTTCTCCTCATCTCCTCCTCCTGTTCTCCTCCTCCTCCTCCTCCTGTTCTCCTCATCTCCTCCTCCTGTTCTCCTCCTCCTCCTGGTCTGGTCGGTCCAGAAACCTTCAGTATTCTAAGTTTCTAGCTCCTCCTTGATTTTCCTCATTTGAATATTGGATCATAGGAGCTGCATTCAGAATCTGCTGTGTCTGTGTGAGCTGGACTGGCTCCGCCCACACATGCCCATCTTGGGAAGAGGAGGAAGTACTTCCTCTCGTGGTGCCATGTGCCAGAGCAGAGCTGCCTAATTGTGGGAGGAGTCAAAGGGAGGGCCTACCTTGATTGGGATTGGCTAAACCCCCGATGACACTATATAGGGTTTGATTTCTGATTGGCTGCTTGGAGCAACACACTTTTTAAAACCTGAAACAAGCCAGGGACAGAGAGGACAGACTGTCTTCACTTCTGGGACGTCAGTCCAGGTATGGGGACGGGTAGTACTGCTGGAGAACCTTTAGGAAGTGGATTTATCATAATATGACCCTTCTAAATACTTGTTTAAAATAAAAAGTTGTTGGAATCAAACCAAACGAGCATTAAAAGAGTGTATTTATTTGTGGGGCTGTAGGTGGTGCAGTGGTTAGAACGCTCTCCTCACAGTGAAACACGCCCGGTTTGATTCTTTCAGGGTGGAGTTTGCATGTTGCCCACATTTGTTCTCTTACAATAACAGACAGGTGAGACAACCTGTCCGTCTCTACGATGCTTCAGACCTGGACGCCTTTAACTGGACAACGTTTGCGCACAAGAACTTTAAAATGTGCTGTCATTTTCTTTAGTTGACATCTTAAATAGCTTTGATGACAAACGGAATCTTTTTTCAGCACTTACTAAATAAATAATCCAATCATCATGATCAAAAAAAATATATATCAGCTTCACTGTTTCAATGTTTGTCTTCATTTCATCATGAAGTTAAATTCATATCAACATTAGTGTGTCATAGAAACAGTTTAAAACCTGGTGCCAGCTGAAGTGTGTTTGTGTTTTTAACCTTTGACAGAAAGAATTTGAATCTTCTTTTCAAATTGTTTAAATTTGTACGACAGCCGAGTGGAACCTGAAGCTTTCACCGACTCTCCCCGGTGAACCGTCTCTTATCTCCGGATCGATCTGCTTCCATCAACACCGCATGAAGATGAGATGTTTGGAGGCTGAGCTCACGGCGTACAAGAACCTGCCTGCCCGTTTCCTGGAGGAGTAAACACCTGTCCAGATATACGAGAGGCGGAGCGGGGAGCCGCTTCCTGACAGGACGGGCCAGAAAACTGCTTCCTGCACTAAACATTCTTACATAAGCAGTGAACATAACACTCCAGGTCGCGGATGCAGGGAGCACATTCACTTGATTAAAGCTCAGCTTTCCCTGAACAAGTCCTGAAGTTTACATCTTTATAAGAAAACTCAGTTTTAACTGTTTAATTAACAGTTTCTGAAACATTCCAGCAACATTAGAACCCGTCTGCACAACTTTGGAACCGGCTTCAGATTAAACAGCCGTCCAGGAGAGATCACGACTCCAGCAGAGGACAAACACACAAAGACTGAACATTTCACCCCCCAGGACTAACTTTACTCATACAGCACCTGACCCCCCGAGGGTCACAGACTGAAAACTGAAGGTGATTAAAAACATTTTTGTCTCTACTTTTTAATTAATCTGGAGCAGAAAACATGTTTAACCATGACAAATAAAGATCGCAGAGCGAGGTTGGGTTATTGTTTAATTATTTATTTGTTTTTTAGCTATTTTAATTATTTGGCCATTTATATTATTTGAGAAATTTTTGCCAGAACTACTTTAGAAATGTCTGATATACAAATAAGATGAATGTGTGATGACTCTAACCCCAAACAAGACAATAACTGATTTCCATTGACTTGTCTGAAAGCTTTGTGGAGCGAACTGAAGAGCCACATGCAAAAAATCACAACCATACTATATTAACACTAAATTTAAGAACAAAGTTACTCTAACCTCTGAAATGATCAGTCCACGCAGCAAGTAAATTCTACTTGATGAGAAATCTTGAAATAACATTTTTCTATCTAGATTTAGGGTCATACTGTAAAATCAAGGACTAAAAATTAGTAAATAACTTTTAAAACAAGCCAAAATATCCATCATGTCTAAAAATAAGATTTTAAATCTTGTCGAATGCTAAATATTTTGCAGTGGCCGCACGTTAAAAACTCTCGACTCAAAACAAGTGAAACTAAAAGTTCTTTGTTCTCGATGTTAATCATGTTGTCATTCTGAATAAAACGCTGGTTAAAAGCATGAAAACTGAAAAGTGCAGGGTGAGTTCACACTTTGTGTCAGATCATCCCGACATGAACCGTCACTCAGAAACCACCGCGTCAGCAGCCACAGAGCACGTCACATGGTTCATCACAGTCACACGCCATTGGAAGCTGCAGCCATACAAGGCGCTGTCAGTCCAATGGGAGCGGTTAGGGGTTCAGTGTCTTGCTCACACTGGCATGTAGACGGGAATCGAACCTGCAACTTTCGATTGGTAGACGATCGCTCTACCACTCGAGCCATGCTGCCCCTGGTCATGCTAACTCCACAGAATCAAACCCAAGACCTCCTGCTGTGAGGGGACCGTGCCAAGCACCACACACACACACACACACACACACACACACACACACACACACACACACACACACACACACACACACACACACACACACACACAGTTCACTGTAAACAGCGTGTGGCTGGCTTGTTGCTAGGCAACAGAGGGGTGATGCTCAGAAACAGAAATCCCGTTGTTCCCTCGCTGACACAAAGTTCCATGGAGTCCCGTTGACTCAGCGGTGTGGCAGTGAACTGAGTAACTGTCTGAAGCAGAGACTGACAGACTGACAGAGACAGAGACAGCGAGCAGCAGCCATCTATCATCACACAATCAGAGTGTTTGTCATCATTCAGTCCGTCCACACAGAGGACGAGTGTGTTCATATCAGTCTTCTAACACACAAGAGATTCATGTCATGAAGCCACTCAGAGGTGAAGCTCATGAGGATTCAACAGTTTGATAAGTTATTTTAATGATCAGTCCTCAATGTGATGGAGGACTGAGGTCAAACTGAGGTTTGAGGTTAGAGTTTAAAGTTAGAGTTTGAAGTTTGAGGTTAGAGTTTAAAGTTAGTTTGAAGTTTGAGGTTAGAGTGTAAAGTTAGAGTTTAAAGTTTGAGTTTAAAGTTAGAGTTTAAAGTCAGAGGTCAGAGTTTAAAGTTAGAGTTTGAAGTTAGAGTGTAAAGTTAGAGTTTAAAGTTAGAGTTTGAAGTTTGAGGTTAGAGTGTAAAGTTAGAGTTTGAAGTTTGAGTTTAAAGTTTGAGGTTAGAGTTCAAAGTTAGAGTTTAAAGTTAGAGTTTGAAGGGTAAAGTTAGAGTTTGAAGTTAGAGTTTGAAGTTTGAGGTTAGAGTTTAAAAGTTAGAGTTTGAAGTTAGAGTTTGAAGGTTTGAGTGCAGTTCAAAGTCTCACCTGGAGGTGGAGCTGGTCGACGTGTCCTGCAGGTCTCCAGGGTCAAACAGCTGAGAGCCTTTCAGTCCCAACTGCTCACAGCCTCGCAGGAACACAGTGACGTTGTCCTGTGGTACACACACACACACACACACACACACACACACACACACACACACACACACACACACACATCAAGATACCTGTAGAGTAACGAAACACCTTCAGCTTCTGTGTTTCACTGTCTTACATCTCTTCTCTTCTTAAATCCAGAATGTTCTCCTGATTCTCTCTCTCTCTCTCTCTCTCTCTCTCTCTCTCTGTCTCTCTCTCTCTCTCTCTCTCTGTGTCTCTGTGTCTCTCTCTCTCTCTCTCTCTCTCTCTCTCTCTCTCTCTCTCTCTGTGTCTCTGTCTCTCTCTCTCTCTCTCTCCTATATTTCAGCTTCTCTTCATCAACTCGTTCTTCCTCCCTCTCTCTTCTGCACTTTCTGATAAACTCTTTTGTTGGATGCAACCTGAGACGATCTCTCCTGTCCTGTTCCCAGCCTCTCTCTCTCTCTCTCTCTCTCTCTCTCTCTCTCTGTCTCTCTCGCTCTCTCTCTCTCTCTCTCTCTCTCTCTCTCTCTCTCTCTCTCAGGGCCACAAGGCTAAGCCCCTCCTCTTTTCTCTCTCTCAGGGTGTCACCGTTTCCTCTCCACCCCGATTGTCCAAACTACCCCCCCCCCCCCCCCACACACACACACACACCCACACCCACACCCACACACACACACACATTTGGAAACACTTGTTCTCAGGATCATTTTCCGTTTCTATCTTCAGTCCCGCCCTGCAGCTTCCAGACTTTCTGGATTCTCTGGATAAGACCCTAGACCAGGACGCAGCGACGGGGAGAATAACCGGGCCGATCAGCTTCACCGTGAGGAGCGTTCAGACCGACCGCAGGTCGTCTGTGTCCCATACATTAAAAATAAGAGCAGACAGGAAGCACCTTGCTCTCACTGCCAAACTTTACAACTCCACATCACATTCCCACATCCTCACATCACATTGGAACTAATTCTATTCAGCCAGTAAATTGCTTTGATTAGATTTCAGAGATGGGCTGGGATTCCCTACTGAAGGGATTCCCAATGGTTCATTTCAAGAAGAACGACATGTGATTGATATCAGACACAGAGAAGCTTTGAGGTGGAGACTTCCTGACAAGGAGAAAAAACTTGATATTCCACAGAAATGATTAAACTAACTCACTTATTCACAACTGAAACTCGGCACACGAGCGTGTAAAACAAGTCCAACCAATAAAAATGAAGATGTTAGCGGATTCCATTCCCTGGTTTTTTATTCTGTATTGCTGTTTTGAGTGTGTAATTTCCTCAAAGTGATAAACTCACAGCAAAATGCCGACGCAGTGAGAGGATGACTACATGAACACAAGGAAATGCAGACATATGCAAAGACCTCTAAACTGAAACCAGATTATGAAGAGAATAACTGCACTGGTCCCATTCAAAACTGACAATATGAGATTCTAACATGATATTTATACATATTGATCAAAAAAAAAAAAAAGTTGAAGTACTTGGAGGAGGGACTGTGTGCTCCCTCATGAACACATGTAGTCCTGACTGTAATTACACCACATTCATCTCCTCTCATCAGACAAGCCGCATGTAGCAGGGAAATAAATCCCGTTTGAGACGGAAACCCTCAGAAGTCCAGGCTGTAATTCAAAGTGTGTTCATTAAAGAGAGCGGAGCTGAAAGCTTTCGGCCCGAGGAGACGCTTCAGAGCGCCGCTCAACTCTGCAATCAAAAGAAAAACTGAACTCAAACACCTTCACAGCCTGGAAAACTCTTCTCACATTCCTCCTGCTTTTCCAGAAGCCTGCCTCTGATAACAGCAGCGCAAAACACACTTTGAGTGTGAGAGAGTCTGAACTGTGTCACTAAAACAGGAAGCTGGGCGTTTACAACCCACTTTTGACGGACAGCTCCAAGTGTTTGGAGAAGGGTGGTTAGATAGACTTTGACATCGACGTCCAGCCTCAAGTACCCAGAAAAGACTAAAGACTAAAGACTAAAGACTAAAAAAGAAAAAGTCAAGTCAGTGATAACTGCAGCAAAAAAACATAAATAATGCTAGTGCTTGATACTAATTATGGAATCACAGGAGTGCCAAAATTAAAAGGAAATAAATGTGGACTTATAAAGAGAATCAATAATACAAAAACACAAAGGTAGTCATATTCTTCTTCTATCTTGACTTTGCTTATTCCATTTTGTCAATGCTTGTCCTGTCTTGTCTTTGTCTTTTCCATTTGCTTTTCCATGAGGATCAGATTATTTCTAATTAGAAATGAAGCGTACAGATATTAAAATCAAGGTAATGAAAAAAATCAATCAAGCTGGAATTAAATTCGTGTTATGATGTAAAAAACAACCCTTCAAAGTAAGAGCATCTGATGTCACGTTTCAATTAAAAACTGCTTTTGTGCTTCAGTCTCAGAAAAGTTTCATGTTTACATCTCGACATTTTGACTATGTAGTTAACATGTTGGTTGTTCTGGTAATGAACACACACACACACACACACACACACACACACACACACACACACACACACACACACACACACACACACACACACACACACACACACACACACACACACACACACACACACACACACACACACACACAGCAGAGAACAATGAGCTCTGAACATGAACAATGAGAACACGGACATTCTAGTGGACAAACCACCAAGTTGGATTGTTATTATGGTGACTGTCAAAATAAAACCACCAAGTTGGATTGTTATTATGGTGACTGTCAAAATAAAACCACCAAGTTGGATTGTTATTACAGTGACTGTCAAAATAAAACCACCAAATTGGATCGTTATTATGGTGACTGTCAAAATAAAAAACCCAAGTCGGATTATTATTACGGTGACTGTCAAAATAAAACCACCAAATTGGATTGTTATTATGGTGACTGTCAAAATAAAACTACCAATTCCCAGGAGAATAGGGACTGGGAGTCATGACACCACGGAGGAAACTTTGTTCTGATTGACTCTACTGAGCATGTGCAGAAGAACTAGTTCCTACCAACATGTTGACGAGGACCAGGAACAAGACCAGGACCAGGACCAGGACCAGGACCAGGACCAGGACCAGGTCTGTTTATGCTCTGTAAACCATGACCATACCACAGCAGACGACCGTCCTGTTCACTGCGTCTCGGCCTCCGACCAACAGTCTAAACTCCACACAGTCTCGTTTTCTCATTAGTCCCCAAACAGGAAGAGGAAGTGAGTCGCCTGTGTTTTATTACGATGGCGCAGATAACAGCAGAACTCCTGTTTATGTGTTTCTCACCTCCATGACCACGGCCGAGAGGAAGGGAAAGAAAATCTGACAGAGGCCGTTATTAACGTGTGGACGGATGAACGATGGCACAGTTCTCACACAGAAACACCCGGAAGGGACAACTTTCTTTTTGTAAAGTTTTACAGGTCGACTCCAGACCACTGATGTAAACTTGTAAACTTGACTCGTCTCTCAGGACCAACTAGCACTGTCAGCTCCTGTTTTCTGCTTTGTAAATGTAGTACTTATACATTTATTATGTTTTCATTATATAATGACGGTGTAGCATCGGTCAGTTCTCACAGTCTGCTGGTTTTCTCAGATTATCACAAAGACAAGCTGAATTCAGCCTGAAAATACAAACAATTTCATAAAAGTTCTGTTTAATAACTTCTTTGAGAAACTCGTTTACAGTATATTGTGTGAATGTGGTAAGATTGAGGCATTAAATGTAGAAAATGACATGAAGACAAACAGGAAAACAGGGAATGTGGGTTCACATCGCTGACATGATGCCTGAACTGAGTCACCGCCGAGGTGAGCAGGTTTAAAACCACAAACAGGAAAAACACTTGTTTGTGCAGCAGTAACTCTAGGAGGCTTTGAGGAAAGTGTGTAATCAGACAACACTTCCAAAACAACATCAGACAAGAACATCATCCTGCTTTTAAGAGTCTCTGTGATGAAAACAATCATCGTTTCAACCTTTAACACTGGAATAAAACAAAACATCCTCTTCGTCAAATCTCTTCACCTCTCCACCAAACTAGAGTCAAAATATAAAGAACTAATTATTTGTTCTGAGCCAAGAATGAGATGAGCTTTATTTTTCAAATCTTTGGACACGAACATGTTGAAAATGTGATTTTAAGAGTGATAAATCTCAGTTATTCTGACTTTAAGGAGAGATGGAGGGAAGTGTTCTGTTTTTGAACCAGTAGCAGTGAAGACCAAATCGATCCTGTGTATTTAACTAGTTAACCAGTTAATATTCATTTCATGTTGGGTAATTTCATCCCGGCACAGAGAGAGTCTGTTGTGAATCATGAATGATGGAGTTTTCCCTCTCCACTGTTCCTGCTGCTCATGTCAGATTGTTTTTCTCTGACCTGTTATGAGATCTGGTTCAGTTTGCTCTCTGAGGCCCCGGTGCATTGTGGGAGTCCGTTCACACGACAACGGTGCTCAGTCACTGAAACACGACTTTATGAAAAAATTCTTAAATACACACAGACAAACAAAATCTTCTCCCAACATCCATTGTCCCCATTCCCCTGGACTTGGTACTTTTATTTTGACAGTCATCGTAATGACAATCCAACTTGGTACTTTTATTTTGACAGTCACCGTAATGACAATCCAACTAACTAGTCTGTCCACTAGAATGTCAAACCTTTGTGAAAGGAAAACGTGAGGATTGTTTTTATGTTGGTACTTTTCAAAAGTAAAGTGCATTTTCTGTGTTTTTGTAGTGTCTTGTCCAAGAAGTATTTTTTTTGTTAATGGAGAATGAAGTAATCCTGGAGGTTTTGCTGGATATCAATGGTAAAGTTTTTTATCATTTGTCAGTATCTTCCAGCTGTCGAGGGGTTAAAGTGAAATCAGCAGCCGTGTGATCAGGAAGTGATCAGGTTTCAGGGTGTTTACATTCAGGTAGCGGCTCTGAAAGGCCGACTTCATCCCGGTGAGGAGATTGGATCATTATGAACGAGCTTCACTGTCCTGAACAGCATCAGTGTCTGGATCCACTTCAGCTCCAGCGAGACACAAACTCTTTCCCTCCAGTCGAACCTTCAGGAAGCAGCAGTGCTAATCTGTCTGTACAACAGACACGCAAAGTGTTGCCATGGAAACGGAAAACTTTTCTGAAAACAAAATGCAAAATGCAGTTTTTGCCTGAACCGTGTAAAGGAAGCTGAAGTTGTGTCCTTTGTTCAAGGTCAATAGGTCAAAGAGGCTGAGAGCTTCCTGGACTCTGATTGGCTGTTTGATGAAGCAGTAAATGAAAGACGTCTTTTTACTGCTTCATCAGCTGTTTGTAGAAACACCTTGAGCAGGTGAGATGATCGACTCTGAAATCAGAGGAGGGATGGAGGGGGGGTGGAGGGGGGGTGGAGGAGGGGTGGAGGGGGGATGGAGGAGGGATGGAGGAGGGATGGAGGGGGGATGGAGGAGGGATGGAGGAGGGATGGAGGAGGGATGGAGGAGGGATTGAGGGGGGATGGAGGAGGGATGGAGGAGGGATGGAGGAGGAATGGAGGGGGGTGGAGGGGGGGTGGAGGAGGGATGGAGGAGGAATGGAGGAGGGATGGAGGGGGGGTGGCTGAGGGGTGGAGGGGGGATGGAGGAGGGATGGAGGAGGAATGGAGGGGGGTGGAGGGGGGGTGGAGGAGGGATTGAGGAGGAATGGAGGGGGGATGGGGGGGTGGAGGAGGGGTGGAGGAGGAATGGAGGAGGGATGGAGGGGCGATGGAGGAGGGATGGAGGAGGGATGGAGGGGGGGATGGAGGGGGGATGGAGGAGGGATGGAGGAGGGATGGAGGGGGGGTGGAGGAGGGATGGAGGAGGGATAGAGGGGGGATGGAGGAGGAATGGAGGAGGGATGGAGGAGGGATGGAGGAGGGATAGAGGGGGGATGGAGGAGGGATGGAGGGGGGATGGAGGGATGGAGGAGGGAACCTGGGGGTCACCGGGTCCTGACCTTAGTTTACTTCACTCTTTCTCCTCTCAGCTCCGTCAGGACCTCCACCTCCTTCTTCAGATCTGAAAAGTGACTCACCAGAGCAGCGACGGGAGTCGGCAGCCGGTTGATCTTCTTCACCAGACCTGGTTTGATGGAGCTCAGCAGCCTGTTTACACAGGAAACACAGGGATTACAGACTGGATTATAATCTCTGCAGAAGCTCCTCTTTTCACTCCTTCCTCAATCCTTCTCCTCCCTCGCTCCCTCTCTTCATCTCCTCCATCTCCTCCCTCCATCACCTTTCCACAGTCCCTCTCTTTCCTCCCTCACTCCATCTCCTCCCTCGCTTTCTCTTTGTTCTCCTTCCCTCTCTCTCCTCCCTCTCTCTCCTCCTTCCCTCTCTCTCCTCCCTCTCTCTCCTCCTTCCCTCTCTCTCCTCCCTCCCTCTTTCTCCTCCCTCTCTCTCTCTCCTCCCTCCCTTATTCTCCTGCCTCCCTCTCTCCTCCCTCCCTCTCTCTCCTCCCTCCCTCTCTCTCCTCCCTCCCTTATTCTCCTCCCTCCCTCTCTCTCCTCCCTCTCTCTCCTCCTTCCCTCTCTCTCCTCCCTCCCTCTTTCTCCTCCTTCCCTCTCTCTCCTCCCTCTCTCTCCTCCTTCCCTCTCTCTCCTCCCTCCCTCTTTCTCCTCCTTCCCTCTCTCTCCTCCCTCTCTCTCCTCCTTCCCTCTCTCTCCTCCCTCCCTCTCTCTCCTCCCTCCCTCTTTCTCTTCCTTCCCTCCCTCCCTCCCTCCCTCCCTCCCTCTCTCTCCTCCCTCTCTCTCCTCCCTCTCCTCCTTCCCTCTCTCTCCTCCCTCCCTCTTTCTCCTCCCTCCCTCTCTCTCCTCCTTCCCTCTTTCTCCTCCTTCCCTCTCTCTCCTCCCTCCCTCTCTCTCCTCCCTCCCTCTCTCTCCTCCTTCCCTCTTTCTCCTCCCTCCCTCCCTCCCTCCCTCCCTCCCTCCCTCTCTCTCCTCCCTCCATCTCCAGTTCCATCCTTTGAGACAGTTTTCACCAGAAGAAGCACCGTAATGATGAGAGTTTAGACGTTTTGAATTTCAGCGGTTTTCTGACGTTCCTGAAGAAATTCTGAGGCGAGACGGGAATTCAATCGTTTTCTCCTCAGTACTCGCCTCCTGTATCCAAGACATGGAGAGTAACTGTAATCTGTAATCTGTAATCTGTAAACCCCCGAGGAGGCTGCCAACCGGGCAGCGTGGAGGAGAGGAGGAGTGGAGGAGAGGAGGAGAGGATGAGAGGAGAAGAGGAGGAGAGGAGGTGTAGAAGAGTGGAGGAGTGAAGGAGTAGAGGAGAGGAGGTGTAGAAGAGTGGAGGAGTGGAGGAGTGGAGGAGAGGAGGAGTGGAGAAGAGGAGGAGAGGAGGTGTAGAAGAGTGGCGGAGTGGAGGAGTGGAGGAGAGGAGGAGTGGAGAAGAGGAGGAGAGGAGGTGTAGAAGAGTGGCGGAGTGGAGGAGAGGAGGAGAGGAGGATTGGAGGAGTAGAGGAGAGGAGGAGAGGAGGAGAAGAGGGGAGGAGGAGTGGAGGAGAAGAGGAGTGGAGGAGAGGAGGAGAGGAGGTGTAGAAGAGTGGAGGAGTGGAGGAGTGGAGACGAGGAGGAGAAGAGGGGAGGAGGGGTGGAGGAGAGGAGGAGTGGAGGAGAAGAAGGGAGGAGAAGAGGGGAGGAGGGGTGGAGGAGAGGAGTGGAGGAGAAGAAGGGAGGAGAAGAGGGGAGGAGGGGTGGAGGAGAGGAGGAGTGGAGGAGAAGAAGGGAGGAGAAGAGGGGAGGAGGGGTGGAGGAGAGGAGGAGTGGAGGAGAAGAAGGGAGGAGAAGAGGGGAGGAGGGGTGGAGGAGAGGAGGAGTGTTTGTTTATTTTGCTTGAATGACATTTAAGTGAAACTTTAGTCAAAACAACAAACAAAAGCTGCTGAGTCATGAAAACAAACTCCTCATAAAGTTCGGTGACGATACCAGAAATATTTTGATGAACCACAAATGTTTAAATGTTTATTGACTCATTTCTCTGCATAAAAACATGAAATTAGAAAAGTGTTATTCATGAGCGAACCGCCGGCTGCATGGACGGTTTCCTTTTTATGGATTCAGAACTTAACGAGCCACAACATTATGACCACCTTTTGTATTCAACATCGTTTTAATTTCATATATCAGCTGGTGATTAATTCCTCACTGCTGTGTGATGATAAAGAGGTTATCATTTATGTAAATTCACCTTCTGCAGGAGCAGCAAACATTTATAAATCACTAAACATTAAAGGTGCAAAGCAGCAGAAATGATCAATACGGTCATTTAACTGATCGGAGGTCCATGTGAGGCAGGTTCAGTGGGAAGTGGGAAGTGGGAAGTGGGAAGTGGGAGGTGGGAAGTGGGAGGTGGGAGGTGGGAGGTGGGAAGGGGCAGCAGGTTTGTAAACGTCTACATTTCTGATATGAAGGAAGGAATTCCAGCGGCAGCGGGGCGGCTGGTAACTGAGTACTAAAGTCTGTTTCCACACTAGAAGGAGTGTGAATGTGACAGGAAGCGACTCAGGAATGTTCAGGAGCTTCACTCGGTACCAGCAGGAGGAATTATCACTTTCTGATCACGTCAACGAATCGACGCAACCGTGAAACAGGAAGCTGCTAAACATCTGTTGATCTCGGATCATTCACGACTCCTGAGTGTGGTTTTACTGTGTTTACTACTAGAATCAAGTGTTTACTACTAGAATCAAGTGTTTACGACTGAAACCTAGTGTTTACTACTAGAATCAAGTGTTTACTATACTAGAATCACGTGTTTACTACTAGAATCAAGTGTTTACTACTAGAATCAAGTGTTTACGACTGAAACCTAGTGTTTACTACTAGAATCAAGTGTTTACTATACTAGAATCACGTGTTTACTACTAGAATCACGTGTTTACGACTGAAACCTAGTGTTTACTACTAGAATCAAGTGTTTACTATACTAGAATCACGTGTTTACTACTGAAACCTAGTGTTTACTACTAGAATCAAGTGTTTACTACTAGAATCAAGTGTTTACGACTGAAACCTAGTGTTTACTACTAGAATCAAGTGTTTACTACTAGAATCAAGTGTTTACGACTGAAACCTAGTGTTTACTACTAGAATCAAGTGTTTACTACTAGAATCACGTGTTTACTACTGAAACCTAGTGTTTACTACTAGAATCAAGTGTTTACTATACTAGAATCAAGTGTTTACTACTAGAATCACGTGTTTACTACTGAAACCTAGTGTTTACTACTAGAATCAAGTGTTTACTAAAATCAAGTGTTTACTACTAGAATCAAGTGTTTACTACTGAAACCAAGTGTTTACTACTAGAATCAAGTGTTTACTAAAATCAAGTGTTTACTACTAGAATCAAGTGTTTACTACTGAAACCAAGTGTTTACGACTGAAACCCAGTGTTTACTACTAGAATCAAGTGTTTACTAAAATCAAGTGTTTACTACTGAAACCTAGTGTTTACTACTAGAATCAAGTGTTTACTAAAATCAAGTGTTTACTACTAGAATCAAGTGTTTACTACTGAAACCTAGTGTTTACTACTAGAATCAAGTGTTTACTACTGAAACCAAGTGTTTACGACTGAAACCTAGTGTTTACTACTAGAATCAAGTGTTTACTAAAATCAAGTGTTTACTACTGAAACCTAGTGTTTACTACTAGAATCAAGTGTTTACTACTGAAACCTAGTGTTTACTACTAGAATCAAGTGTTTACTACTGAAACCTAGTGTTTACTACTAGAATCAAGTGTTTACTACTGAAACCTAGTGTTTACTACTAGAATCAAGTGTTTACTAAAATCAAGTGTTTACTACTAGAATCAAGTGTTTACTACTGAAACCTAGTGTTTACTACTAGAATCAAGTGTTTACTACTGAAACCAAGTGTTTACGACTGAAACCTAGTGTTTACGACTGAAACCTAGTGTTTACTACTAGAATCAAGTGTTTACTAAAATCAAGTGTTTACTACTAGAATCAAGTGTTTACTACTGAAACCTAGTGTTTACTACTAGAATCAAGTGTTTACTACTGAAACCAAGTGTTTACGACTGAAACCTAGTGTTTACGACTGAAACCTAGTGTTTACTACTAGAATCAAGTGTTTACTAAAATCAAGTGTTTACTACTAGAATCAAGTGTTTACTACTGAAACCAAGTGTTTTCTACTATAACCATGTGTTTACTCATACAATCAAGTGTTTACTACTACAATCAAGTATTTTCTAGTATATCCAAGTGTTTACTACTAGAATCAAGTGTTTACTAAAACCAAGTGTTTACTACTAGAATCAAGTGTTTAATAAAATCAAGTGTTTACTACTGAAACCAAGTGTTTACTACTAGAATCAAGTGTTTACTACTGAAACCAAGTGTTCACTACTAGAATCAAGTGTTTAATAAAATCAAGTGTTTACTACTAGAATCAAGTGTTTACTACTGAAACCTAGTGTTTACTACTAGAATCAAGTGTTTACTACTGAAACCTAGTGTTTACTACTAGAATCAAGTGTTTACTAAAATCAAGTGTTTATTACTAAAACCAAGTGTTTACTACTAGAATCAAGTGTTTACTACTGAAACCAAGTGTTTACTACTAGAATCAAGTGTTTACTACTGAAACCAAGTGTTTACTACTAGAATCAAGTGTTTAATAAAATCAAGTGTTTACTACTAGAATCAAGTGTTTACTACTGAAACCAAGTGTTTACTACTAGAATCAAGTGTTTAATAAAATCAAGTGTTTACTACTAGAATCAAGTGTTTACTACTGAAACCTAGTGTTTACTAATAGAATCAAGTGTTTACTAAAATCAAGTGTTTACTACTAGAATCAAGTGTTTACTACTGAAACCAAGTGTTTACTACTATAATCAAGTGTTTTCTACTATAACCATGTGTTTACTCATACAACCAAGTGTTTACTACTAAAATCAAGTAATTTCTACTATAACCAAGTGTTACTAGTAAAATCAAGTGTTGACTAATAAAATGAAGCGTTTCAATCAAGTGCTTTTTCTTAGTTTCAGGTATTCAAATGAAGTATTTACACATAAAATCAAGTGTCTTCTTGTCAAATCAAGTGATTTGCAGGACTTTATAATACACAAAGAAACAATAATTTAGGATGTTTTTATACATAAACTAACGGAGATGATGCTTTATTCCAAATAACAAGCGGTAAAATGACTTGATCCAAACCTCACAGGACACGGGCTTGTGGACAATTTGAAATGTGGCGAGGAGACAAAGAGAAGTGAAGTCAGAACTCACTCGCACAGCAGGATGCCGTTCTCCAGTCCTGCTCGGAGGTCCTTGTCACCGAAGCACCGTCCCGTCACCGCCTGCAGGAGGGACGAAACAGGAAGCACAAGATCATCCTGTGAGCATTGTCTGGTTCTGAACAACCTCCTGACCCAGCAAACAGCAGAACCAGGTTCTGAACAATCTGGACTGAATGAAGCGCAACAAGCTGCAGCCAATATCAAGTCTCCTTCTGGGCGCAACGCTAAACGCTAACTGCTAACAAGCTTGACATAAGCTGCAATCATCCGAAGTGAACGGCTCGGAGGGTTAACGTGTCGTGACAGGGGATTTATCAGGTGGCGCCGGTTCAGACCCTCCGAGGACCTGAAGAATCAACTGAGCTTCGTCATCTGATCATCATCAATAATCTCAACATCAACTGATCATCATCAATAATCTCACATGACATGACATGACATGACATGACATCACATGACGACATCAAATGACATCACATGACATGACATGAAATCACATGACATGACACCACATGACATGACATCACATGACGACATCAAATGACATCACATGACATGACATGACACCACATGACATGACATGACATGAAATCACATGACATGACACCACATGACATGACATGACATGACGACATCAAATGACATCACATGACATGACATGACACCACATGACATGACATCACATGACAACATCACATGACATCACATGATGACATGACATCACATGACATGACATCACACGACATCACATGACATCACATGACATGCCATCACATGACATCACATGACATCACATGACATGACATCACATGACATGACATCACATGAGATGACATCACATGACATCACATGACATGACATCACATGACATCACATGACAACATCACATGACAACATCACATGACATCACATGATGACATGACATCACATGACATGACATCACATGACATCACATGACATCACATGATGACATGACATCACATCACATCACACAACATCACATCACATCACATCACATGACAACATCACACGACATCACATGACATCACATCACATCACATGAGATGACATCACACGACATCACATGGCATCACATCACATGACAACATCACACGACATCACATGACATCACATCACATCACATCACATGAGATGACATCACACGACATCACATGGCATCACATGACATCACATCACATGAGATGACATCACATGACATCACATGACATCACATGATGACATGACATCACATGACATGACATGACATCACATGACATGACATCACATGATGACATGACATCACATCACATGACATCACATGACATCACATCACATGACAACATCACATGACATCACATGATGACATGACATCACATGACATCACATCACATCACACAACATCACATGACATCACATCACATGACAACATCACACGACATCACATCACATCACATGACAACATCACACGACATCACATCACATGACATGACATCACATCACATGAGATGACATCACACGACATCACATGGCATCACATGACATCACATCACATGAGATGACATCACATGACATCACATGACATGACATCACATGACATGACATCACATGACATCACATGACATGACATCACATCACATGAGATGACATCACACGACATCACATGGCATCACATGACATCACATCACATGAGATGACATCACATGACATCACATGACATGACATCACAACACATCACATCACGACTGAATCGACAAAACACCTCGACGCTAAAGTTTTAAAGCAGAACTTTCTGAGCTGATGCTGGACTGACATGTGACCAAATTACACGACAGGGTTTCAGGTGAAGACGTGTCGTTCATGTGTTTTTTGTTTCGGGAAAGTTTCATACAGCAACGATTTAATGTCTGTCTAGATGAAAACGGCAGAAACGCTGAAAACGATGTATTCAGACTGTTGGGCCCTGAGTTGGTGGTCAGTTCTTCACCAAAGAAGTCTGGTCGGAAAAGTTATGTTTTCATCTAAGTGTATTTATTGATTTATGTATGCATGTATGTATGTATTTTACCAACTTTTTGCAAAAACTACTCCTCTGAATTGAAATGAAATCTTCAGGAATGATTTGTCATCATCAAGGATCAATTGATTAGATTTTGGGACATTAACGGCTAAAAATTTCTGAATAAATCCACAGAAAACTGTGATAAAATTTCCATACAAGCAGATGAGAGAGGCACCTCATGGAGCAGTTCAAAGGAGATCAGCTTCTGTTGCCATGGAGACGCTCAGTGTTTCATAGTGATGTAGCTACCTGACCTACCTGGTTATTGATGGTCTGCACTCTACCGAGTGTAGCTCTAGTTTTATCTTACACACATGCACTAATATCATCATTTTCAGTGTTTCTGCCGTTTCCATGGAAACTGACAGTTTTCAAAATGTTGCCGTGTAAACCTGAAACTTTCCTGAACGAAAACACCAAACCGACGCGTTTTCACTTCATCTCAACACGCAGACTGTTTGTCATCAAACGGCGATTTATTAATACCTCAGGGATGATTATTGTTCTTTCTAATTCTTTGCCAGAACGTTTCCTGCTCAGGAACCATCAGAGCTGCAGATATAATGACGCAGTACGTAAACAATGAAAGCTTCTATACTCCATTACATTGAAAGGAAACACTTCTTATACTGAAGTACAGATGTTCATGATTTGTCCAGCTCCATTTCAAACACTCTGCTGTAACTCCACCACTTTGAAACATGAAGGTTTAGACGAGGAGGAGAATTTAACAGAACATTTCTCCAGCTGACGGAGCGGATCAGTCGGGTTCACGGTGATTATGACTTGTGTTTTCCAGGCTTGTGTTTTCCTGCTGGGCTTCAAGCTGACATGACTTGACCAGGAAGGTTTGTTTGACTCGGCCTGCTGAGGTTTAACTCCGTCAGTGGAATCAAATCTGTCTCCAAAATCACCGCAGAGGAAGTAACGTGAAGCTGAACGTCTTTATGACCAGCAGACAGACGACTGAACGTCACTGTCAGAAATAACCTTTCTATCCTTCACAGTCTCAATATTTCCAGCAGAGAATACACATCCCAGGTGTTTGCTATAAATAACTCCGGTTTAAAACATTAAAGAGAAGCATTCCTGCTTCAGTTCAGCAGGGGAACGTTTCATGCTTCAGTTTTACTGGCCTCAATACTTTTATACCCAGAATCCTCTGCAGCATGAAGATGACCTTGATTCATAAATGTGTCAGGTGAATGTCGGCGGCGTCCTCGCTGCACGACCACGACCTTCCACTGCGCCGCTGCTCGGCTCCACAGAGAGAAACCGACCAGTGATCCGGGCTGCAGTGTGAGAAGCTCAGCGGTTCGGCAGCCAGTTTGAGTGCAGCGACAGATTATAACGCCGCTGACAGATTACCTGTCGCCTCAGATCAGCCGACAACGATAAAACTAATATAATTAACAGGAGCTGGAAAAACATAGACACGCAGGTAACAGAGGCTTGTGACTCTCACCACAGATGGCTTTTCAAGATTCCAAAACTCATACTTTTACTTTTTATGAGGAAATGAAACAATAAAACATCTACGAATCTGCATAAGCATTTAAAGACATTCTTTTCCTGCTACGGTGAATTCCTGCTTCCATTTGAGCTTTCTCTGGCGACTGAAACTCGGGTCTTTAGGTCCGAATCAATTAGTACTGGGTCGTTCGGGGTTCACGCACATGGACATAAATCACAGCCTCCTCCCGGTTCTGGCTGTGACGTAGTCTGAAGCTCAGTTTTCTCATGGTCTTCCTGCAGCTGAGGACAGAGATTCATGTTCCGCCAAGGCTCCGGTAGGGTGAGCTGAAGACCTGAGCTGCAGACGACACCAAACTCCTGGACGGCCGCAGGGAAAACTCACTTTCAAACAATAGAAAGTTTTGGTTTCCATCACAACCACTGCAGGAGAAACCGTTTCACTCACTCATCTTCTATAACGGATTCATTCGGAGGGTGAACGAGTCCAGAAGCGATCAAAACAAAGTCTGGTGGAACATGAAGAGTCCTCACTGAGAAAGAAAAGATGCTGGTGACGAGTTACAGACGTCCGCTTCTTCGCTAAAAAATCAATGTTTCTTTCACGTAACGCTCAACTGTCATTCTGCCACCTGCCACTAGTCGGAGCTACAGAGCCGCTGGCAGTCATCAAATACGTTGTAGTTTAAGAATCGGTAGTGATGCCCCACTGCTAAGGTAAAACGCAGCTCGTCACCACAATGTTCTCATCTGCCTCCATGTAACGTTGTTGAAGGTTTAAAAGCTTCAGGAAGTTAATCAATGACTTAATCAAATAATATTCTCACTTTTAATCCATTCAATAAATACCGTCTGGACTCAACTTATTTAGAATATAAATTGTTCAGTGCACAGATGGAAAAAGACCCAACTTCTAAGAAACAAGTGTGATCAATCCAACAAACAAGTTCACTTTCATTTTCTGCACATTTAACTTTGTTTTTCCTGCTGAGTAAATCCCTCATCGCCAATATGCATGTTTATAAAGGATGAGAGCAAGATAACCATCCATCCATCCATCCATCCATCCATCCATCCATCCATCCATCCATCCATCCATCCATCCATCATAAAATAAACCACTGAGGCCGTATCGTCACAACAGACTGATCATCTCAGCATTTATAGGAAAACAAAGTATTTTTCTATGATGATAGTAAGACACTGTAGCCCAGCCAATCAGTGAAGAATTAAGCAAGCTGTAGTTCAAATAAAGTGATGGATAAAAAGAAAAAGAATCAATGTAAGAACTTTATCAGAAGCGTCCAGTGGAGGTGAAGATGAAATCCCCACAGAAGAGTTACTGAAGTCTTAAAAACAAATGGTTTGGAACGTTCAGTCTGTGATGAATGCGAGGCTTTTAAAATCTGAATCCAAACGGTGCTGGAAGTGTCTGGACGTGGACGGGCTTTCAGCCGGCGGCAGCGTCACAAAGCTCAATTAAAAGGAGGAATGTGGGTCTTTGTTGGGAGGAATGCTGCGTGCTTTGTTTCACCAACAATCAAAAAGTGCTGATTGGCTTTATTTCCATTTTCACTTCCTTCCTTTTGAGCACTGAATAAAGTACCTATCTATCTATCCATCTATCCATCTATCCATCCATCCATCCATCCATCCATCCATCCATCCATCCATCCATCCATCCATCTCTTCATAATCGGACCCAAGGCCGGGTCATGGATTCATGTTCATCACTTCAGGGTTGACAATGAAGGAAAACGGCTGCTGGTTTAGAAATGCAAGAATTAGACTCCACCAATCTGTGTGTGTGTGTGTGTGTGTGTGTGTGTGTGTGTGTGTGTGTGTGTGTGTGTGTGTGTGTGTGTGTGTGTGTGTGTGTGTGTGTGTGTGTGTGTGTGTGTGTGTGTGTGTGTGTGTGTACTTTGCTTTAATGTTCAGTGAGTTATCTGATCACAACATAATTTACTGCAACAACAACGTGAAGAGAAACTGAAGAGCAGCTGGAAGAAACAGCCATTAGTCATCAGAACGCCCTCCTCCATCTCCCTCCTCCATCTCCCTCCTCCATCTTCCTCCTCCATCTTCCTCCACCCCCCACGGTGACACCCATCCAATGAGAGCTCTCCAGCAGGACAACTAATAACTCAAGGTCTGCAGACGGGCGGGTTTCCTGTGACTTTGGGGAGTAAAACACTTCAAAGTGGCCCGAAGAGCCGACAGCTGTTCGTGTGAAGGCGGGAGATCATGAGCAGGTCGCCCCGCACTCACTTCACTACCACTCACTGCTTTACTACCACTCGCCCACTTCACCGCCACACCTCGCTTAATGACCACACGCCTGCTTCATCACGACACGCCCGCTTCATCGCCACACGCCTGCTTCATCATTACACACCCACTTTACAACTACACGCTCGCTTCATCGTCACTCACCCGCTTCGTCACCACTCGCCCGCTTCATCGCCACTCGCCCGCTTCATCGCCATACATTCGCTTCATCGCCCCACACCTGCTTCATCGCCACACGCCCGCTTCATCGCCACACGCCCGCTTCGTAGTCAGAAGCACTCTGCTTTACCAAGGATGCAGTCTTAACCGTGTTGCGTAATCACGAATCAATCCAGCGTTTCCAAGTAGAAGAAGAAGACACGTAAACACGTCTTCAGAACTGCTGCCAATAATCTTGTTAATTCAGGTTGTCCAGAGAGCTTAATCTGGAAACGCTCCTGATTGGGATTAGCAGAGCCTGACAACAACAGAACCTGCTCATCCTCTGACAAAAGCACCAAAACAGGAGCAGCAGGGTCACAATCACACCGTAGTGCGTCTGTTCAACTTCCTGTTTCATTCCTCAGTCTGCTGCTTCATGTCACGACCAAACAGTCCGACAAGTTTTAACATCATGAAACAGATCAAATCCACTGTGGACACCAAACAGGAAATGATAAAGAAACCAGTGTGTTCATGTGACCACTAGGGGTCCCTCCACTCATGAAGACGCACTGGTTCAGCCGGAGGTCGCAGTGGTTTCTGAATATATATTAAATACTGTTACGTTACAGTTTAAAAGTTAAATACTCTCCCGTCAGTGAACTGAGACATTCGAAGTCAGTGTGAATCTGGAAATGTTGTGTATTTTTTCCCTGGTTGCTTAATTTCAGCATCATGAGGTCTTCTGGACTTGGCAGATGCTTCAAAAGATTCTGGATGGTTTTGGACGATTCCTCCGAAGCCTTGATGGAAACTCACCACTAAATCAGCTGCAGCTTTCAGCGAACCTGCAGCCAGCGGCAGAAACGGCAGAGTTTATAGACGTCAGAGAGCTGATCAATAAGGACGATCACACAGACTTATCATATATACACGATGAGAAGAGACAAAGATTTCTGAGCCGTTTTGAGGCCACACACTAAAAAAAGAAAGAATCCTGCACCTCCAAACGCAGCAGCAGCCATCTGATGTCAGTCTGTGTTTACAGACACAAACACTCCAGGTTTTTTTACTTTTGGCTCCAACTGAGACAAAAGCTGAAGTTTTTAAATAAATCGAGCCGAGCTGGAACCAAACCAGAGTTTGTGCTCAGGCCAGGCGGCCAACGGAGGTGTGTTATGAAACCGCTCGTCGCAGGGAATGACGACGAATAGAAGATAATGGGCAAAGCATCACTCAGAGGAATCGCTCCGGAGAGAAATCCTGCAGGGCGGCAGCTATTTAAGGAAACAATTAAAGAAGACCGAGTCTTTTCTAGAAGATAACGGAGGTTGAAAAGAGCAAGAGTTTTGAAACCTTCCAGCAGGATGACAAAGAAACAACATAAGAGCAAAATGTGTGGAGCAGAACGTTACGTAAGGTCTTTGTACTTGATTAGCTGAGCTTCACCGCTGGAGAGGAATCATGTTTAGAGAGGAAGTGGGGAGGAACCTCACTGATGCTACATGCTTGTTAAAGATGTGTTCTCTCAGAGTAAATTACTTTTTGGCTTTTCAAGCTGTTGTCATTGTATAAAGTCCAAACTGTTTAATAATCCTCATGGTGAAGCTGTTCCAGGTCTAAAATCTGCCACTTTCTGATTCTTCCACGTCGTCTCTTTCTTCCAGGAACATCGATTGTCTTTAGTGCGTTTTGTTTTATTTGCACACTAAAACGCTGCACACGACCCAAGGCCACACATTCTGACAAGAGGCAAGATTTCATTGGCCTGAGAGCCAATTATATAACAGCCTTCAGACAAATATGGCAAAGTTCAACATGGACCATGTGGACTGACGGTTTGCACAGTTTTCTGTGGCTTCAGATTAATTTCTATCAGTAACAGGTCAGAGATTAAACTGAAATACATGAACTGTGCACTGTTCGGCTCCACAAGTAAAAACTAGTGTTTGGTGTGTGAGAACACGACTTTTTGAAAACCTTCTACATGTTAGACTTTATCCAAACGATTGTTAGGGTTCAGATCATCTGCAGGTTAGAAGAGTTATAAGGAAAGTTAGTCGATAATTAACAGGTTTGAAGCGTTGCTCTGTCTGAAATGAAGGAACGATCCAGGGTTGATCAGAGGAGAGCGTCAGACGTCACACCACCTCTGATTGGTCGACTTCCTGTCACACTGATTAGAACCGGCGCTGAGCCTCGTGGAGTCGACATGCAGAGCAGCAGAGAAATCTCAGCTCCTCACCTGCAGCATGAGATCGACATGACAATGACTTCACGGTCGTCTCATGTTAAACTGGGAACAGCGAAGCAGCGTCTGAACCAACATCTCCTCATGCTGGATCTGTTTCCAATGTCACACCTTCGTCTCCGGAGAGCCGCCTGCTGCCTGTCGACACGAGCCGGTTGGTCTGTCTGCTGGTTCTGCTCACACTGTGGAGGTCCAGACCACCTGGAAGTTTCTTTTAAACCCAATGTGCCTCCAACAAACTTTATTTAACACTCCTGCTTTCACCCACAGGTAGCTGGGATCAGATACAGAAAACACAAACTGGATAAAGGTTTATGGACGGACGGATTTATTTCAAGTTGAAGCGTTCGTCTTCATCTCAACTGGATTTGAGCTTTTTGTTAAAGAAGAAATGGTACCAAAAGTACCAAGTCAGGATTCTTTTCTGACTGAATTGGTTGTAAATGTTAAAGTAAAATTACTTTAATACTAGATGCAGCCGATAAAAAACAGACTGACAATATTTCCCCATCTGGCACAATAAACGTCAAACTTGTTTTTCCCGGGATTCCAACAGCTGTTATAATATCTTATAGTATGAAAAAATATAAGTAGTTGTTGCTTGTCCTGAGAGTTCTGGGCTGTGGGAGGATTTATGAGCTTTCTACTCTCATCCTCAACTTTAACCCTCAGACTTATTCACACATGGTGAAAGATATATATATATATATATATATATATATAAATAAAAAATGAAGTTTGTTTGTTTTTAAGTTTTAAAGAAAGATGTACGATGAAGACCTGAGAGTAACAGGAAGGAGCATTTTCACATGTAAAAAAATGATAGTGACTAACATATAAAGGTTTATATAACATAAACACTCAAAGTTTCTATTATTAAAGACAGTAACAGATAAAAAAACATTCATTTACACATGCATTCCATCACTGGGCCAAATAAGAAAACTACCACAAACTACCTGTCATTTATTGATGAAACTGTGAGGTTCATCCACACAAAGATTCTTGGATGATAATTATTCTAGGAAACATTCAAACAGAATCACATTCGTGTGTTTACTGGGGAAAAATAAGTGTTTGTGTGTAATAAAGAAATCCTGGGACGGTTTCCAGTGTTGCTGATTGGTTGTGATCAAACTGAATGAAAAGAGTCTTCAGAAGATTCTTTGAAACAGTCGGTGTGAAACGATCAGACTTTAGTCAAACTGGAGAAAACTGAAGAGGAATTGATTAAAATAGTTGCATGTGATTTATAAAAACTCTGTTTTTGTGTGATTGTGGAAGTTTGTCAATGTGGTTTCACTGTATAAAGTTCAAACATACACAACCAGAAACTATAGTGAGAAGCTTAGATGAGTATCTGAGAGCCTTAAATATATACAGTTTTATACTAAATCCACACAGGAGACCAGCAGAGACAGAATCTGTCCTAACTTCTGTCCCTCATTTCTCCAGAGCGATGAATCCAACACATGGAGACGACAAGTCACTAAGAGTTCAAGGGTCAAACTCCCACCCTGCTTCCTTTAATTCTCTCCTGTCCAGATTAAAAAGAGAGAACTGACGTCAACCTGCTGCTTCGTTCTTCGTCACACAAAGCTGCAGTCTTCCTCCTCCAGACATCGTTTGAACTTTAACTGTTGTGGTTCTGATGTGGTCACGTGATTTCAGCTGAGAACAACGTGAACTGTCTCGCCAGGTGAACGACTCGTTTCTTTTACCTGAGAAGTCGAATGAAGGCGAATGTAAAGATCACTGACAGAGCCGAGACTGTATTCCTTCAACTTATTGATCAGGACAAGCTGACAGCCATGTCATTTCTAATCAATACATGGTCACAAATATACGATTTATTCAAACACTGCTGTCATCATTTATTGGGGAAACTGGATTTAATCGTTCAAATGCAACATATGATTCTTCTTTGCTCTATTTAAGCATAACAACTCAGGAAACTGCAGAATTAAGATTTAGTTAAAAAAATCAAGAAAAAGAATCAAGCAAAGGCCCAGGAGAGCAACATTTCAGGAAGAAAATATTCTAAGAAAAGGAGAACGGAGGAACGGCAATGACAAGGAAACCCTTTATTTATTACAACCACCTGAACAACACACATGCTAACAGCTTCCAGGAAATGTTTTCTGCCCTACAGCTCTGCTGCCCTGCAGCTCTGTAGCCCTACAGCTCTGCAGCCCTGTAGCCCTGCAGCTCTACAGCCCTACAGCTCTGCAGCTCTGTAGCCCTGCAACTCTGTAGCCCTGCAGCTCTGCAGCCCTACAGCTCTGCAGCCCTGCAGCTCTGCAGCCCTACAGCTCTGCAGCCCTGCAGCTCTGCAGCCCTACAGCTCTGCAGCTCTGTAGCCCTAGATCTCTGCAGCCCTGCAGCTCTGCAGCCCTACAGCTCTGCAGCCCTGCAGCTCTGCAGCCCTGCAGCCCTGCAGCCCTGCAGCCCTGCAGCCCTGCAGCCCTGCAGCCCTGCAGCTCTGCAGCCCTGCAGCTCTGCTTCACAACAAACTGCCACCCAGACGACCAGTCGGGGGAAACACTGAGGAAGAAGCTCCTGCACACCAGGTTGAAACTATTCTGGACAAATGTGAAGCAGCTTGAACAGTTTCAACAAATCTGTTCCACTGAGGCCGTAGTTCTTCCTCAGTGGGACTAAAGCTCGGTTGTATAAACTCAAACCAAAACATGACAGCAGTTTAGCATTTTACCTTGAAAGTGTTGCTGAGTAAACGGGCCTTAAAGCCCGACACACACTTCTACACTCCATCCATTCACACCACAGACAGCGTGGTTTACACTCAGGCTCACTCTGCTGGATGAGAAAAATAAATCAAAGTCTTATGAGGCGTCGCTCACAGAGAGCAGCTCCTAATTGTAACTCTTCATCAGGCTTTCAGAAGCATTGAGAGACGGGGTGCTGCTCTCTTCCAGCCTTGTTTTCCTAAGAGCTTAAACAGTCTGGATTCCTCCTCCACTCCCGATAAACCCTCCGATTAAACAAGCCAAATTTCCTGCCGCTAAAAAGTCCTCGCCCTGAGCTGAATGTTGGTGTTCCAGCCGGTCCATCCCATTTCCACCCTGATTAGTTGATGGAACAATGTTTGGGTTGTGGATTAACTCCACTGCTGGCTGTTACTCACCTCCACCCAGCAATTCTGTCTTAAAGGCCTGGAGGCTGCAGGACGGAGAAGAGGAGGAGGAGGAGGAGGAGGAGGAGGAGGAGGAGGAGGAGGAGGAGGAGGAGGAAGACTGCATCTCAAACAGATGAATGAAACTAAGACGAGGGTGAACTGTGAGAAAACTGAGGAGAACCGCAGGACAAAGCTGATTATATTGTCCTGTTTCTCCTGCAAGGTGATGCTGATGGTCTGCCAAGTCATCGTGTGTGTGTGTGTGTGTGTGTGTGTGTGTGTGTGTGTGTGTGTGTGTGTGTGTGTGTGTGTGTGTGTGTGTGTGTGTGTGTGTGTGTGTGTGTGTGTACATACAAAATAAAAATGGCATTGTAAGAATACAAATATATATTAATCATTATGATGACATGTAAACAAGCAGAGCATGACACATAAAAGAGACTTAATTCTATTGTGATGCTCAAAAAAGCTCCATAAAACATACGATATAGTGACGATATGAAGGAACAATTAAATACAAAATATACAAAACGGACAGTATATATTTAGAATAAATTAATAAATACAAGTACTACCTATATAAATCTATTTCACAAAATTATGTATCACAGATGTAAATATACATTACAAAATAAGTTATCACAGACTGAGTAATTATTGAAAAGAATAGAACTAAATAACTTTTGTAAATGAGAAATAAAAACAATGCATCACGATTTGGTTAAAAAGTAAATGGGAAATATTAAAGTTGTCGTGCAAATGAGCCGTTTAATTTAGTATAAATCGATAGTAAAGAGTTTAATTTAATTGAAAAAACACATTTTCTTGATTATTTGTGAATTTGCTGTAATGAAAATCTTTCCGATGAAGGTGACCGCCGGCCATGTTTCAGTAGACATTAACAGATGAAGCTGCTCTGATAACGGAGTGTTCCGATCCAATCAGCCAGCGGTGGTGGTGCAGAGTGTTGAGGTTAACCAGCCCAGAGCAGAGCCCAGTGAAGCTCCACCATACGTCTCCATACCGACCAACATTTCAGTGACAACCCCCCGCCGCCCTGCAGGAAGGGAAACAAAGAGCCTCCGTGTCGACGGCGGCCCTCTGAGCTGAGCTCCCTAAAGCAGCGGGGGCTTTTCCAGGGGCCTCCCCGAGTCTCCAATATCCTGCCAGCTACACTTTCCTGAGCCCAGGGCCACGTCTCACCGGCGGCCACACCGAGAGCCGCAGTGCGACAGACAGGCCGGCGCCCGACCCGACCCGACCTGTCCCGACCCGGCGTGGTGACACCGCTCCCATCCCTCAGGTTTAATACCTGCTTCTATCGAGCACAGAGCTTCATTCAGGCTTCACATCAAGCACAACATCCCCTGAAACACAGCGTCTCTTTCTGAACGTGTGTTTCTGTGGTTCTGGTCATTAGTGACACGAATGCAGGAAGTCACAAGGCGTCTTTGATTGGAGCCGATAATTCAAGTCATTCTATTAATAAAAAACATCAATATGTTAATAAATCATAAAATCTCAGGACTAATCTGCACAGAGTTGTGAAATGAGCAACGATTTGACATCACTTCATGTCCAAACGGATGTTAGTCTCCTGCTTGAAGCTTCCAGCAACTTTTTTTCTATTTTGGTATTTTCTTGGAGACAATCAGCGTTTTGCAGAGAGAGTGCATGTGGAGCTCAGCTCAGTATCCAGGCAACAGGCCCTGGATCCTGGTAAATACAAGCAGGATGATAACAACTCGCTTCATCTGCCTGCTGTCACTTTAAGTGAGGGAATCTGGGAGTCGCTGCCAAAACAACCACAACCTTCAGAAGCTGCAGCTGCTGCTGGTTGTGAGCGCGCTCAGACACGCCGTCCTCCTCTGGAGCCTCGTCAGGCCAGACTCCACCAGCACCAACACCGGGTCAACACCAACACCGGGTCAACACCAACACCGACACCGGGTCAACACCAACACCGACACAGACACCGACACAGGGTCAACACCAACATCGACACCGAGTCAACACCAACACTGACACCGACACAGACACCAACACCAACACTGGGTCAACACCAACACTGACAATAACACCGGGTCAACACCAACACTAACACCGACACAGACACAGACACAGACACAGACACCGACACCGGGTCAACACCAACATCGACACCGAGTCAACACCAACACCAACACCAACACCGGGTCAACACCAACACTAACACCGACACCAGCACCGGGTCAACACCAACACCGACAATAACACCGGGTCAACGCCAACATAAACATCAACACCGACTCAACACCAACACCAACATCGACACCGAGTCTACACCGACACCAACACTGTCACCGTGTCAACACCAACACCAACACCAACACCGACACCGTCACCGGGTCAACACCAACACCGGGTCAACACCAACACCGTCACCAGGTCAACACCGACCAAATCAACACCAACACCAGGTCAACACGACACCAACATCGACACTGACACCGAGTCAACACCAACACCAACACCGTCACCGGGTCAACACCAACACAGACACAGACACCGGGTCAACACAGACACCGGGTCAACACGACACCAACATCGACACTGACACCGAGTCAACACCAACACCAACACCGGGTCAACACCAACACAGACACAGACACAGACACCGGGTCAACACAGACACCAGGTCAACACAGACACCGGGTCAACACCAACACCAACACCAACACCAGGTCAACACAGACACCAGGTCAATCGGCTCGTTCAGGACGGATTCACACTCAATGGTCAACATGATGAAACATCCACTGAACAACTTAATCACACCCTCAACACGAGAGTCCATAGCAACACACAATCCAACTGGACCGATGGCTGCAGGTCAAGTAGCATTTCCTTTTTTCTTTTTTTTTTTTTATGTTTATCGTCATTAAAACCAGATTGAAGTCATTTAAATTAAATTATCTCAATTGTTCAGGTTTGTCACGTTAATTGAAGCTTCATAAGGCAGAAAGTTGTTATTCTAGGAAACAACCGAGAGGTAAACATTTCAGACAAGCCTTTAATGACTGAAGCTGAGAAATCCTTCAAACCTCCAGGATTTAGTTCTCAGTACGTAGGAGGAACGGACCCGAGTCCCTCTGACCAACAGTTTCCAAACCCCATAGCCTTTGTCACCGTGGGGAATATGGACGAATGTCAACCCTGGTTAGAACTGAACTCCCATTAGGAAGAGGAAGACTTTGCTTTCCTGAAATACACCGAAATCCGACCATTGTGCCTCTCCACGGGGGGTCGAGGGTTTTAGAAAAGAAGCTGTGGCTTTAAAGGAGAACAGAATAACAGACTGGGCGGCCGGAACCCTTCACACGAAGCAGTGAGAAAGTGAGGAAATACAGATGACAGCAGTCCAATCTCAGTGTTAAAGTGAAAAGTGTGTGTGTACATGACAACGGTGGTCGGAGCCACTGAAGACAGAACTCTTTGAAAACGCTCCGACTCCTCTGTGGAAACCTCAACTCTTCTCCTGGGACTTTCCTGGATATTTCACAAATCTTACAACTAAACAATTTCTTCAGCAATATGTTTTTTTTAAAAGTGTGTAATAATATGTTTTAAAATGTTGAAATTTACTCCTGTGGGAAAAGTAACTTATGAGGGTTCAAATCAGGGCTTCTTCATGATTCTGAGTTGATTGTTAGTATTTGTGATGTTAAAACCTTCGCCAGTGAAAGTCTGGTCCAAGGTTTTGTTTTTGTCTGCATGTATTTATTTATGTTTGTATGTTACCAAGTTACAAAAGACGGTTCACATGAATTGTACATGGTTCCATTACATTTTGAGAGCAATTGGGTCAAAGGTCAAGGTCTAGGTCACCAAAAGGTCAAACAAGTTTATTGTCATAATGCAGTCAGTTTTAATCTGATCGATGTCAAAATGTTTTCAATTGCTTGTCCTTGATATGCCAGATGATGCAGATATGCCAGATGATGCAGATATGCCAGATGATGCAGATATGCCAGATGATGCAGTGACGTCATTACCCTGGTTAGTGGTTGGGAGTCAAAGGTCACAAGGGTCATCAGTGTCAAGGAGAGGTCTGCGCTCTACCAAGTGTAGTTCTAGTTGTCTAGGTCTTCTTCAGACTCCACAACTTAAATAACAATCAACTTGGTGGTTTTATTTTGACAGTCACCGTAATAACAATGCAACCTGATAGTTTTATTTTGATAGTCACCATAATAACAATCCAACCTGGTAGTTTTATTTTGACAGTCACCATAATAACAATCCAACTTGGTAGTTTTATTTTGACAGCCAACATAATAACAATCCAACCTGGTAGTTTTATTTTGACAGCCAACATAATAACAATCCAACCTGGTAGTTTTATTTTGACAGTCACCATAATAACAATCCAACTTGGTGGTCTGTCCACTAGAATATCCGTGTTCTCATTGTTCATGTTTAGAGTTCATTGTTCTCTGATGTGTGTGTGTGTGTGTGTGTGTGTGTGTGTGTGTGTGTGTGTGTGTGTGTGTGTGTGTGTGTGTGTGTGTGTGTGTGTGTGTGTGTGTGTGTGTGTGTGTGTGTGTGTGTGTGTGTGTGTGTGTTGCTTGTTGTTTATTGGGGTTGGTTCATGAGTCAAATCAGTTTTTACAGGGAGACAAATATTTCCTCTTGGAAAAGGATTGTTGGCTGCTAAAGATGTTAATTAATATTCATATTAATAGTTGGATACGATGAAGAAAATCCCTCCAGAGTAGAAATACTACTCATTATGAGCAGCTTATGTTACGTCACTGAATGATAAACGAGTCGACCAAAGTTCACTATCATCGGTAAGATATTGAAAATACTACTATAGTACTGAGACAAACTGTATGAAATCAGTCCAACTTCCAAGTGGTGACAAAGAAAAGAGCTTTGTGCTGAAATTGTTCACAAATGACTTGTTTAAGCAGATTTTAGAAGGAATGCAGTTCTAAGTCCGAGCTCAGATTTCCTTCGTAGAACCCTGAACGCTCGCCGGCGACAAATTCACCGAGAACAAATCTGACTGGGGAGAAGGATTTACAAGGAACTGAGCTTTCCAAAGAAAACTGCTCCGAGTGTTTAAATAATTCCAACTCTGCAAAGTACCGTGAGTAAAAGCTTGCTGGGGGTGTGTGTGTGTGTGTGGGGGGGGGGGGGGGGGTAGCTCACATTACACAAGTTGTTTAAAAGTGGTTTGAACAGATTATATTACAGAGAACATTACGAGCAGCTCGCTGAGTGAGATTCTGAAGTTTAAAGTTTCTAAGTTTAAAGTTTCTGAAGTTTAAAGTTTCTAAGTTTATAGTTTCTGAAAACGTGTTCGGCTTCACTCCACCGGAGCAGAAAGACATTTTTACATCGACTGCCGTCTGACAAAAGACCAAGCCGAGATAAACTGATTTTATCAGGCGGAATGTTTCATTCACAGAAACATCTCGCCGTAACATCCCTGCAGGTAATAATGTGTTATGACTGGAACCCTTTGTGTTTCCTCCCCCCTGACCTGAAGGAAGGCCCCTGAGGGCCCCTGAGGGCCCCTGGGGGCCCCTGAGCCGGGTCACGAACTTCAAGCTTTTAACTACAAACTACAAAGAAGGAGGTTTTTCCTAAATGTCAACTCGTGATGTTTGATCACAAATTACTGAACTGGCAGGGTGATTATTAAGGTTTCCTTTGTGTGTGTGTGTGTGTGTGTGTGTGGGGGGGGGGGGGGGGGAGTTCTCGTCTGGTGACGTTTGGATGGACAGAAGACAATATGGAGGATTTTCACTGCTTCAGCAGCTTGAAACATTCAGCCAGTCACATTCATCCATTCCATCACACAATAGTGACCCAATTTTCTGCAGAATGTCGGTTTGTGGCTTCGATGTTAAAACAGGCATATAGACACACACACACACACACACACACACACACACACACACACACACACGGATTTCAAACGTTCTTCACGTCACTGAGATGCTCCTTCATATTGCTGCGCTCATGAACAGGCGTCGTCGCCACCAGAAGATTCAGAACCTGGAGGACGTTCTGACGGACCAGAACCACCAGGATGAAGAAAAACACCAGCAATTCATCCAGGATCAAAAAGAGCTGGAGATAAAAAGGTGTGAAGGAGAAGGAGCAACAACAAAATAAGAGAAGGAGGAGCTCCAGAGGAGCACCGAGGACCTCCAGGCAGAAGTGAGCCAGCTGAAGGAGCAGCTGGGTCTCAGAGATCCACTCTGACCTCCGGCAGCAGAACCAGAGTCTCTCAGCAAAGCTCCACCACACCTCTGAAGCGCTGGCTGAGAGAAGCTCTGGAAGCTGTTGAGCAGGAACCCTAACCTTAACCCAGACAGGAGGGGCAGGAGGAGCAGGAGGGGCAGGAGGGGCAGGAGGAGCAGGAGGGGCAGGAGGGGCAGGAGGAGCAGGAGGAGCAGGAGGGGCAGGAGGAGCAGGAGGAGCAGGAGGAGCAGGAGGGGCAGGAGGAGCAGGAGGAGCAGGAGGGGCAGGAGGAGCAGGAGGAGCAGGAGGGGCAGGAGGAGCAGGAGGAGCAGGAGGAGCAGGAGGGGCAGGAGGGACAGGAGGAGCAGGAGGGGCAGGAGGAGCAGGAGGGACAGGAGGAGCAGGAGGGGCAGGAGGAGCAGGAGGAGCAGGAGGAGCAGGAGGAGCAGGAGGGGCAGGAGGAGCAGGAGGAGCAGGAGGAGCAGGAGGGGCAGGAGGGACAGGAGAAGCAGGAGGGGCAGGAGGAGCAGGAGGGACAGGAGGGGCAGGAGGAGCAGGAGGGGCAGGAGGAGCAGGAGGAGCAGGAGGAGCAGGAGGGGCAGGAGGGGCAGGAGGAGCAGGAGGAGCAGGAGGAGCAGGAGGGGCAGGAGGGGCAGGAGGAGCAGGAGGAGCAGGAGGAGCAGGAGGCCGAGGCCGACATCGCTGCAGCCCAGGGGGCGTCAGGAGGGAACCGGGCCGTCGTGGAACCCCGAACTGAGGATCCCAAACAGTAGGAGGCTCCATCCAGTCCTGAGAAGATGTCGGGTCCTGAGCAGCAGAACAAGCTCCCCGAGGCCTCGCCGGAGTCGTCTGCCTCCAAATGTGGCGCCGTGGCTAGAGCGCTTGAAAGAAAGCCCCCGGTACGACGTCATGTAAACTGCGTGGCGGTGACGGCGCTGCTGGACTCGGGCGCTCAGGTGAGTTTGATCGGCTGAAGGAAGGATTCAAACCTCCCCGACATCGTCGTACAGCCGGTGTACAGCCGATGTACAGTCGATGTACAGTCGGTGTACAGCCGGTGTACAGCCGATGTACAGCCGGTGTACAGTCGATGTACAGCCGGTGTACAGCCGATGTACAGCCGGTGTACAGCCGATGTACAGCCGATGTACAGCCGGTGTACAGCCGGTGTACAGTCGATGTACAGCCGATGTACAGCCGGTGTACAGCCGATGTACAGTCGGTGTACAGCCGGTGTACAGTCGGTGTACAGCCGGTGTACAGCCGGTGTACAGCCGATGTACAGTCGGTGTACAGCCGGTGTACAGCCGATGTACAGCCGATGTACAGTCGATGTACAGCCGGTGTACAGCCGGTGTACAGCCGATGTACAGCCGGTGTACAGCCGGTGTACAGCCGATGTACAGCCGGTGTACAGCCGGTGTACAGCCGATGTACAGTCGGTGTACAGCCGGTGTACAGTCGGTGTACAGCCGATGTACAGCCGGTGTACAGCCGGTGTACAGCCGGTGTACAGCCGGTGTACAGTCGGTGTACAGTCGGTGTACAGCCGGTGTACAGCCGGTGTACAGTCGGTGTACAGTCGGTGTACAGCCGGTGTACAGTCGGTGTACAGTCGATGTACAGCCGGTGTACAGTCGGTGTACAGTCGGGACGCCGGCAGCACCAGTCACTTCATCCTTGCAATGGTTGGATTGGACTTCTGCCAGTTATTCAGAGGAACTACGTCACATAAAGAACGTTCTCTTTCCCGCCTTGTTAAGTCATTGTTGCTAATTATTGAGAGAAATCATTAGTTTGATCAGTTTCTCCACACAGACGAGTATCATTAATAATAATATAGAAGTAAAAGCAAACTGAGGTAATGTGTTATTTCAGCTGAGTGAAACTGGAAGCCCTTCGTAGGACTCGGTACCTATGAAATATCTCAGGTTCAAAACGGTTGGTGACCCCGGCGTGAAATATATTTGTCAATAAACCTGATTCTGATATAAGAACATGAAGCCAAATGAACATGTGTAACGATTATTTTTGATCCAGATCACCACCAAACTGTAATCGGTTCTTATTTTGATCAAGATCATTAGTTTTTGAGAGACAGACAAATAAAGGGGGATGATTTTATAACCTCCTTGGCGGAGGTAATAAAACAGTGAGGACAAGGTCAAAGGTCAAGGTCAGTGTGTCAAAGTGCAGCTCAGCTTCCTGTGTTTCTTAATGGCGGCCGCCCAGAGGAGCCGTCATTCTTCCCCTGGAGGAGGAGGTGCAGCTGGCCAGATTAGTCCGGATTAGCGATTATCCGCCGTTAGCGGCACGCTGACGGGGATCAGAACGCTCAGGACCTGGACCACAAGCTGAACGACGAGGTGGGAGGTGTTTAGTTGACACTCTTAAGCAGCCAGAGGGAAGAACAGAGTCTTTATGAAGCATCAACATCTAAAGCGAGGAGAATGTTCGGACTCCACTGAAGTTCAATCACCGTTTGACAAAAAGTTCAAAAAATTTCAGTTTCAAAGACGAAACGTAACATATGAAAGATCTGGAGTCAGAGTCACTCAGTAGAACTTATCTATATATTTCACTAAACGTTAGAATAGCAGGCAGGGCAATGGTGAAGTGGTAAGAGCTCTCACCTCACAGCGATCTCTGGTTTGAGTCCCGTTCGGAGGCTGCATGTTCTCCCTGAGCACAAATGTGTTTTTCTTACTGGTTTCCCTCCAAAATGGTTTTTATCGATTTAAATTGTGTGACTGTGTGTTTGTCCTGTGATTGTGTACACACTGATAAAGACTGTATGGAAACCTTTATCACAAACAAAAATAAAAACAGAGATTAAATCGACTAGAGCTACACTCGGTAGAGCGCGGACCTTCACCAACGCCACATTTGTTTGTGGAACCGAGTTAGCATTGCTAGCATGACGGCTGTTAGCTCATATCAATGCTAACTAGCCTGTCAGGTCGCTACATCACTGTGAAACACTGAGCAGGGAGCGTCTCCATGGCAACAGACGCTCATCTCCTCCACGAGGAGCCTCTCATCCACTTTGTAAGGGACACTTTTATGCAGTTTTGGGGGATTTATTCGTTAACGTCACAAAATCTAACTGATCGGTCCGTCGACGATGACAAATCAACCCTGAAGATTTCATGTAATTTGGAAGAGTAATTTTTGTGAAAAGTTGGTCAAATAAATAAATAAATAAATAAATAAATACATAAATAAATAAATAAATAAATAAATAAATAAATAAATAAATAAATACACGCAGACGAAAACATTCGGCCCAACTTTCATTGGTGAAGGTAAATATAGAGATTAAATAAATAGAAGAGCACAAACAGGAGTAATCAAGTAAAATACTACTTTTTAAGGAATCCATGCAGCGTATTAACAGGTTGAAGCATGATGTGCTTAATGTCATTTTTTCATGTGGAAGATTAACTTTCTCGCCCCGATCACACCTGTTAAAACCACTCTGTGCAGATTACTTTAAATCGAGTTGAGCACATACAGTATCTGCTGGATGTCACTGACAGGTTCATTGAATCAGCGTCTGCTGCCGTCCTCACACACAGAACAAGACCGTCACTGTACCAGTGGAACTCCTGCCGTTCAGCAGACACCCTCCTCCATCGTCACAGAGAGCCTAGTATGTTCTGCATGTCTGAGCCCAGTGGAAACGTGAACCTTTCACCCGGCTCCAGGCCGTGCCAGGCCGCCGACAACCGGCCGCTTCAGACCAGATTCCAGCTGATCCGTCCGGTAACTGCAGTAAACAGCGTGTCACAACCCCGGATAACTCAGACCCACAGTCTGGAGAAACAACATCCAGGAGGAATGTTCAAACATAAAGCTGGACATTATAATTCCTCTTATTCTGTCCAGTCAGACGTTCACAATGACCTGCAACACAATGACAGATTTAACGGTAAACATCTTCACACTGAGTTGATGCTTGACAGTTGGAGTTTTAGCTTCAGAACACCGGCGACGCCATACTGAAATAATTCAAACTAAGAAAAAGTGCATGGTCCCAGACCGAAGGGAGAGTGGAGCAGAATGGTGAATCCAAGAAACCATTAAGGAACCAAGCAGACCAGACAATCTGGCTGTTTCACTTCTGTGTGATTTTCTTCTGTTCTGACAGTAAAATGTCTTCAAGAGTCCAGATCATCTGGAAACATCAGCTTTGTTCTGCACCTTGATCGTACTGGATTATCTCCCCATCCTCTTTCATTATCATGAGAATGGTTCAACGGATGATTTAAGATTCTGCAGCAGGAGTGTAAAACACATTTCAGTTCAGGAGCCCAAATTGATCTGGACTGGTCCAGTAGAACAGCAATAATAACCTTTCAGTTCAAACGTTAAGGTTTTTCTTTGTTGTGGCGAAACTTTCTGGTGTAAAATCCAGTGAAATGTCCAGAAAACGTCTCCTGTACTGTTGCATTCTGGGTATTTTTACACACTCCTGACAGCTTGGGAGTTTGATAACAACCAGGGATCTTTCATGGCAGCATCACCAATTTCTCAGCTCGGCTCTCAGTCGTGTCTCTAAGATAGTTATTTGAAATAAATCGATGTTTCTTTAAAATGTTCACCATTGTCTTGGTGGTTTGTCCGGATTGGAGCCCCTTGCAGGCCAGATTTGGCCCTCGGGTCGTATGTTTGTCCTCGTCCAGACAGAAGACAGAAACAGAATTATGCTCGGACCAATTTAAAAAGAATGTGTACTTCCGTTTGTGGCGTGGTTTTGTGGAATGGCCTTGACGACACGATTAAACAAAGTATGAATAGAACACTATTTAAAAAAATGTACAAAAGATAAATCTTTGATAAATACAGAAATGAAGAAGGAGAATGAAAATCTCGCAGATGTTAATGGCACTTGTTCATTTTGTGTGTTTTTTATTATTATGTTTTTATAAATAGCTCAATTGGAGTAGTTTTTTGTTTTCTTTTGTATTTCCTGTTTAGTTACTTTCTTGGATTTTGTAGCTGTCAATTGGTGAAGAATGGGGGCAGGACTTGATAAGCCGAGGCTTCTTCCTTTCCCTTTTCGAATGAGTCAAAGTGTGTTATATCAAAATGGGCTTTTTTTTAAATTTTATAATCAAATCTAATTTTAAATTGTTCATTCGTTCAAAATAAATAAATAAATCAAATCAAATCAAATCAAATCTCTTGAAAAACTCAATAATTTAATCTTTAAATGTTGAGGTTTATCTAACTTTCCATTTCCTACATCAAAACGTCTCCCTGGTGTCGACATTTGATGGTACAAATAAACCAACAGGAAAAAGAAACAGGTATTGTTTATCTTATAAAGCTCATTACTCTCCTAAAATGACTGACTTGTAGAGAGTTTGATAGTATACAACCTTTTATTAGGATCTTATGGTTGGAATTATTGTTTTGAACATAGAAATAAAGGATAAAGGTTTCTTTCTCCCATCTCCTCTAAACTTCATTCATGTTACGGCAGGTTCAACACTGCGTGGTTCAGAGATTTACTGCTGAATCTCTGCTGCCGCTGTAATAATAATAAAACTGACAGTCAAACAGTCAAACTTAATGATCTGGACTTTGGTTCTGGACAAGATGCAGGTTAATGACAGAAACTATCGTCGGACTAACATGGAGATGGAGCGTCCAGCCTTCGCTCAGGAGTCGTTATAATAAACACAGAGGAGACAATCTGCATTTAGGTCCTGACAGCTGAACGTTTCCAGACATATTGACTCCATAAACTCCTATAAATTACAACCAGAAGCCGTTTCTCAGCCAGACGAACCGAGTCGTTGTTCTCATGTCAGAAAATGAACTCAGACACTTTGTTCTCATGCAAACACCCAAAAATGATTTTATCTTAAAGTTAAATAAAGAGTCAGGAAAGGTTTTCAGAGAGAAAAGAGAATGTCTGTGTCCTCAGTGAGCTTCCCTCCAAAAAACAGAAACAAAAATGTTACTGGGAAACATTTTTTATGAAAAACAAACATGATTTGATTTAAAGTTACAAGAATCGAATGCACAACCCAGAAATCCCCTCCTGTCGTGGCTGGAATGTAGGAATATTATGCTGCCTCATCCAGACAAACGTCAGGCAGCTGATGCTTTTTGTGTCACTTTCCAGTGTGTGTGTGTGTGTGTGTGTGTGTGTGTGTGTGTGTGTGTGTGTGTGTGTGTGTGTGTGTGTGTGTGTGTGTGTGTGTGAGAGGAATGCTGGGGGTGAGTGGGTATATGTCTGTGTGTTTGAGACAATGAAGGCCGCCTCCCTCGCCCGCTCGCTCTAAAAGCCTCCATTCATAAAGGACCTGAGTCATCTGCTTCTCTGCTCTGACAAAACACCAACAATTTCCCTTTTTCATCCAAACAACTGAAACTATGTTTTTGTGAAGCGGCACTCGGTCTAGACAGCGTCACTTTGAAATCACTCCAGACTAGATTCCTATAGAATCATTGAAAGAGAAGAAAACGTTTCGTCTGGAATGATAGAAAACATCGATTCCAGAATAAGACTGAGGAGGAAACTGCCTCCTCGGATGAGTTTAGATGGATGGATGGATGGATGGATGGATGGATGGATGGATGGATGGATGGATGGATGGATGGATGGATGGATGGATGGATGGATGGATGGATGGATGGATGGATGATATTTGGTGAAGAAACAGGGAATAGTCTCACCCTAAAGAGGCCAAATTGATGACATTTGAGGAAAACGTGAGTATTTAGAGGTTAAAGACGGAAGAGAAACACTGAGGCTTCGTTTACACGACAACGTTTCAAGTGAAAACTGAGTTTAAAAAGTACTATACAAATAAAGTTACTGCTCTAACCTACTAGTTATTATGACCACCGGCAGGACCAGGACCAGGACCAGGACCAGGACCAGGACCAGCGCTTCAGAAGTTGAATTGTACTCGTTTCCAGGTGTTTTCAAAAAGTAGTTCTCCGTCACAAAGGTTTCGTATTTTCACTTGTAAGCGTTGTCGTGGAAACGAGGCCTGATCTTCTCTGTTAGCTGGAACCGCCTCCCACTGGGTCCATGTTCTCTAAACTAGACCAGCATCCATCACAAAATTATCGTATTGATCTGGATGAAAAATGACCTTGATTATAAAAACGACTCGCCTTCTGACAAGTCTCACTTTTAGAAAGAAATACAAGCATTTTACTTTCTGACCACAAACATTTAATGTCAACATTTTTAAATTCCCCTCAGCAGTGACGTTTCAGGTTCAATGCAGGTTTGAATAAATCCTCCAGCCTCTCCTCAGTCTGTCCATCTCACTGGTCTCTCCTCGCTCTGATGCTCCAGCTCCTCCCAGAACCATCCAAACACTTCCACACCAAACACTTTCAACAGTTTGTTGACTACAGCGCCTTGAGCCGACTTCACCCGCCGAGTTTGAATCACCACGTCAGCGTTACTGCATGTAGCCACAAGCAGAAGTCAGGAAACACAGAACTCAGGCCACCAGAGATCAAATCCATCCCAGATCCAAGAGAAAAGGTAGAAACCAGCAGTGAAATGTTCCTGTTCCCGTTGAGCTCATGTGGAGCAGCGCAGCCTGAAAGCTGCCGTCAGTCACGTTTCCATCTGGGTCCCTGGACACTCAGAAAGAGTCCAGCTCCCCACGGCCCGACTCCCAAAACTAGGAAACCAGCTCAGCCTCAGTGACCCAGTTAGAAGCTCTTCTGGAAGGAGGAA
Organism: Lipophrys pholis; assembly: GCF_963383615.2. NCBI lineage: Eukaryota > Metazoa > Chordata > Actinopteri > Blenniiformes > Blenniidae > Lipophrys > Lipophrys pholis. Next base: position 1,377,888 of record NC_137629.1, on the reverse strand, counting down.
CGTCCGTCTGTCGCTTCCATCAAACTACCAGTTCAAAGCAAGAAAACAACCAGCCTGCAGCTCATTATCAGACTCCACGACACCAAGCTAAGAAACGTCTCTTTTTAAGGTCAAAAACCCACAAAGAAATCAATAAATGTGTTTAATGAAAGGCAAGCAAGGTGACCCACTTCGCCTGTATGAGAGGAATCGATGGCGGCGCAGAGCGGCGCAGAGCGGCGAAGGCCAGGAATCACTGCCACAGATCAGGAGAGGACCTTATGAAGCTGGAAGATTCGAAGTCAAGGGAACGCCTCTTAAAAATGCAAATAAACAACCTAACAAAATGCAGAAAGCTTTCATTTTATGGTATCTTTTTAGGGATTTTAAAATAACTCCGGGGCTTTTCGGACACGCCACACGTTTTATATGAAGCCGCGCCATAATTACACGAAGGCTGTGTAATAAAGTTTACTTTAACACAGTCTTGATTTGGCTGCTCAATTTAAAAATATGAATAGCAGGGGTTTAATTAAAGCAGCTGGGGATAGAAAGACACTGACACAGGGAACTTTTCTCAGTGCAGCCTTTCAATCTTGTTACTGCTCCAGAGAGTTCAAACTAAACTCTGAGGCTCCAGTCAACGGTGGTGGGCTGCAGCAACAGAAAGAGATTTATGGATTCAGGAACACAGAAAAGATAAAAACAGGTAATAAATGCTTGTTGTTAAAGTGACTGAGCAGAGAAGAGCCTGATCATGTCGTCATCGCTCAGGTACGTTTCTGTTTCTGAAAAACACACAAGACTAACAACAAGTCCTGACAGCTTCCCCCCCAGTGTGTGTGTGTGTGTGTGTGTGTGTGTGTGTGTGTGTGTGTGTGTGTGTGTGTGTGTGTGTGTGTGTGGACAGGATGAGTCACAGTGTCGAATCAGACAAAGTCAAAAGGACGTTACAAGAAGCTGGATTGTGGTTGGTGAAGTTTGTCGCCTGTTAGATGCCACAGTTTGGTTGTTGTGGTTGAATCACTCCTGGTGGCGTCACGTTTCCATGACGACGTGAGGGCGCCATATTTACACCTACTATTCAAGTTGGAGTCAAGCATGAGGCCCGTGGACCAAAACGGGCCCGGAACTCCACTCCTCCAAACCAGCAAGCAAATAGTGACCATTTCCCAGGTTCACTGTCCGAGGCTGAGTGAGGCGAGTCGGCTGAGACCCGAGCTGAGATGTTTGATGCTGTCAGACTGGCCGCAGAGCCATGATGTCAGGGGGTAAAAACTCCCAGAATGCAACAGTTATAGGAGACGTTTTCTGGACATTTCACTGGATTTAACAACGTCTTTCATTAAAATGGGCTTTATGTTGAGATTGGAGTCCTTTTCTGAAGTAACTGTTTGTTTTTGTGAGAATATTGGGGGCGGAGGTCAAAGCTGTGGCTCCCTGAGCATGACCCTTGACCCCTGTCAGCTCCCCGGAGCACAGTAATGTCACATCCTAGAAATATGACGGGTCAATGCAGAAAAAGGACGGTCCCTAAAGGGATTGATAAAGTTTGAATAATTAGTTAAATAAGACATTTCATCACGTATCCACTGCATCACAACAAAGAACAACTTCAGAGTTCGAATTCAATTCAACTTTATTCATATAAAGCGCCAAATACAACACAGTCATTTCACTTTAGTTTGGAAAACCAAGAATTGAAAGGTTCTCATGTCACTTTTCTCTGTTCTGACCCACGAGGGAGATAGAAGCTGTCTGAGCCTCTGAACTAGAGAGACGTTGACGTTGGTTGTAAGATTTGTGTTTTCCTCGGTATCAGTGTGTGACTTTATTGTCCCGATGCGCTCGACCCCGAAACTCGAAGGAAAGTGTGAAAACTCCAGAAAAATTCTTCAAATCTGCTTCTGAAATCTGAACACATCAAACTCAACCCTGTTTCTCTCGGTTCACTCACGGTTTTTGAGCCAAAAAGCAGATTCTCTGTAAACAAAGTCGTTTCCTAAACAATAAAACAATGACTTTGCATTAAAAACTTTATAATCTGTGACAAACTGTTCCTGACCAGCGACTCCAACCATCGACTGCATTTGAATGTATTTGGTTGTGAAATGAGGAACCTGCAGGATAAGCTTCAGCTCTGCTCTTACTGGGAGTGAACAGCCAAACGTTAATCCACTCTGCTCTACCTGAAAGGGAATAATCCCAATCAGTAACAGCCACGACTCCAGAACAGGAATATGTGTTGTTGTTCTAATATCTGTGCTGATGCCTCTGGGATGCAAACTGAAACTCCACAATGAGGATTAAGAGTCGCAGCAGCATGAAGAGAAAAGTACAGCCACAGTGGAGGGGGGCTGCTAATCTCTCGGAGTTTGTTAATCCGCCACATGATCACCTCTCACCCCAAATGAGCTGCCATCATAGAGAGCCATCTGCAGAGCGTCGGCAGCTCCAGACCACGGAGAGCAAACACCAATGAAGCAGGTTTGATCAACACAAAGTGCAGCATCAGCACTTCCTCTCAAAACAAATGTTTCTCCTATAAACACAAAGATCCTCAGTCTGCTTCCTTAAAACGTATAATCCAGTCCACTCCCCGTCTCACTAATGCCACCGTGCCGACAGGCCAGCTGCTCCCCGCTTCACCAGCAGAGCACTGAAGGTCTCTGCCGGGATTAAGGCGATCATAACCACACCATGGCTGATTAGCATCTTACTTTCTGGGATTTATCATTGGAGCGAGCGACTGAAGCTGCGTGGCGCCGCTTCCTGTGAATCAACATGTCGACAAGGACCCGGAGCGTCAACGGTCAGATTAGATTCACCAAAATACCAGAGTAAAGTTACTTCTGGGATTAGTGCGTTTCATGTAAACAGACGAGAATCTTCTCAGATTATAATCTGCAAACGGTTCTAAAGGACTTTCAAAGTCTCATGTCTGACTGAAGCCGGATTGATTTGAAGAGGAACAATACGTTAAAAAACTTTTAGAAACTAGGATTTCAGTTCTCATTTAAGTGAATTGAATCACAATTTTATGCGTTTTTACCTAAAATATACTTCAGTTCAAACATATTTAAAAAGAAGATTCTAGACTTTTATATTTCTTTAATGCTTCATATATAAGCAGTTTGTAATATATCTAACTGTGTGTGTGTGTGTGTGTGTGTGTGTGTGTGTGTGTGTGTGTGTGTGTGTGTGTGTGTGTGTGTGTGTGTGTGTGTGTGTGTGTGTGTGTGTGTGTGTGTGTGTGTGTGTGTGTTTGTGCTTTCAGTTCTAAAACTAACAACAGCACCAACTAGTGGCCTGACATGTTAACTACATTGTTTCAGTGTTTCTGCTGTTACCGTGGAAACAAACATCATTTTCAAAACGTGAAACTTTTCTGAGATGAAAACAAAAACGATGTGGAAACTTCATGTTCTGATTCAGTTTGTTCCTGAAGTTTCCTGAAGACACTGAAGCTCCGCAGGAAATATCATCTCATATCACCACGGATTGTTTACTCCAGATGGCTGACTCGTCTCTCAGCTCGTTTTAAAGAAGCTGCAGGTCTGACTCGTCTCTCAGCTCGTTTTAAAGAAGCTGCAGGTCTGACTCGTCTCTCAGCTCGTTTTAAACAAGCTGCAGGTCTGACTCGTCTCTCAGCTCGTTTTAAACAAGCTGCAGGTCTGACTCGTCTCAGCTCGTTTTAAAGAAGCTGCAGGTCTGACTCGTCTCTCGGCTCGTTTTAAAGAAGCTGCAGGTCTGACTCGTCTCAGCTCGTTTTAAAGAAGCTGCAGGTCTGACTCGTCTCTCAGCTCGTTTTAAAGAAGCTGCAGGTCTGACTCGTCTCTCGGCTCGTTTTAAACAAGCTGCAGGTCTGACTCGTCTCTCGGCTCGTTTTAAAGAAGCTGCAGGTCTGACTCGTCTCTCGGCTCGTTTTAAAGAAGCTGCAGGTCTGACTCGTCTCTCGGCTCGTTTTAAACAAGCTGCAGGTCTGACTCGTCTCTCGGCTCGTTTTAAACAAGCTGCAGGTCTGACTCGTCTCTCAGCTCGTTTGGATTCGTCTCTGACAATACGAGGGAAACAGAGGATCCGTTGTCGAGCCTCCGGCGGCGACACTCGATCTCCCTCCGCAGCTCAATACCTGCAGTCAGACGCTGCTGGTCCAGATGCTGACGGAGGCTTTGTGAAGGTTCAGGAGCCGGCGACCCGCCTCCGGGCCCCCGGGGGGGCGGGGCTCCGGGACCGTCACCAGGTGTGTGCGGATAATGAAGACGGTCCCCGAGGGTGAAGGGTGAGACGGGAACAACAGCAGTGGTGTCAGTTCTCTCCCGCCTCCTCGGCTGCAGCAGATTCTGGGTCATGGAGGCTTTTTAAAGACTCGAACCTCCGAGGAGCTCAGAGCCGCGAAGTAGGCCTCCGAAGGTGGACGGCGCTCGTGACCGCGATCTGTCGCTTTAAAGTGAGAGAACAGTCGGGACTGTCAGTCTGGAGAAACCAGTACGAGTCAGTAACCGTCAAAAGGTTTTGATTTTAAAGCGACTATAGATCTGGAGCCGATGTCACGCAGGATCCAAAACCTTCTATTGGTGCAAATCTGAACTAATTTTACTGAATCAGCTTGTGAAAATAATTCAGTTGAATCAAAGAGACAAATGAAGAGTTACCGCAGTGACACAGAATGAAAAAATAGAGTTAAAAGGAGTGTATTCCTTTACTTTGGGCTTTAATGTTCATTATTCAAATTGAACCATATTAGGATCATCTCCTTCATCACACACGGTGATTAGTACCGACTGTGGTCTGGAGGAGAAACTAAACATCCCGTCATTGATCGATCAGGATAAACCAACTAACCTGATTAATAGTTTCATTATTGGTCAAAAAAGAGAGGAGCTGCACAGCTGATTGATCCAATATTCCCTCTGAGTCACTTCAGGCTTTTAAACTAGTAAAACCACAAACAACCGTTTCCACGGAGACGGAGCGTTTCCAAAACTTGTGTTTTCAGTGGCGCAGACGTTCTTCTCAGTTTTTGTTTCAACACATTTCCCAGAAAACGACTTGTAGAGATTGAGGTCGCCAACGACGGCGCTGCGATTCTGCATCCTGAGCATCAGGAGGTCAGAAGCGTCACAGTGGAACACGGCGAGGTGAGAAACCACGTCGTCACATGATCATCATGACAGAGGACAGCTTCAAACCTCCGGTCAAAGCTGGAATGTTCAAGCAGGTCCTGAAACACGTCCATGATGGCGGCTGATGTGAGGAAGAGACTGTTTGTTCAGGTTTCACACCTCAGACAGACTTTCTATCCCCAAACTGCAGGTTGTTCCCGAGTTGTTCCTGATTCCTGGATGAAGCTACCTTCAATGTGTCGGTGGTCAATAATCTGAAACACTGAGACCAGCTTCACAGCTTCAAACTCAGATGTTAAAACTTTTATGTCCTCCAGCCTGAGTTCCTCCACCAGACCCTCCACCAGACCCTCCACCAGACCCTCCAGCCTGAGTTCCTCCACCAGACCCTCCACCAGACCCTCCACCAGACCCTCCACCAGACCCTCCAGCCTGAGTTCCTCCACCAGACCCTCCACCAGACCCTCCAGCCTGAGTTCCTCCACCAGACCCTCCACCAGACCCTCCACCAGACCCTCCACCAGACCCTCCAGCCTGAGTTCCTCCACCAGACCCTCCACCAGACCCTCCACCAGACCCTCCAGCCTGAGTTCCTCCACCAGACCCTCCAGCCTGAGTTCCTCCACCAGACCCTCCAGCCTGAGTTCCTCCACCAGACCCTCCAGCCTGAGTTCCTCCACCAGACCCTCCACCAGACCCTCCAGCCTGAGTTCCTCCACCAGACCCTCCACCAGACCCTCCAGCCTGAGTTCCTCCACCAGACCCTCCACCAGACCCTCCAGCCTGAGGTCCTCCACCAGACCCTCCAGCCTGAGGTCCTCCACCAGACCCTCCACCAGACCCTCCAGCCTGAGTTCCTCCACCAGACCCTCCACCAGACCCTCCAGCCTGAGTTCCTCCACCAGACCCTCCAGCCTGAGTTCCTCCACCAGACCCTCCAGCAGAGGGTCGCTCTCATCACTGCAGGATGACAAAGTCACACTGAACCAGAATAGTGTCGTGAGCGAATCCCTCCGGAACAAAACCCTGTTTGTGTGATTACTGTGTGGGGCTGAAATCCATTCCACATGATGCCTTCATTGTTTGGATGGAAACACGCAACAGGCCTCAGTTTAGCCTCAGCCTCAGCCTCAATTCAGCCTCAGCCTCAGCTCAGCCTCAGTTTAGCCTCAGCTCAGCCTCAGCCTCAGCCTCAGTTTAGCCTCAGCTCAGCCTCAGCTCAGCCTCAGCCTCAGCCTCAGCCTCAGCTCAGCCTCAGCTCAGCCTCAGCCTCAGCCTCAGCTCAGCCTCAGCCTCAGCCTCAGCCTCAGTTCAGCCTCAGTTCAGCCTCAGCCTCAGCTCAGCCTCAGCCTCAGCCTCAGCTCAGCCTCAGCTCAGCCTCAGCTCAGCCTCAGCTCAGCCTCAGCTCCTGGAACAAGGTCCTGTCCAAAACAGGCTGCAGAAAATCTGCACCATCACTCCTCAAACATCAGCCTGCTTCCTCCCTGTCCACACAAACCTCCTCATCTCATCTCATCTCTCATGGAAACAATCTTCACCTCAAAGTCACTGTGTTTCTGCAACACACACATGAAATCACCCCTCAGTAATCAAGTTGCTGTCAGTTCCAACAGGTGACAAAGCAGCAGAATGAAGTGTGCAGAGGGACTATGGTGCAGGCCGCACACTGGAAACACCTGCATGGACGGAGCAAACACACCCGCTGCTCCAACACTCACCTCGATCCATGTCTGCGCCTCCTGCGCCGCGGAGTCAGCCTCCGGGGGATGATGCTGCTCACACTGTCCGATGTCTGCAACCGGACTGGCCATCGGGGAAGAAGCGCTTCTCTGTCCACGGATCCAAAAAACCTGCAGAAACGCGTAAAAAGCCGCGTAATTCCCCCGGGCTCGTGTCTTCCCGGGTCGGTGGTCGGTGTTGCAGCAGCAGCAGCACCGGGGAGGAGAGCGGACCAGTTGCTGCTCAGCAGTGTCGGTCCTGCCGGAGACTGAAGCGGACAACCGGCATAAAGCGCACCGAGCGCACCGGGACGCATCCGGGAGGCGCGCGCACAATAAGAGCTTTACGCTGCGTAATTTCTTTTTATTCTTTATTAATTTATTTAGGCACACAGTGTTTCACACAATCTCATACATAAACCATATATCTATATCTATATCTATATCTATATCTATATCTATATCTATATCTATATCTATATCTATTGATAGATAGATAGATAGATAGATAGATAGATAGATAGATAGATAGATAGATAGATAGATAGATAGATAGATAGATAGATAGATAGATAGATAGATGGATATATTTTTTTGACAATATGAATTAATAAATTATAGCTTATGAAAATATATTCAGAGAAAATAGATAATTTATATTTCAATTCTAATGCACTTGGAAACACACACACACACACACACACACACACACACACACACACACACACACACACACACACACACACACTCATATATTTAACTAATGTGCTTGAAAAGGGGTATGAAGAAGTAAAAACTTATCAAATCCTACCCCTTCTTCCAATATTTCATAGTTCTATTTTACAATGATGTTTGTATTTCACATAAAGAGCATTATATAGTTCAGTTCCACCTGGGATCAAAATGTATTGTATGTTCATCTGGAATATCAAAACAAAACAAAAGAAAAACATTGCATTATCTTTAGTATATAAATCTATTTATGATCACCTCATCCATCCAACCCAGCAGGACGACCAGCACAGGTAATTCAGAGGACAAACACTCACATTCACTCCTGAAGGCAGTTTTACAGTCATTACACTGTGGGAGTAAACTCTGATTAACAAAAGACCCAAAACTCCACAACAATGTCCTCTAGCCCACTAGTGTCTTCATCATTTACATTAAACTAACCAGTCGTTATGTTTGCAGTTGATGTTTTAATGCAGAGTTAAAGTTGCTGTTTAGTTTGACTGTGAAATGATGAAACCTTAAAGATAATTATGACACAAGAAAACACCTTATAGCTTTCTCTTTACATTATGGAGAAATGGGCAACCTAAAACACAAGGCCTGAAGGTAAGACATTAGTAATGAGTGATGTGGTGTGAAAATGGGAACGATAGTGAAATACGAGATTCTGATAGACCCGGTTACATCATACGCAATAGTCAACCTTAAAGTCCCCTTAAAGAGGAGCAACCAAACAGAATCACCAGAGCTGCTTGACAGCAGGAAGGTCAACCTTCAACGGAGGTGAATCACCGTCTAGTATAAAGATATATATCTTCATTGTAAAGACTGGATGACTAATTAATGAATTCATTAAATTGATTTTCATTTGAAACGTTTTGTGTGAATGAGTTGATGTGAGAAATACACACAAACAGCTGGATATTCTACTTTCAGCTTTATTCTATGTTTTTATTGTGGCTGATTTATCTGAAGATTCTGTCTCCAGATGATCATAATAACTGATGCACGGTTCATTATGGTCATTTTGTTAAGTAACAGATCAATAATCCAGCTCCTCAGGTTTCCTGCAGCGTCCTCGTGTGCAGGCTCTTATTGTGACTGCGGCATGACTTCCGGTCAGTGATCCTCTCTGGCTTGACTCAGACTGATCAGCTCCGGTGCTGCAGTGAGATCAGATCACACACACACACACACACACACACACACACACACACACACACACACACACACACACACACACACACACACACACACACACACACACACACACACACACACACACACACACACACACTATAATCAGCTTCATGGAGAGAATTGCTGAGTTTTGTTTTGCTGGTAAATATAAGAAGTGTAGCTCAGATGTTCATATGAATGAATTCATGTTGTTCTGCTTCTAAAGGCTCGATAATGATCCATCAATCCATTTTCTATAAGAGTCCTCATATTGAGAGTAACATGGTCCTGAAGCTGCTGACCTGACGGGGTTAAGACTTCCTGAAGGCTCCTCGTCCATCACTGCACTAATTCAAACCAGTTTCTGTTTCCAACAAAGTCTGTGGAGACGTCATGAAGTGACACTTTTTAAATCTGCACGCCTGTACAGGTTATATATATATATATATATACAGGTTATATACATATATATATACAGGTTATATACGTATATATACAGGTTATATATACAGGTTATATATATACAGGTTATATATATATATAATCACACCAACTGTTTACCTTCGCCAGTGAGAGTTGGGGTGAAAGTTATGTTTTTGTCTGTGTGTATTTATATGATTGTTTATTTGTTTGTTTATTTATTATCTTCGCTAACGAACATTGGGAGGCCGACCGAGTTGGCCAAGAAGGCTTTGTTTTTGTCTGCATGTATTTATTTATTTATTTGTATGTATTGTACCAACTTTTCCCAAAAACTTCTCGCCCGTATTGCATTAAATCTTCAGAGAGGATTTGTCCTCACCTGAGGACCAACCTGAGGACCAACCTGAGGACCAACCTGAGGACCAACCTGAGGACCAACCTGAGGACGTTAGTGGCTCACCGCTTCCCAATAAATCACAAAAAACTGCTTATAAATGTCCCCTACAAACAATAACCCCTGACTGCGGAGCAGAGTACCGTAGGGGCAAACGTTCAGGAATGTGGGCGGAGTCAAACATTTGCAGCATTTATGGTCCGGAAAGTGAAAAGAGAGAGAATAGTTAAACTTATTGAGGCTCCTGCAGGTTCCTTTAGAACCCATAAGAAGAAGAAAAGTCGGGCTGTGACGTCAGCCAGCTGCCGAGAAACATGCTTTTTCAACAGAAGAGTCCAGACGCCGTAAAGAAGCTGTCAAAACTTGTGGGCCACGCCCCCACGATAGGCCACGCCCCCTGTCGTTTACATGCTAACGAGCTGTGGGGCTCATAGAGTAGCGAGGCTACAAGCTAAACATGATTAAAATATGACTGATAGTCATTAGCGAGCTGGAACACGAATGCGGCACCGACAGACTTGGACCCGGATGGTTGGAACAGCCGAACCTAATTTGTTCGGCCAGACGTCATTTTGTTCTTCAGGATCCGGAGCCAAACTTTCTTCTTGTTCTTATGGAGGATGAATCGGCCTTAACGCCACATGCTGCCCAAGCACGTCTCACACAAACCCAACCCACATCATCGTTGACTCCGCCCACATTCGGGCTCGTTGAGCTCATCAACTGTGCAGCCAGGAGCTTCTCCATACAAAGTGGATGAAAGAGGCGCCTCATGGAGATCAAAGGAGATCAGCGTCTGTTGCCATGGAGACGCTCCCTGCTCAGTGCTTCACAGTGATGTAGCTACCCGACATGCTAGTTAGAATTGATATGAGCGAATGGCTATCATGCTAGCAATGCTAACTTGGTTCTGTAGGCAAATGTGGTGTTGGTGAATGTCTGCGCTCTACCGACTGTAGCTCTAGTATATTTATTTATTACCTTCGCCAATGAACATAGGGGCAAAGGTTAATTATTTGCCTGCATGCATTTATGTACTTTACAGACTTTTTGCAAAAACTATCAACCCTGATACAAAAGTTTAAAATGTAATTCAACAGTTAATTCCGTTTCTTCGAACGGCTGTGAAAACCGTTTTGTTGTAATTCCAGTTGCATGAATTGGATCATTTCTTATCTTATCTCAGGAAGTCACAAATACAAAAAACACAGTTAAGTCAAAACAACAGAAAAACCGTTAATTAATACCAAACTACATAGTTTTAGAGGGTCCATTGAGTGATGAAGAGATGAAGTGCATCAGGACTGGTGATGAAGATGATAACGATGATGATGATGATGATGATGATGATGATGATGATGATGATGATGATGATGATGATGATGATGATGATGATGATGAACCTGCACATCATTTTCAAGTTTGTTAAATCAGAACCTGTCTGGGTCACATTACTGTTTCTCTGCCGCCCCCTGGTGGAGAAAATCAGCAGCACTAGAAACTAAGAGGAGGAGCTTCTGAACGTAATCTTACCTACTGTGTGCGTGTGCGTGTGTGTGTGTGTGTGCGTGTGTGTGTGTGTGTGTGTGTGTGTGTGTGTGTGTGTGTGTGTGTGTGTGTGTGTGTGTGTGTGTGTGTGTGTGTGTGTGTGTGTGTGTGTGATACAGGCGTGTCACTCTCTCACCACTCCTCTCTTCTATTTCCTGGATACCAGGTTCAGCGTTCAGCGGTGTGTGTGTGTTCAATTTGTGTTTAGTGTTCGATTTGTGTGTGTGTGTGTGTGTGTGTGTGTGTGTGTGTGTGTGTGTGTGTGTGTGTGTGTGTGTGTGTGTGTGTGTGTGTGTGTGTGTGTGTGTGTGTGTGCGTGTGTGTGTGTGTGTGTGTCCCTGCTGACGGTGACAGCCTGCAGCTGAGTGTGACAGACTGAATCACCTGCAGGGATTCTCAGGTAAGATTCCACTTTTATTACTTTTAGTTTCAGGAATCAGCTCGTCGTTCCTCAACATGAAGCTTTTCAACAGCCTGGAAGAAACTTTCATTCTGAAACCAGATTTCAAAATACATTTTTAAAAGTGTTCAACGACAGATATTTTTCTGGTTTAAAATAAATGTTCCAAATATCATTGGATGCGATCTGCAGGCTGAGATATAAACGTGTTTAATGTACTTGAGGATGAGAGACAGTGGAGTTTGTATAATCTATCTGACATAGTTTCCTGAATACCGACTGGCAATCTGCAGGTTTGTCTTTTTATTAAAGTTTTTCAAAGAAACTCACGGAGGCTGATTATTTTAATTCTACTGACAGCAACAACTGCAAACTGTGAGAAATAAACTGCTTCAGCAAGGACTACCCTGCTCCTGCAGGGGGCGCCAGAGGCCAATATGATATGATATGATATGATTTTTAGCACAAAAAGTAAAGACGACTTGTATTTGATGTTTTCTTTCTCACTGTTTTCGCAAAAGTGCTTCTTGACCATTGATTAATTTATAGTTGGAATTTTTGTTTATTTTTGTATTTTCATTTTGTGTGTTTAAGTTCTGTTAATATTCCTTTGACATTTGTCAGAAAATGCATTTGTGGGATGAGCAAAAAAAAAAAAAAGCCAAATCTTTGCTGACAAATCCAAACAGCTCTTAAATAATCTACCAAACACACATTTTCTTCTCTTTTCTTTGTGGTTTCTATTCCTCGTGACACGTGGCAATTATGATTCACATCATCAGGCTGTTTGATTTATTTTTAAATCAAATTAAGTTTATTTTCTTGTGAAAAATCTGCCAACAATGAAAGTCATCAGTCTGAACCAGCCTCGTGTTTTAGCTGGAAACTGAAAAGATGAACATCTGATGTCAAAAGTTCTGTTAAAGACTCATCTGAACTCTACGACTGGTTTGTCTTCAGTTCACCAGCAGGTGGCAGTGTGTGTGAGATGTGGCTGCTCGCCATGTCGGCCTCGCTGCTCCTTGCCGCCATCATGGCGTCCAGCCGGTACCGTGGGAAAGTCACGGCGCTGTGGCGACGGGCTCGGGCCTGGCTGCTGAGCTTCCTGCGAGGGGAAGTGTGTGTGAGGAGCACTCACGCCTTCGTCTTCTCCAACTGCACACATGGAAAAGTCCAGAGCGTCCTGGAGACCTTTGACCTTTACGCCAAGACGCATCCGTGTCTGTCCATCGGCCCGCAGACTGGTGAGGAGGAGCTTGAGCTCGGTGGTTTTCCATCACGTTACAAAACACAAGAATGAAATCTATTCAGCGAACACAGATTACTGTTCCTACATGTTTACATCATTTCATCACATCAGTGGAAAGTTCCAGCTCATCGGCTCTTATGTCTTTAAGACAAGTTGATCAATATCTGGTTTCACTGATCAATAGATCTGCGTATCATCTGCAAAACAATGGAAGTTAATGCAGCGTGTCCTGATAATATTCCTACAGGAAGCAGGTATAATGAAGAGTCCAGGTCCTAAGAAGGAACCCTGTGGAACTCCATGTTCAGAGTTTATTGTTTATTGTTTATTGTTTTTTATTTATCGGGATCCCCATTAGCTCCCACAAACTGGTCGCTGGTCTTCCTGGGGTCCAATGTATATATATATATATATATATATAAATAATAATAATATGAATACTAATAAAACTAATCTTTACCCAGCATGCAGTGGTACAAAGCAGTTTGATTACATTTTATATAGAAGTACTTTTATCTTCCTTTAATGAGTTCCAGGCCGTTGCTCCTCTGGAAGCATTACTTCTTTTCATGCAGTTTGTTTTGGCGCCTGGGGACGTGTCCACGTCCCCCGATGTCACTTGGCCAGTCAAATAATTGTGACAGAAACCCTTGAATCTTATTGTAAAAGTATCTGGACTTCCGTCTGTCAAAACTTTATGCATATGACAAATTGGTTTTGGAAGCATGTTAGCTGCAACTTTGATTATTTTTTCATCAAGGTTGTCAATGCCAGGAGAAGTATTCTCCGAGATACCCTTTAACAACCTTCCAACAGTCTGATCATCCACTGTCAGGAGATTAAAGTGTATTAGTATGTATTAGAAAGAAGAATTGTCAGTTGAGTTCATCTGAGATCTCAAACCAGGAACTTTGTTGGTAAAGAAATCACTGAAATTGAAGAGTCATTAAGTTTAGTCTGCAGACCTGGAGGATAAATTCAGCTTCATGAACCAGTCGTTCCACTTTTACCCATTGCAGTGACGGCGCCCTGCACGGCTGCAGCCTCCAATGGTGTGTGAATGTGTGTGTGAATGTGTGTGTGAATGTGTGTGTGAATGTGTGTGTGAACGTGTGTGTGAACGTGTGTGTGAATGTGTGTGTGAACGTGTGTGTGAATGTGTGTGTGAATGTGTGTGTGAACGTGTGTGTGAACGTGTGTGTGAATGTGTGTGTGAATGTGTGTGTGAATGTGTGAATGTGATGAGCCATGCAAAGCGCTTTGGGGCTGTTGTCAGCTAAAAGGTGTTATATAAGTTAGTCCATTTACCTTTTACTCCCTGAATGTAAAGATAAATACCTGCGTTTTAATTCTTCACATCTTAAGACTGGCTACAGATCATCCTTCCTGCTGCTGTGAACGGAGGTAAGGTGAGCTTCCTGCTGCTGTGTTGCCAGGTGAGATGCTGGATGAGGTGGTGGGACGTGAGCGCCCCCTGTGGGTGCTGGAGCTGGGGATGCACTGTGGCTACAGCTCAGTCCGCCTCCTCAGAATGATGCCCCCTGCTGGCAGACTCATCACAGTGGAGCTGGACCCCCCCACAGCAGACCTGGGGGAGGAGATCCTCCTGGTGGCTGGTTTCAAACACTCCCAGGTGAGTTCAGGATCCCGTCCAGGTGAAGCAGAGACTCAGAGGCGTTAACCGCCCTGGTTCTTCTCTCCCTCCAGTTCCAAGTCTTGACATGCAGCTCAGCTGAGGCCATCGCCAACCTGCGTCCAACCCTGGAGTCTGAGGAGAAAACCAGTCCAGGCTTCGGTCTGGTGCTGATGGACCACAATCCAGACCAGTACCTCCCAGACCTGCTGGCCCTGGAGAGACAGGAGCTGCTCCGGCCGGCCGGCTGCTCGCTGCTGCTGGTCACCAGGAACCAGAACTCTGAGGGGCTGCAGCGAGTCCTGGACCACATCCGAGGACGAGCAGACCGATACTGGGTCAGCAGAGACCTGCAAGGCATGATGGAGGTCTTCTACACAGAGGAGGGACTGTGAGGGAACAAGATTATCTCCTACTGGAGGGACTGTGAGGGAACATGATGATCTCCTACTGGAGGGACTGTGAGGGAACATGATGATCTACTGGAGTGACTGTGAGGGAACATGATGATCTACTGGAGGGACTGTGAGGGAACATGATGATCTCCTACTGGAGGGACTGTGAGGGATCAAGATTATCTCCTACTGGAGGGACTGTGAGGGAACAAGATGATCTACTGGAGGGACTGTGAGGGAACATGATGATCTACTGGAGGGACTGTGAGGGAACATGATTATCTACTGGAGGGACTGTGAGGGAACAAGATGATCTACTGGAGGGACTGTGAGGGAACATGATTATCTACTGGAGGGACTGTGAGGGAACACGATTATCTCCTACTGGAGGGACTGTGAGGTAACAAGATGATCTACTGGAGGGACTGTGAGGGAACATGATGATCTACTGGAGGGACTGTGAGGGAACAAGATGATCTTCTACTGGAGGGACTGTGAGGGAACAAGATGATCTTCTACTGGAGGGACTGTGAGGGAACAAGATGATCTACTGGAGGGACTGTGAGGGAACAAGATGATCTTCTATTGGAGGGAATGTGAGGGAACAAGATGATCTACTGGAGGGACTGTGAGGGAACAAGATGATCTACTGGAGTGACTGTGAGGGAACATGATGATCTTCTACTGGAGGGACTGTGAGGGAACAAGATTATCTCCTACTGGAGGGACTGTGAGGGAACAAGATGATCTTCTACTGGAGGGACTGTGAGGGAACAAGATGATCTACTGGAGGGACTGTGAGGGAACATGATGGTCCACCTGTGATGGGTTCAACATCTACACCAGTTTAAACTGAGGATATTAGTATTATTATTAAATAATAATCATCAGTATTATGAATGTAACTGTAATGTTCCCAGTCATTAAACATATTGTACTTGATTGCAGGCAGTGGTGTAGTGGTTGGTGTGTACTTCACAGTGAGAATATCCTCTGTTCATGTCCAGTCAAGCTTCTTTCTCTGTGGATCTTTTTTTGTTTGTTTTTTCCAGGTGGAACTTCCTTTTACACATAATCATCTGAGATCATCTCCTCATCCTAAACTCAATAAAACCACGTGAAAGATGGATGGATAGTATCGATCGTCTTTAATTAGATATGAGCAACAATCACCAGAATTCCTGTTTACCCCTGTTGACAGTAAAACCTGAGAGACGCTCCAAAAACACTCCACATCACAAGAAGAGAAACAAAGAGTGGGTGTAATGCTCACAGTGGCCGCTGGATGGCACACTCTGCTCTTCCCATGCAGGCCTGCTGTCTTTGTGAGACGTGTTCAAGGAGACATGCTGCCCATGACAAGAGCTCCTGTGTTCTTCCTTCACCTCAGGACAGCCCGGAGCTCACTGGTAAACATGTTTCCTCCTCCAGAACTGAAATACTCTCTACCTTTCACTTCCTGATTTATTCATCTTCTCTTCACTCGTGGTGTTTTCTTCCTGCTGTGATTCCTCTGGACAACCTCTCCAGTGTTTACCATAGAACATGAAGCCTTCCTGGACAATCCGCCAGTTGTCCTCTTACTTAGCTTCTTTAATATTTTAGCAGATTACGAAGTAATAGATTACTATTAATATGCCGCTTTTGGCTGAAAAACACCCTGACAAGTAATGAAAAAAATACACCAATTCAGTCATTAATTCAACAAAATAAAACAACAAAATAAAACAACAATATAAAACAACAATATTAATTCCACCATATTAAACAACAATATAAAACAACAATGTCACAGAAACTAGCCGAGGAGACGGTGGAAAAGAAAACAGGAAGAAACCTGCAGAACCAGACTTCCTGCAGTTCCAGTTGGAGTTTGGAGCCAGAAGCCAGAAGCCAGGAGGCAGACAGACATAAATCAACCCTTTGAAAGGAGAGGAGCTGCTGTGTCGCTGCTCTCTGTTGGCTGAAGCTGTCCTGGTTACTATTTCATCAGCCTCCTGTTTGCTGCTCCAGCTTCATCCTCTTGAGGTCGACATGACGTCTGACTCACAGCCCTGTTGTGATGTTACTCACACCGTTTAACCACTTTACTTCTCCTCAGTAACACTACTTTTCAGAACAGCAGTAACTGTAATGGAGTACTAGTTGTAGTGTCTGTGTGACAGTGTGAAGGACTCAGTGTCGTAGTAATGATGAGAAGCACTCTGGGTCAAACTCTGATGGAGTTTTGTGAATTTCCTGTAACAACCGTTCAGAGGCTTCGCCACAGGAGGAGAGTCATTTCATGCTTTACACACATTTAAGTGGATCATTAAAATAAATAATAATTGTGCAATAAGGACTTCTCTGACTGTAATATGTCCAGCAGCCTCGGGCCGCTCGGCCCTCGTGGTGCTTGTTGCTCTGCAGCAGGAGGACGTGGAGACTTTCTGGAGTTGAAGATGAAACGGGGAGGAACCGGGACGTTAAACACCTTAACTGGGTTTCATTTAGACTTTATTTATTTCCCCCTTTTTTTCCTTTTTTTTTTTTCTTCCTTTTTTCCTTCTTCTATCCCCCTTTCATTAATACTTTATAATCAAGCTCAGTGAAAGAAGAGCTGATGTGAACTTTTAGAAGTAAAATCTTCTTAATTCAAGGTTTTGTTGATCCTGTCAGTTTTCATTAAAGAGGTCATATTAAAGTTCTCCGGTTCTCCTCCTCCTCCTCCTGGTCTCCGGTTCTCCTCCTCCTCCTGTTCTCCGGTTCTCCTCCTCCTCCTGGTCTCCGGTTCTCCTCCTCCTCCTGTTCTCCTGTTCTCCTCCTCCTCCTGGTCTCCGGTTCTCCTCCTCCTCCTGGTCTGGTCGGTCCAGAAACCTTCCGTATTCAGAGTTTCTAGCTCCTCCTTGATTTTCCTTATTGGATCATAGAGTAAGAGTCTGTCTGTGTCTTTGTGTGTCGTCAAGTCTGCGTCTCGCACTCTGTTCACTTCCTGTTTTATTGTACAGCCTCCTCTGTGTGCGTCTCTGTCACTTGTCCTTCCTGTGTCCTCCTCTGTGTGCGTCTCTGTCACTTGTCTTTCCTGTGTCCTCCTCTGTGTGCGTCTCTGTCACTTGTCTTTCCTGTGTCCTCCTCTGTGTGCGTCTCTGTCACTTGTCTTTCCTGTGTCCTCCTCTGTGTGCGTCTCTGTCACTTGTCCTTCCCGTGTCCTCCTCTGTGTGCGTCTCTGTCACTTGTCCTTCCCGTGTCCTCCTCTGTGTGCTTGTGTAATCAGCCTGTCTCACCTGTGACGTCCCTGTCCTGGTATTTAAACCTGCTCCTTTATGTCTCTGTTCGATCGTCATTGTTGCTCGCCTCATGACCCCGGCCCCTCCCTCGTGTGATTCTTCTGTTCTGGATTTTCCTGTGTCCCGTCCTCTGCCTGGACCTGGACTCCCTTTCTGAACACCGTTGGTGAACCTGTTTGCCTTGATCATTCAATAAAACCTGTAAACGCCAGTCTTGTGTTCGAGTCTGCTTCTGGGTTCTCCTGGGACCCTGACACATAGGAGCTGCATTCAGAATCTGCTGTGTATCTGTGAGCTGGACTGGCTCCGCCCACACATGCCCATCTTGGGAAGAGGAGGAAGTACTTCCTCTCGTGGTGCCATGTGCCAGAGTAGAGCTGCCTAATTGTGGGAGGAGTCAAAGGGAGGGCCTACCTTGATTGGGATTGGCTAAACCCCCGATGACACTATATAGGGTTTGATTTCTGATTGGCTGCTTGGAGCAACACACTTTTTAAAACCTGAAACAAGCCGGGGACAGAGAGGACAGACTGTCTTCACTTCTGGGACGTCAGTCCAGGTATGGGGACGAGTAGTACTGCTGGAGAACCTTTAGGAAGTGGATTCTGCATAATATGAGCCTTTAATCTGATAAACCAACTGAACCGTCAGCGACCAGCATCTGGATTATAGTTTGATCTCTACACAGTTTTAATTGTGAGGCAGAGCTGAAACAAGTGATTAGTTTACAAAGTCCTCCCCACAATCACCATCAAAACACAACTTTAACTCCAAATTAAGACTCCAGTTGTGGAGAAAAAACCGGGACTCCCACATGAGCAAGTGATTGTAAATGAAAGTCCTGAATAATATCATCGCTGATTAGTAATCTGGAGCCAGGTCCAGGGAGGGACTAGTTTATCTATCCCAGGGAGCTTTCAAATCATGTTTCAGAAGGAGACTAATTCTTTCTTTCGACTTGGAGTTTGTTCCTTCTGTTCATTTGGACATTTACATGTTTCCTCTCTGGAGGCTTCGACATGACGTCGGACTTATCTCCTAATATTCTGGATAAACGAGCCACAGATTAGAACCTTCACATTTAGAGCTTTTTATCTTGACATTTACATGTTTGCTTTTTTCACAGTTTATAAAGCACAAAACAGTGACGGCGTCTCTGACGGGAGCAGGCGATGTCGAGGAAGTGGCGGCGTGACAATCATGTTAGCATGTCCCCAAATGGTGTGTGTGTGTGTGTGTGTGTGTGTGTGTGTGTGTGTGTGTGTGTGTGTGTGTGTGTGTGTGTGTGTGTGTGTGTGTGTGTGTGTGTGTGTGTGATTACAGAAAGTAGACGGAGTGTCATGATCACTCATTAACGTTCACCAGCGTCTCGCCCCAGTTAGACTCCCGACTTTCCCACAAGACGCTCAAATGTCACGGTGGAGAAATGGTCAATTTGGAGGCTGTCAGACATGATTTAACGTTTCCTCGCTCCGGTCTGAGAGCAGCAGCAGCAGCAGCAGCAGCCTCAGCAGCAGCAGCAGCAGCAGTAGCAGCCTCAGCAGCAGCAGAAGCAGCAGCAGCAGTAGCAGTAGCAGCAGCAGCAGCAGCAGCAGAAGCAGCAGCAGCAGTAGCAGTAGCAGCAGCTGCAGCAGCAGCAGTAGCAGCTGCAGCAGCAGCCTCAGCAGCAGCCGCAGCAGCAGCAGTAGCAGCTGCAGCAGCAGCAGCCTGAGCAGAAGCCGCAGCAGCAGCAGCAGCAGCAGTAGCAGCTGCAGCAGCAGCCTCAGCAGCAGCCGCAGCAGCAGCAGTAGCAGCTGCAGCAGCAGCAGCCTGAGCAGAAGCCGCAGCAGCAGCAGCAGCAGCAGTAGCAGCTGCAGCCTCAGCAGCAGCCGCAGCAGCAGCAGCGGCAGCAGCAGTCTCAGCAGCAGCAGCAGCAGCAGCAGCAGCAGTCTCAGCAGCCTCAGCAGCCTCAGTAGCAGCAGCAGCAGCAGCAGCAGCAGCAGCAGCAGCAGCGAACACATTGATGTACAGCCCGATGTAAACACGCTGCTCTGTGAGCTCTTCACCCCCTCCCACCAGAAAATTCCACTTTTAATGGCCTCAGTCTTCTGGGCTCCTCCCTGGCCAAACTCCGGAGAGCGGATGTAAACACAGCTTCCAATTATAAATCAAACCCTAGAAGAGCCTGGCTCAGCGGCCCCGGGCTCGGCCTCCATACCACAACACCCCACGAGGCTCACCAGCATAAATCCAGTCAGACACTCCAGAAGAAGCTGCAAGAGGTGAAAGCTCTGCAGAAGAAGCTCTGCTCATCTTCTGTTATTGGACTCGGTCCTGAAAGGGAAGTTCTGAGCTGCTGGGGCGAAACGATCTGCAACCGCAAATCACTACTATCACTACTATCACTTTACTTTTGGTTCTGTGTCAAATGAAAGTGTGTGAGAAGGCCGGTCTGTTCTGACTCTTTGTTGTAACCGAAACCCCGTTGACTCGCACGGCCTCTGCTTTCAATTAGGTCCTCAGAAAAGAATGTACTCTGTTGTTTGACATTGCACCTCAAAACAAATCAGACAGCTTTTTTATGTTCTGTGAAATTTCACTTTTGGCTCGGGAGCAATCGGGATTTGTTCATGGTTTGGAAATAAGATGTGGAAAAGTTTATTTTGTTTACTACTTTCACCAATGAAAGTTGAAGGTTACGTTTTTGTCTGCGTGCGTTTATTTATTTTTCTATTTATTGGTTTGTATGTATGTATTTTACCAACTTTTCACATAAACTCCTCGCCCGAATTGCACAAAATCTTCAGGGATGATTTGTCTTCATGAAGGACCAGTCCATTACATGTTGGGAGTTTCACGGCTGAACGTTTCTGAATAAATCCCAAAAAAGTGTGAAAGAACGTCCCATACAAAGTGGATGGGAGCGGCTCCTCATGGAGGAGATCAAAGGAGATGAGCGTCTGTTGCCATGGAGACGCTCCCTGCTCAGCGTTACACAGTGATGTAGCGACCTGACAGGCTAGTTAGCATCAATATGAGCTAACGGCTATAATGCTAGTGATGCTAACTCGTTTCTGCTAACTAATGTGGCGTTGGTGAAGGCTTGCGCTCTACCGAGTGTAGCTCTAGTTTGTAAAGCTTCTATTGAGCTGATAAAGGAGTGAAGTGACCCCAGTGGTTGGTAAGACGCCCCAACATGTTGCATTTCAGCTTTAAGTTAAATTACTTTATTAAACTCACTTTTAATAAGAGTGTTAAAAGTTACCTGAACACATCATAGCAACAATTATTCTAATAAAAAAAATGCAGTAACAGAAGATTAACCTCCATTTAAAGTTCAGCAGGAAGTGAAAATGTTTCATTAGTGTGTTTTAGTTTGAGAAAAGTTTGCTTGTTATTACTGTGACTGTCAAAATAAAACCACCAAAATGGATTGTTATCATGGTCACTGTCAAAATAAAACCACAGAGTTGGATTGTTATTACAATGACTATCAAGATAAAACTACCAAGTTGGATTGTTATTACGGTGACTGTCAAAATAAAAGTACCAAGTTTGCTTGTTATTACTGTGACTATCAAAATAAAACCACCATGTTGGATTGTTATAATTGTGACTGTCAAAATAAAACTAAGAAGTAGGATTGTTATAATGGTGACTGTCAAAATAAAACCACCAAGTTGGATTGTTATTAAGGTGACTGTCAAAATAAAAGTACCAAGTTGGATTGTTATTACAGTGACTTTCAAAAAACAAAACTACCAAGTTGGATTGTTATTATGGTGACTGTCAAAATAAAACCACCAAGTTGGATTGTTTCTACGATGACTGTCAAAATAAAACTAACAAGTTGTATTGTTATGGTGACTGTCAAAATAAAACTACAGAGTTTGATTGTTATTACGGTGACTGTTAAAATAAACTACCAAGTTGGATTGTTATTTCGGTGACTTTCAAAATAAAACTACTAAGTTGGATTGTTTTGACGTTGACTGTCAAAGGAAAAGTACCAGAACCAGCCGTAGTTTCCTCACTTCCCAAATGTTTCCAGAAAGTCTTGTTTTCCCTGTTTTCCTGACGATTTACAGAGCAACGTTTTGATTTCAGTCGTTGTGTGAACAAACACACAAAATGCTATGAAAGTTGATCATTTTCTCTTGTGAACGTTGTGGTGTGAACGGTACCTGATGCTCTTCAGCTCATCAGGTCAGTCAGAGGAGAACAAGAGCAAACATTTTCTGATTTATACCAAAAAATGGTTTAAATCATCTGCAGTAACTTTTTCTATTCACAGTGTGGAGATGTTTTACGTGTTGGACCTGCTGTCTTTATGGCCTGTAGCTGTACTGAAGTGATTCCTGCAGACCCTGGATCCTCTGACCTGCATCATCTCAGCAGTTTGAGTTTCCATCTTAAACGTCTCTTCACAGCAGATTGGTTTCAGATCTGGGCTCTCCTCGTCAGGCGGTGGAGGAACAAAGCGTCGCCGGCTGCAGGAGAGAGGAGAGTCTTCTGGCCTTCAGAGACTGAAGCGCTGCTATATCTGGTTCACGGCGACGAGTCGCCACGCCGCCCTCCACGCCGCCCTCCACGCCGCCCTCCATCCCTTCCTGTCACCTCCAACACACCACACCTTCTCTTCAGGCTGAGGTGCTCACAGTTTACTGCCCGCACTTCAAAATGAAGGTTTCTTTTTAACAACATGTCATCTGTTCATCCGTAGTTCCAGACTGTGTGTTTCACCTCTGAGGAGTTACAGGGGTTGTGGAGCGACGGGGACTTTTAACATGAAGCCACATGTTTTCTATGCAGATGATAATAATTCTATATTTTATCAGTCCGTCTCTCGCTGCCGCTTGTTTTCATTCACATCCTTTAGCGTTTGAAATCAATAGTTTTTTCTTTCTTGTAACAAAGCTTCTTCTCAGTAAATCTTATCTTTATTTCTTCTTAGACTGGAAGCTTTTGTGCATTTGTGGGATGAACATCAGGCCACAGTTTGACGTCTGACCCCATTTAAAAAGGTCCAAAACAGAATATTAAGTTGTTGACTTTTCTTTGGTGATTTCTTCGTTGGATTTAAGGTTTAAGAGGAACACGTTGGTGATTCAGTCAAACAGAAGCTTCAGTATCAGGAGGTCGGTGTGAGCGCCCCCTTCTGACGACAGTCGGCTATTGAGCTTTGAAGAGATTCATGAAGAGAAACATGATTCACTATGAGAAGCTGATATCAATCACTGCAGTCCAGAGATCAATGACGACACGTCTCCATTGGAAACACAAACACAGTGCGTGATGCTGTTCATCACGATGTGGTTCACTGTGAATAAATGTGAATATATTTACAGCTTTTACTGTTGGTGACATTCTAGATTCTTCTTCCTGGAGGAAACAGTTCTTCCACCACCGTGAACAATTCAGTTCACTTCAGTTTTACTCTGAAAAGATAGCAACCAGGATTAATCTAACCTGAGTGGTTAACTGTTTGAATACATTTGTTTCTCAGCCGCATAATAACAAAAGAATTGCATAAGTAATTGCATAATTACCTAAAGAAATGCATAATGAGCCAATTAATAGTGTTATCCTCGCTTGTCTCCCGAAGGCCAAAGGATCCCGACCTGAAGTCCTTTCAGCTTCAACCTTCAACATTATTGAATATTTTTAGTTTGTGAAGCAGAATGAGCTTCAGGTCTTTCAGGTCTGATTATCTAAAGGTGAAGACGACGTGTTGAAAACACACAAGATCACAGCATGAGTGGAAAGTATTAACTTGTCTGGATAATGTTTCTCAAGGTGGAACAACGAATTAAATCTACATTTCATTTTTAAAAAAAACAACGAACTATCGTCTTACAAAAAAGTTGAGAGGAAGTAGCGAGCAACATGTAGAGAGGAAGAAGTAGAGAGGAAGAAGTAGAGAGGAGGAAGTAGAGAGGAGGAAGTAAAGAAGAAGTAGAGAGGAAGAAGTAGAGAGGAAGAAGTAGAGAGGAAGAAGTAGAGAGGAGGAAGTAGAGAAGAAGAAGTAGAGAGGAGGAAGTAAAGAAGAAGTAGAGAGGAAGAAGTAGAGAGGAAGAAGTAGAGAGGAGGAAGTAGAGAAGAAGAAGTAGAGAGGAGGAAGTAAAGAAGAAGTAGAGAGGAAGAAGTAGAGAGGAAGAAGTAGAGAGGAGGAAGTAGAGAAGAAG
>NC_137629.1:1311179-1348679 GCF_963383615.2 Lipophrys pholis | reverse complement strand
GTACCATCACTAGTGTGGATGGTAGTCAGGTATTCTCTATACCTAGAGAGGAGCTCATGTTTTAGGGATTAACGGGGACAAAACGCATCATAACTTCTTTTTTTAAGTCTGATCATCGACTCAGTAGCAGGTTGGTCACTTCTTATCAATCAGTCATTTATTAACTAACATTTATATCTAGTCCAGAAAAAAACAGAGAGAGAGAGAGAGAGAGAGAGAGAGAGAGAGAGAGAGAGAGAGAGAGAGAGAGAGAGAGAGAGAGACGGAGAGAGACACAGAGAGACGGAGAGAGACGGAGAGAGACAGACAGAGAGAGAGAAAGAGAGAGGGAGAGAGAGGGAGAGAGAGAGAGAGAGACAGAGAGACACAGAGAGAGAGAGAGAGAGAGAGAGAGAGAGAGAGAGAGAGACAGAGACAGAGAGACAGAGAGAGAGAGAGAGAGACAGAGAGACAGAGAGAGACGGAGAGAGACGGAGAGAGACGGACAGAGAGAGAGAAAGAGAGAGAGACAGAGAGAGAGAAAGAGAGAGAGAGAGATGGAGAGAGAGAGAGAGAGAGAAAGAGAGAGAGAGAGATGGAGAGAGAGAGAGAGAGAGAGAGAGAGAGAGAGAGAGAGAGAGAGAGAGAGAGAGAGAGAGAGAGAGAGAGCATGCTGTTAGAGGACAGATCATTGTGACCACCTCTTTGTCTTACAAGGCGTTTCCTGTTTACCTTTTCTTTTCTTCTGTTTGTTTTGAAAAAGAAGAGAACATTTTATATATAATTGAAATTAATAACTGAATAATTGAAAACTTTATTTCTATTGTGGTTTTGATTCTTTTAAAAAAGGAAATCAGTGTGAGAGCCCTGATGAGTTACTGAGAGTTGATGGTTCAAAACCTCTTCTGTTAAGTTCAGTTTGTTAATGCTGGTAGAAGATTTATCAACACACTGAGCAGACGACACATTCTGTTCTTTCTTGTCTTTATTTTATATGTTTGCTGGTGAAGTAATCCAAAAGTAACTAAAAGTACTCTGATACGTTACTTTTTTATTTTAGTACTTAGAGTAAGTTACTGATTCCCTTTACGACAGGAAACTTGTAATTGTAATGGATTACAGCTTTCTAGTAACCTTCCCAACCCTGCATGTGAGTACATATAAGTACCACTTCATTATACTGATCTCCTCCTGTGGGACTTTTCTCCACTTTCTTCCAAAAACATGAATTTAAGGTTAATTTATGTCTCCAAATTGTAGATTTTGACCTTTTGGATGAAGTCCGATAGAGAATAGATGGACGTGTGCTACATGAGAGAGTTGGACTGAAATATGAGATAAATATTCATTCTTCATCCTCTATAAACTGTTTTATCTGCAATAGAAGAGCAACTGAACAAAACATGTAATTACTTATTATAATTTATGTTTGATGAAAAGTTGTGAAGAATGAAAAGAGGTCCATGAATTGTGGGCAGGAGGGAGACTTTAATGAAGTATTTCAGTGTTTCTGAAAGAAACTGCCAGAATGTGAACAAAGATATTTTCACTGCAGCGGCTCGAAGCGCGTCTCACTTCCACGTCCCAGCAGGTACTTTGTTCCTGGTACTTTTAAGACGCAAGGCTTTACTTTGAAAATACAGCCTGTGAAGCAGGATTATTTTATCTTTACGTGAAGAAGCATGTCTCTGAATGTACCTTGGCTCTTATCAGTACATTTAAATGAGAGAGTAACTGTAAATATATGTATATATATACGTATATATATAAACACCCACTGCTAACTTAGCAGCGTGTGTTGGCCGGGCGGCGGTGCAGTAGGAATGTCAGGCGCTCACTGAGCAGCAGTCTTGGCGCTGTGTTGAAGGCCTCGGCGCGGTTCCGCCGTCACGAGGAGAAAACGGGGCCTGACCTTGTTTTTCAGAGTTTTGGCGCTGCCGGGAATTATCATACGTTATGGTCGTTCTTGTCAAGTGCAGACGCCATTAAAATGCGTGGACGTCCAGGAAGACCCAACCTGCGATAATCAGGCCCATCTGCATGCACACGGGCGGCTTCGTGCCGCCGGTTCTTGGGTGTAAAGATGCAAATTGAATCCCACAAAGCCTTGAGAGTCATCTAACGGAGCTCCTAACGCACGCTTTGATCGCAGTGCACTTGTCATAAAAAGTGATTTGGAAGCTTCTCCGTCCGCATTAAATCTCCATAATTAACCGAGACAAAAGTGCGGCGGCCATTAGCACGTGGATCACAATTTTTAATATGTGGAGGCTGATTATGTGTTGAGGGAGGGAGACGGCTCGCAGCACAAGCTGACACGTCTCCTCTTCACGCTGGATCCACCATCTGCTGTTTACTGCCACCAGGACCAGACGCTGCACGGCACAGTAACCTGCGTACTGCCAGGTACTTCATCTGCTGGGAACTTTACAGTCAGTTTCCTGTATTACAGCAGAATCCTGGACGCCGAAGCCTCGACGCCGGAACGAGTCCACCGGAACAAAGAGACGGAGGAATTGAACCCCGTTACGTGTCTGTTAAAAGAAAAGAGGAGGAAATGATTTCATGGCAGAAGAACAGAGACGTTCATGTTTTCTAAACGGTTGAAAGGAGTTTAGGTTAAAACACGTCTCTCCTTAACCACCGATCATTTCCTGGACTGATCACTTTATAGTCAATAACATGGAGAAAAGGAGCTTCCACCACTTTTGTGACAGATGTGAAGTAATTCCTTTACTTTCTGGATATTTTGAGCCGGATGTGATTGGATTAGCAGCTCATTCAACTCAACTTCTTTTCCACGACATTTTCAAATCAACCAGAACTGAAAAATGTTCAGAAATAATTCTCCTGGAAGTTCCTTGTATTGTTTAAGAAATCTACCGCTGGTTGTGGTGCTCAGAAAATCCAACAAAATAAAGGTTTCAAGACAACTAATTCCAAAACAAGCCAGTAGGGAGAGCAGGTTCATACATGAGGGGGTTTATCTTGGACACCTTGTGAGCGTATAGAGCAGGAAAGAAGTGAAATGTTCACCAATGACTTTCTTTGTTTTAATATTAGTTTTACTAACCGAAATTAAAGCTTTTTATTCAAGAATCTTCTCATTGGTTTTTCATTATTATTGTGGATGTTCAGATAATTCAGTGGCCTCCATTTAATTACATCTCAACTAATTAATACACAACATATAATATAAAATAAAGATCTAATGTTTCATGACTTAGACCCTGATTACACAACGTCTCACGTGAAAACGCTTCGATTTTGTGTTTTCATTTCAGAGAAGTGTCGCATCTATATTGTTATGAAAACTATGTCAGTTTCCGTGGAAACGATGTAGTTGTCATGTTGGGCCACTAGTGGGTGCTGTTGGTTGCTTTTGTTAAACATTAACAAATATAAACATAAACTTTACTGGGAGAAAACAGACATTCCAGTCGACAGACGGCCAAGTTGGATTGTTATTACGGTGATTGTCAAAATAAAAGTACCAACTTGGATTGTTATTACGGTGACTGTCAAAATAAAAGTACCAACTTGGATTGTTATTATGGTGACTGTCAAAATAAAACCACCAAGTTGAATTGTTGTTATGGAGACTGTCAAAATAAAACTACCAAGTTGGATTATTATAATGGAGACTGTCAAAATAAAACTATGAGGTTGGATTGTTATCATGTTGACTGTCAAAATAAAACCACCAAGTTGGATTGTTATTACGGTCACTGTCAAAATAAAACAACCAAGTTGGATTGTTATTATGGTGACTGTCAAAATAAAACTACCAAGTTGGATTGTTATTACGGTGACTGTCAAAATAAAACCACCAAGTTGAATTGTTGTTACGGAGACTGTCAAAATAAAACTACCAAGTTGGATTATTATAATGGAGACTGTCAAAATAAAACTATGAGGTTGGATTGTTATTATGTTGACTGTCAAAATAAAACTACCACGTTGGATTGTTATTATGGTGACTGTCAAAATAAAACTACCAAGTTGGATTGTTATTACCGTGACTGTCAAAATAAAACCTACAAGTTGAATTGTTGTTACGGAGACTGTCAAAATAAAACTACCAAGTCCCAGGAGAATATGGACTGGGAGTCATGACATCAAACTTTGTTCTGATTGGCTCTACTGAGCATGTGCAGAACTACTAGTTACTACTAACGTGGTGAGCAGGACCCGGACCAGGACCAAGACCAGGACCATTGACAGGGACCAGGACCAGGACCACCGATTTTGCAGTCTACATGGACAGACTGTTTTACGTTTTGTTTTCTCACGTTTCCATGGAGACGATGTCGGAGCGTTTTCGAAAAGGTATGTTTTCCTTTGCTGCGAGCTCCATTGTTTTATCAACAAAAACCCAAAACACCAGAAAAGTTTTGCGTTTTCAATTGAAACTGTTGCCGTGGAAACGGGCCTCTGGGCTCAGGTTGACTCACGTCCTTCAGAAGGTAAAGTGATGGAGGAAAGCTACTCCGTCGCCATGGTAACCAGCAGAGAATAAAGCTGCAGCTCTGCATGTTTAATGTTTAGGGTTCCACCTCTGTGGGCGGCTTTCCAAAGGTGGTGTTTTCAGTGGCTCCACCCTTCTTTGTTCTGTGAATAAATTCCCTGAACGGAATGGAGGTTCTGTCATTTCACCTGAAAACCCTGTTGTGTCAACAGCTTGTCTGACATCACTCACTTTGTCTTCCCACTGGGACCAGAAACGGGTTCTGTCATTAACTGGACAACAGGAAGCAGAAACAAACAAACCTTTCGTCCTGAGTATTTGTCCCGTACAGGTTTTTACTTCAGAACCGGCTGAGCCTGTTCATCATGAAAACTTTTGCTGGCGTTTCCTCTTCCTCTGTCTGCAGCAGCTGGAGGTATCCGGCAGTAGCAGCGTCTGACCCGGGAGGTCGAGGGTCCTGACAGCGCGCCGTGTTCCTCCCTGTGTCATTCTATAAATACGAGATAAGGGCCGGCCCCGGCAGATCCCATCTGTACACGTGTGTGTTAATTGAGCCCTAGCAATGGCGACCCCGGCGTCTGGCGGCGCTCTCCACGCCGCCGCCCATCACTCATGGCAGGTAATTGGTAGCAGTGCAGCATGAAGGAGTGAAGGCTGACAGCGCGCTGCGAGGAGACGCTTCTGGACAAAGGTGGCTTTTAGAGGGAAGTCCATTAGGAAGACGGGAGGATGTTTGTTTATCTTCTCACACAAAGATGCTTTAGAAAATCCCCAGAATCAGAAGGTGCCGATGAAAAGAGTCTTTCTCTTCACAACATAAACGCAGCCGTGGCCACTGCTCGTTCCCTGTGCTCGTTCCCTCTGCTCGTTCCCTCTGCTAGTTCCCACTGCTCGTTCCCTGTGCTAGTTCCCACTGCTCGTTCCCACTGCTCGTTCCCTCTGCTCGTTCCCTGTGCTCGTTCCCTCTGCTAGTTCCCACTGCTCGTTCCCTCTGCTCGTTCCCACTGCTCGTTCCCTCTGCTCGTTCCCTGTGCTCGTTCCCTCTGCTAGTTCCCACTGCTCGTTCCCACTGCTCGTTCCCTCTGCTCGTTCCCTGTGCTCGTTCCCTCTGCTAGTTCCCACTGCTCGTTCCCTCTGCTCGTTCCCTCTGCTCGTTCCCTCTGCTAGTTCCCACTGCTCGTTCCCTGTGCTCGTTCCCTCTGCTAGTTCCCACTGCTCGTTCCCACTGCTCGTTCCCTCTGCTCGTTCCCTGTGCTCGTTCCCTCTGCTAGTTCCCACTGCTCGTTCCCTCTGCTCGTTCCCACTGCTCGTTCCCTCTGCTCGTTCCCTGTGCTCGTTCCCTCTGCTAGTTCCCACTGCTCGTTCCCACTGCTCGTTCCCACTGCTCGTTCCCACTGCTCGTTCCCTCTGCTCGTTCCCACTGCTAGTTCCCACTGCTCGTTCCCTGTGCTCGTTCCCTCTGCTAGTTCCCACTGCTCGTTCCCACTGCTCGTTCCCACTGCTCGTTCCCACTGCTCGTTCCCTCTGCTCGTTCCCACTGCTCGTTCCCTCTGCTCGTTCCCTCTGCTCGTTCCCTCTGCTAGTTCCCACTGCTCGTTCCCTGTGCTCGTTCCCTCTGCTAGTTCCCACTGCTCGTTCCCACTGCTCGTTCCCTCTGCTCGTTCCCTGTGCTCGTTCCCTCTGCTAGTTCCCACTGCTCGTTCCCTCTGCTCGTTCCCTGTGCTCGTTCCCTCTGCTCGTTCCCACTGCTCGTTCCCTCTGCTCGTTCCCACTGCTCGTTCCCTCTGCTCGTTCCCTGTGCTCGTTCCCTCTGCTAGTTCCCACTGCTCGTTCCCACTGCTCGTTCCCACTGCTCGTTCCCTGTGCTCGTTCCCTCTGCTCGTTCCCACTGCTCGTTCCCACTGCTCGTTCCCTGTGCTCGTTCCCACTGCTCGTTCCCTCTGCTCGTTCCCTGTGCTCGTTCCCTCTGCTCGTTCCCACTGCTCGTTCCCACTGCTCGTTCCCACTGCTCGTTCCCACTGCTCGTTCCCTCTGCTCGTTCCCACTGCTAGTTCCCACTGCTCGTTCCCTGTGCTCGTTCCCTCTGCTCGTTCCCACTGCTCGTTCCCACTGCTCGTTCCCTCTGCTCGTTCCCACTGCTCGTTCCCTCTGCTCGTTCCCTGTGCTCGTTCCCTCTGCTAGTTCCCACTGCTCGTTCCCACTGCTCGTTCCCACTGCTCGTTCCCTGTGCTCGTTCCCTCTGCTCGTTCCCACTGCTCGTTCCCACTGCTCGTTCCCTGTGCTCGTTCCCACTGCTCGTTCCCTCTGCTCGTTCCCTGTGCTCGTTCCCTCTGCTAGTTCCCACTGCTCGTTCCCTCTGCTCGTTCCCTCTGCTCGTTCCCTCTGCTAGTTCCCACTGCTCGTTCCCTGTGCTCGTTCCCTCTGCTAGTTCCCACTGCTCGTTCCCACTGCTCGTTCCCTCTGCTCGTTCCCTGTGCTCGTTCCCTCTGCTAGTTCCCACTGCTCGTTCCCTCTGCTCGTTCCCTGTGCTCGTTCCCTCTGCTCGTTCCCACTGCTCGTTCCCTCTGCTCGTTCCCACTGCTCGTTCCCTCTGCTCGTTCCCTGTGCTCGTTCCCTCTGCTAGTTCCCACTGCTCGTTCCCACTGCTCGTTCCCACTGCTCGTTCCCTGTGCTCGTTCCCTCTGCTCGTTCCCACTGCTCGTTCCCACTGCTCGTTCCCTGTGCTCGTTCCCACTGCTCGTTCCCACTGCTCGTTCCCTCTGGATGTGAAGGTCAATCAAACACAAGCGGCCTCCTAAAGAGTGTTTCTGCAGGTGGAGGTTTGAAATGTCTCATTCGCTGTAAATCCTCCTGGAATGATGTGAAACCTTCAGGTAGAAGAAGCTCCTCCTGTGAAAACGTCGTGACTTGACTGTTTGTTTTCATGGAGTCGCTGAGAAGGAACTTTTTGAAAACGGCTCCCAAGGTGGAACTCGAAGATGCTTCAACTCTGTCGTCATGCTGAAGGAGGGAAAGAAACTTTTTGAAAACGCTGCGACTCCATTTAGAAGATCCAAACGCTGCGACTCCATTTAGAAGATCAAAACGCTGCGACTCTATTTAGAAGATCCAAACGCTGCGACTCCATTTAGAAGATCAAAACGCTGCGACTCCATTTAGAAGATCCAAACGCTGCGACTCCATTTAGAAGATCAAAACGCTGCGACTCCATTTAGAAGATCAAAACGCTGCGACTCCATTTAGAAGATCCAAACGCTGCGACTCCATTTAGAAGATCAAAACGCTGCGACTGGTCACGATGTTTCAAGTGAAACGTCTTTGCACTTTCGTTTCAGAAAAGTTTCACGTTTACAAGACAATGTTTTGGTGGACTGAGGGCCTACACCCCACTCTGGATCTCCTCTGATCCAGGTAACTTCAGGACTAACTCTGGATCTCCTCTGATCCAGGTAACTTCAGGACTAACTCTGGATCTCCTCTGATCCAGGTAACTTCAGGACTAACTCTAGTTTTCTCTTATCTAGGTAACTTCAGGACTAACTCTGGTTGTCTCTTATCTAGGTAACTTCAGGACTAACTCTGGTTTTCTGTTATGGAGGTAACTTCAGGATTAACTCTGGTTTTCTCTTATCTAGGTAACTTCAGGATGAAATCTGGTTTTCTCTTATCTAGGTAACTTCAGAATTAACTCTGGTTTTCTGTTATGGAGGTAACTTCAGGATTAACTCTGGTTTTCTCTTATCTAGGTAACTTCAGGATGAACTCTGGTTTTCTCTTATGGAGGTATCTTCAGGGTTAACTTTGCTTTTCTCTGATCTAGGTAACTTCAGGACTAACTCTAGTTTTCTCTTATCTAGGTAACTTCAGGACTAACTCTGGTTGTCTCTTATCTAGGTAACTTCAGGACTAACTCTGGTTTTCTGTTATGGAGGTAACTTCGGGATTAACTCTGGTTTTCTCTTATCTAGGTAACTTCAGGATGAAATCTGGTTTTCTCTTATCTAGGTAACTTCAGGATTAACTCTGGTTTTCTGTTATGGAGGTAACTTCAGGATTAACTCTGGTTTTCTCTTATCTAGGTAACTTCAGGATGAACTCTGGTTTTCTCTTATGGAGGTATCTTCAGGATTAACTCTGGTTTTCTCTTATCCAGGTAACTTCAGAATTACCTCTGGTTTTCTCTTATCTAGGTAACTTCAGGATTAACTCTGGTTGTCTCTTATCTAGGTAACTTCAGGACTAACTCTGGTTTTCTGTTATGGAGGTAACTTCAGGATTAACACTGGTTTTCTCTTATCTAGGTAACTTCAGGATTAACTCTGGTTTTTTGTTATGGAGGTAACTTCAGGATTAACTCTGGTTTTCTCTTATCTAGGTAACTTCAGGATGAAATCTGGTTTTCTCTTATCTAGGTAACTTCAGGATTAACTCTGGTTTTCTGTTATGGAGGTAACTTCAGGATTAACTCTGGTTTTCTCTTATCTAGGTAACTTCAGGATGAACTCTGGTTTTCTCTTATGGAGGTATCTTCAGGGTTAACTTTGCTTTTCTCTGATCTAGGTAACTTCAGGACTAACTCTAGTTTTCTCTTATCTAGGTAACTTCAGGACTAACTCTGGTTGTCTCTTATCTAGGTAACTTCAGGACTAACTCTGGTTTTCTGTTATGGAGGTAACTTCAGGATTAACTCTGGTTTTCTCTTATCTAGGTAACTTCAGGATGAAATCTGGTTTTCTCTTATCTAGGTAACTTCAGGATTAACTCTGGTTTTCTGTTATGGAGGTAACTTCAGGATTAACTCTGGTTTTCTCTTATCTAGGTAACTTCAGGATGAACTCTGGTTTTCTGTTATGGAGGTATCTTCAGGGTTAACTTTGCTTTTCTCTGATCTAGGTAACTTCAGGACTAACTCTAGTTTTCTTTTATCTAGGTAACTTCAGGACTAACTCTGGTTGTCTCTTATCTAGGTAACTTCAGGACTAACTCTGGTTTTCTGTTATGGAGGTAACTTCAGGATTAACTCTGGTTTTCTCTTATCTTGGTAACTTCAGGATGAAATCTGGTTTTCTCTTATCTAGGTAACTTCAGGATTAACTCTGGTTTTCTGTTATGGAGGTAACTTCAGGATTAACTCTGGTTTTCTCTTATCTAGGTAACTTCAGGATGAACTCTGGTTTTCTCTTATGGAGGTATCTTCAGGATTAACTCTGGTTTTCTCTTATCCAGGTAACTTCAGGATTACCTCTGGTTTTCTCTTATCTAGGTAACTTCAGGATTAACTCTGGTTGTCTCTTATCTAGGTAACTTCAGGACTAACTCTGGTTTTCTGTTATGGAGGTAACTTCAGGATTAACTCTGGTTTTCTCTTATCTAGGTAACTTCAGGATTAACTCTGGTTTTCTGTTATGGAGGTAACTTCAGGATTACCTCTGGTTTTCTCTTATCTAGGTAACTTCAGGATTAACTCTGGTTTTCCGTACTATGACGCTGGTTCACTTCTTCCCAGGATAAATCACCATGGTAACTGACTCTGAATGTCTAACCTGCTCCAGAGCAGGATATGTTCTGGATAAGATCACAGTGAGTGTAAAGCTCCGCCTCCTGACCAATCAGATCTCTTGGAAAATGCCCCTCCCATTCTTAAATGATTGTGATTGGTGGGCGGGTTCAACGCCGAGCTGCAGCGGAGAGGAGAGGAGAAAGTATCTAGAACCATCTTTTAGACAGAACCCAATAAATCTTGGTCTCTGAGCTTTGAAGGATGTTCTGGTTCTGGTTCTTGTTCTTGTTCTTGTTCTTGTTCTTGTTCTTGTTCTTGTTCTTGTTCTTGTTCTGGTTCTGGTTCTGGTTCTTGACTTGTTCCAGGTCTGTTTGGCTCCTCGAGGGTTGATCTGGAATAATGATCTTAATAATAATGCTGACGCTGACAGAACTGCAGAACCATGAATTAATGGAAGCAGAACTTCTCCTGTCGTCACGGTGATGAATTAATATTCCAACAGGAAACCCACTCACATGGAGGAACCTCCGCCTCAGAACCTCCGCCTCAGAACCTCCGCCTCAGAACCTCCGCCTCAGAACCTCCGCCTCAGAACCAGTGGAGGTAAAATGTAAAGTAAAAGAAGAGCAGTGAGGAAGCTCTGCCTGGAACCGTTCTGCTGGAATAAAGTGACAGTGAGTGATCACTGAAGTGTGTTGCAGAGTAATCAGGGCCTCAGTGTAAAGAAGGTTTAACTGTAATCATCATTACTTTCATATTTATGAGAAAAGCCGGACATGAACAGGACGAACGTGGTCCTCGGCTGGGACTCCAACCAGAGAACATCCTGCTGTGAGGTCAACGTGCCAACCACTACACTGCCATGCAGCCCAAGACTGAACATAACTAATATGAAAACACAATCTGTAGAAGAATAATGATGACTGTGTGACTTTAGTTTGAATCTTTCTTCCGTCTGGAACGACGTGTGAGTGACGACAAACAAACATCCGCTTCCTTCAGCTTGTTTAGTGGTAAATTATAAAGTTTTCTGCTTCGTGGTTTTTAAATGTTCTACATTTTTAGGAACTACTGGAAATGTTGCTTGTGGTTTTATGCATCTCAAATGATTTTTAGAAAGTATTTGAATACTCCATTAAAAGGTTTTATCTTGTACTGAGCAGCTGATTCTTCATGAAAACAGATTTTAAGCCTCAATCAAAGGTTCTGCTGGTTCTTGTCTTTTATCCAGAACTGGAAGAGTTCAGCTTCTTCAAATCACCTCCAGCACGACTGGAGTGTCTGGAATCGATCCTCCAAAAGGTTTTTACCCAAAGAGGAAGACAGGAAATTGATTGATGTGGTTTTTCAGGACTCTCACATATTCACATCTGAATAATACCTCTGCCATCGCCATGAATCCCCTCCGTGCTTAACTTATATCCAGTATCACAGTTATTCTCTTCCTCTACATCTCAACCTGCATCCTGGTTTTAATTAGCCTGACCCTGGAAACAAAACCTCCTCTTCACTTCCATCCTCCATGAATCCTCCATTTCCACCGTGGAGGAGGTCACACAATGAGCAGCCCCAGGTAGTTTTCACCCCCCCTCAGTGTGTGTGTGTGTGTGTGTGTGGTGGGGGGAGATATACCCTGGGGAGGGCAGCACAAATCCAAGGGAACAAAAAGGCATCCATATTTGGCAGGGCTTTTGTCTCCCCTGACAGCTGAGTGTACCGAGGGGGGCCGGCGGTAATGAATTGGATTAAATGTGAAAGTAAGAAAGCGTCGCCCCTCAAAGGCCAGGGTGGGGGAAGAGGTGTGTGTGTGTGTGTGTGTGTGTGTGTGTGTGTGTGTGTGTGTGTGTGTGTGTGTGTGTGTGTGTGTGTGTGTGTGTGTGTGTGTGTGTGTGTGTGTGTGTGTGTGTGTGTGTGTGTGTTGAGGGAGACGTTGGGACTGATGGCAGCTATGCTGATGTGTGTTCAGTCTGAGGAGGATCATCGCTGCATTTCAAAGTGGAGCTGCTCAGCCGAGGTGATCGACTCTGTTTTCATGCTCATTAAATGAGCTCTGTTAGAAGATGGTGTCGTCCTAAATGCTGTCAGCCCTCTTTTCCTGAGGGTCACGTAAGAAGAGAGGAATTCTCCCTCTAATGAGAGAAGATGAGCGTGGCAGTGCAGTAAATCACACATGTAAGAAGTGTGTAAGTCTGAGACGTGTAAGCAGATTAAAGCAGATTAAAGCAGATGACACCAACAATATAGAGCAGCTAATTCTATCAGCGTGCTGCTCATTCTATATTCCATTAGTCTACAGTCTCTCAACGTGACCTTAAACCTCCACAGGCTCCTTTTATTGGTGCACTTTAATGTATAAATCTCCTGACGAGAGAACAGCAGTGAAGGTGATTTGCATTTTATTGAGCTTTGGACTGAACGAGGGAAATGATGAGACGTGTTAATGTAGTGGATGTTGACCACCACAGAGCTGTCTCTTTAACTTCCTGTAGAGGACAGAGCGCACAGCTGCTGCTGGGATTACCTGAAGACATCCTGGGCTGGGTGGGACACAGGGCCTTATTATGCTGACTGTCAAAATAAAACTACCAAGTGGGATCGTTATTATGGTGACTGTCAAAATAAAACTACCAAGTTGGATTGTTATTATGCTGACTGTCAAAATAAAACTACCAAGTTGGATTGTTATCACTGTGACTGTCAAAATAAAACTACCAAGTGGGATTGTTATTACGGTGACTGTCAAAATAAAACTACCAAGTGGGATTGTTATTATGCTGACTGTCAAAATAAAACTACCAAGTTGGATTGTTATCACTGTGACTGTCAAAATAAAACTACCAAGTGGGATTGTTATTATGGTGACTGTCAAAATAAAACTACCAAGTGGGATTGTTATTATGGTGACTGTCAAAATAAAACTACCAAGTGGGATTGTTATTACGGTGACAGTTGGAGGAAAACAGTGTTGTTATCATCCGTCTACTGAGCATGTGCAGAACTAGGAGTTACTACGGCCGAGGTGAGCAGGGGGGTTTTCCAGAAAGGAGGTTCAACAAGCTCCGAGTCTCCCTGAAGTCTGAGTCCACTGACTCTGAGATGGGAAGTTCAGAGTGTCCAGTTCCAGAGCAGCTGATCTGAATTAGTTCAATCAACTCTCAGTATGTGAACCTTGAGTTAAGTGCCTGAACAACCAGAATATAAAAGCTTCATCAATGGAGCCCTGACACCACCAGTCACTATGGCAACAGACCGAAAACCCAGTTCTTTCACAGTAAAAGTTGCGGCGCTGCAGCAGCGGAGGAGAGAGATGGCATGGGAGAAAGCTGCTGCACGAGTCGACGCATACGTTTGAATGATCTACTCTATTGAGCTCTATTGAGCTAACATTTAACTTAAGATGATAATAGAAATATTAATAGGTAAAATGTGAATTTCATTTAGGAGTCATCCAACAGGAGGAAGAAAAGAAATATAAAAACGTCTTTCAGAATGAAAAGGCTCATATGTATATATGCTCTGATTGAACCTCATTTTGATTTTAATTTTAGTATTTATATTGATGTAGGCTATCAAAGTAAATAAAAAACGAAATTCTGTAGCCAAGTAGTAATTTAATCCAGTAACAAAATGTTGTTTGAAGTTGACCTGTTAATATCCTGCTGAGTACATTAACTCGGTGTTTTTATTATAGTGGAGTCGTTTAAAATGTGGACATCAACACTCAATAAATTAATAAATAAAATACTACACACACACACACACAAACACACACACACACACACACACACACACACACACACACACACACACACACACACACACACACACACACACACATTATATTTATATAACCCCCGCCCCCCAAAAAACTAAACAAAACTGTAGTTTCAGTGTGAGGGTGACTCTCTAACCGCTCTACATAAAGGAAACTACCATTTCACAAATAACTGTAATGCTGCGCTTAAAACGTGTTCTGATGTGAGACACAGGATCAATTCAGAACGGAACCATCCCCACGGGGAATTAATACAGTCAAAAAATAAAATCGTCTAATCTGGGCCAGGGACTCTCGGGACGTAAGTTATGTCAAATGATTTCCGCCTCGATGTCGATCAGGTTGGGAACTAATGGACAATCCATTTCTAGTCTCGCTTCAGGTTGGAGGAGACAGTAGAACCTCAGGGTTCCTCTACAAGACCTGCCAGCAGCAGGTTCTGTTCAGAGAGTCTGTTGCCATGGTGACTGACTCTCTGTTCAGAGAGTCTGTTGCCATGGTGACTGACTCAGAGTTTCACTCGCCTCTCTTTCTGGAAGGGAAAACTCAGAGTTTCCCTCAATTCAGGGTTAACTTACTTAATCAACTTAGTTCATTTTCACGTAACCCACTTTCTGGAACCGGACCCAGCAGTTGTACCGTTTCCATGGTGATGGAGTGTTTTCAAGAAGGTGTGTCTTCAGAGGCTCAGAGCCAAACCGAACCCCAAAACACTCAGAGTCTTAAACGTTCGATCTGCCAGAACCTTTTTCTTCTTCATTTTGAAGCCAAGTGACGACCACTGGAGTCCCACACAGCTTCTGCACGGCCTGGACCATCAGGTTTCTAACGACTGTACATCCGGAGCATTTATTAATGATAAATGTTGGATGGAGTCACGTTATTCCTTCAGGTAATAACATCATCTGATTTCTGACAATTCATGTGGTTTTTTTAGGTAAAGGTTGTAGTTCTGAAGCACAGCCTTCAAATGCATCTATTCCAGACTCACTGAAGGATTAAACACAACATGTTCTTTAAGCTGCAATAAAAACACAAATCTGAGGCGAAAGCTTCAACAAGTTAATAATGTTCGACTTGACACCTCGAGGAAACTCTTCGTACTGCGCAGCGGCTGACATGAACACACTGAACGTTACAATCAAGTGACTCTCAAACCGTGAGTGGAACTAAATGAATGTTTGTTTCCTGATATAAATCAGCTCAGACTGTGGAAGCTGCTGTTCATGTTGCACAAGAATGGAATGCAGTGAGCAGGAAGGAGGAAACCACCGCTGAGCTCCAACACACCACTGACGCTAAAGTACAAAATACACATATTTCTCTTAAAGCTGCGCGTCGGGTAAATGTCACATATCCTAGTAAAACAACGGAAACACATCGACCTCCCTATTTGTTGAAGGTGAAGAGAGGAGATCAGCTGCACGGAGCGCCGACACAGATTATAGGGAATAAATGAAGTAATGAAGCGTGTCACCCAGAAGCTGATCAAGTCTGTTGAACTTCAGTTGTGTTGGATCAGAGTTCATCAGAGATTAGACAGATCAGCACTTCCTTCACCTTTGTTCACATGTCTGATCTTTCCATCACTGCTGAGAACAACGCGCCAGGAAGTCTGAAGTGTTACCATGACAACCGCATAATTCAACACACTAAAGTAGCGCCAACAATCTCATGCATTCACAGAACCAGCTGGTTATTGGCTCCACTCCCACTTTTCTACTGAAGCCGTCGGCTACTGTGTGAACACAGAATTACCACAGTACAACCACATGTTTACCACAATACAACCTCAGAATTACCACAGTACAACCACATGTTTAACACAATACAAGCTCAGAATTACCACAATACAACCTCAGAATTACCACAGTACAACCACATGTTTACCACAATACAACCTCAGAATTACCACAGTACAACCACGTGTTTACCACAATACAACCTCAGAATTACCACGGTACAAGCTCAGAATTACCACAGTACAACCACATGTTTACCACAGTACAACCTCAGAATTACCACAGTACAAGCACATGTTTACCACAGTACAACCTCAGAATTACCACAGTACAAGCACATGTCAAAGTGTCCTTGAGCCAGACTCTGAGCTTGTAAATCCAGAGTATTTTGATGTGAAATGGTGAAGATCTTCTGGATGTGCCTTGTAAACACAGTGAAAGTGTTTCATCACTGTGTCACTGTGACCAGGAGGCTCCAGGGTAAAACACCTCCTCAGGAAACACTCCTGTCTTCAGGTTCAGTGGGAGTAACACCAGGAAGTGTGCTCTTGCTCTCCAGGCCTCCCTTGACACCAGTAAACTGCGGTGGAATTGCAGGATATTTGCCCGAGGCGGCAGCACTCTGCAGGGCCCGAGGGAAGAACCTGTCCTCTGTGAATTTTAAAGGTCATGGCGGTTTCGCTGGCTCTCGCTTCTCTCACAGCGACCGAGGAAAGACCGGGAGCCGGTGGCCTGTGGAGAATATTGTGTTCTATCTCTGGGCCCCTATAGCGTGTTTCCAAAGCCGCCCTTGGAAATGTGTTGAAAGGCAGCTCACAGCACGGCTAAACACACAACACGCTGTTGTTGATGCCCTTGGTGCCTCTCAATATGCAGAGCAGAGATAATGGCATTCAGCGCACAGTTGGTTCTGACTTGCTTGGCCGTCTTTTGAGCGGTACACTGCCTCACACTGGGCTTTGTGTTCTGCTGGCAGTAAACAATGAGAGCTGCACTGAGGAGCAGGGAAACATCTCCACACTTCCTGAAGCAGCAGCATGGTGTGTTTAGGAGAGACGGAGGCAGATAAGAAGCTGCTCTCCGACCAGGAAACAGGGTTCCTGTTTGTTCACTGTCAGGTGAAACGATCACTGACTAACAGAGTCACATGAGGAAAACTGGACTGCAGAATCTCCTTGTCTTCATCAATTCAGATCAAATATACAGAAGAAGAAGAAGGAGGAGGTGAAACTGCAGGACGGGACAGTTTCATTTGTTTGGATGATTATTGATCTGAACCTGGTGGGTAACTGATCAATGATGAGCTTGGATAACAGTGTGAAACTGTTTATGACGTTTATTGGTCATAGATTTTATTTTTTTTATCCTTTGAAGGTAATCCTTGTGGACTGCTTTTACCGTAAAGTTCCCAATAGAAGAGCACCCCTCTATTTCAATGGTCTGGAAAACAACGAAACAACAAACCTCACTGATTGATATAATTTTATATTTATATATATATATATATATATATATATATATATATATATATATATATATATATATATATATATATATATATATATATATATATATATATATATATATATATTCCATTGAATTGTTTTCAATCTTCTTTTAAATTCATCCAGTTTAAAGAGCATCTTCCTCCTCTAACATCAGATTATAGAGCATATTCCCCCCAAAATCAGATTATAGAGCATCTTCCTCCTAAAATCAGATTATAGAGCATCTTCCCCTTAACATCTATATAGTGCATCTTCCTCCCCTAACATCAGATTATAGAGCATCTTCCTCCTCTAACATCAGATTATAGTACTGACCCACAGATCCCCCCAGCCCAGGTACTGCCCCACAGATCCCCCCAGCCCAGGTACTGCCCCACAGATCCCCCCAGCCCGGGTACAGCCCCACAGATTCCCCCAGCCTGGGTACTGCCTCACAGATCCCCCCAGCCCGGGTACTGCCCCCCAGATCCCCCCAGATGTTTTTCAGGCTGTTCCCCAAACGGGGGCCGTAGGAGCTGTATGCAGCCTCCCTGTGCGTCTTGGTTCTGGTTTGAGGCACCATTAAAAGGCTGGTGCCGGTAAAATCAGGCCAGATAAATACGAGGGTGCAAAACTGTTAAGACACTTAAAAACTAATAAAAGAACCTTAAAATCGATCCTGAAGGGAACCGGGAGCCACTGCAGTGATTTTAAAACAGGCGTGATGTGGGCCGCCCTCTGGTCCTCGTCAGCACTCCTGCAGCAGAGTTCTGTAGGAGGTGGAGAGTTGATAAAGTTTGTTTGGGAGACCAGAGAGCAGGGCGGTACAATGGTCCAGCCTACAGGAGGTAAAAGCATTAGCACCTCTGAGAGAGAAGTGGGCGGAGTCTGGCTGAGTTCTTCAGCTGATAAAAACCTGTCTTTGTCACATGTTTGACGGTTGAGATAAAATATATAATTAAGCTCAGAGTCAAATGTCACACCCAGGTTGTTTACGGAGGAAGATGGGTTAAAACCAGGGCGGCATGTGGCGGTTTACGTACAGACGCACTGACCAGCGACGTGACGTGATGAGTGGACTCGGTAGAGCATCGGTTCCGGCGGTAGCGTCTGCTCCAGAGTCCCGGTCTCCGTCCTGCCTGCCCGCCACATACAGCTGTGTGTCATCAGCAGAGCGATGGAAGCTGATGCCATGTCTCCTGATGACGTCTCCTAGTGGCAGCATGTGAAGATTAAAAAGCATTGGGCCTAAAGTCGACCCTTGGGGAACCCCACAGCTGACTTCATGGGTTCCTGAGGAACGTGTAATCACTAATATCACATTATAGAGCATCTTCCTCCTCTAATCCAGATTATAGAGCAGATTATCAGCACAGTGCTGACAGTTCAGATATTACTAACACTATAATAATGATGTTGTGTTACAGATCAGGTTCTGGGGCTCAGATGCAGAAACGGACCAGGACAGAGATAAAGTCTAAATGAAAGATGGATCGAAAACCAAACAAAAAGGTTCCAGCAGG
This sequence comes from Lipophrys pholis, assembly GCF_963383615.2. NCBI lineage: Eukaryota > Metazoa > Chordata > Actinopteri > Blenniiformes > Blenniidae > Lipophrys > Lipophrys pholis. The sequence continues at coordinate 1,330,205 of NC_137629.1, read as the reverse complement.
AACCAGGAGTCCAGTTAACCAGCAGATCTCTTCACCAGCCAAACCATCAACATCTGGTAGCAGCAGCTGCACAGAATCTCCTGTTGGAGCCAGGTAGACCCAACACCTCCGTAACCACGCCCAGGCCACGCCCACCTGGACGCGGCAGCAACAGTGCCCCTATGTGGCCATAGCAACACAGGGCGTGGCAAGGTGTATATTAAAATGTGGGATTTAGGCTCCGCCCACACCGCAGGTCTTGATGCTCAATTGGGACTTTTTACTGGATCAGATTTCGTTTCCTGATCGTCCACGTTAGAGTTCTCCATCAGACTGCGGTGTGAACCTGATCGGACCCGAGGGTTTAGGGCCCCAGAACGCAGAAGACGCTGTTGACAGACGCCATGCCGGTCAGCACCAGGGTTGCCAGATGTGACACACTGTTTCAGCCTAAACAAGGTAAAACCCAGACACCTCAATAAAAACCAGCTGAAGTCTCAGCCTGTCATGTTAAAACTCTAAAACTATTATATGTGTTAAAAAGAACACGCCATAAACACACAAATCCACCAAATAAACCAATTAAAAGGAAAGAGAGTTTGACTCCACAATTGGGGGATACCTGCCTTATCTGGCAACACAGGTCAGCCTATAGATTCATTTTCCAGAGGTTGTTAAATACGAGCGACAGAATCTAGACAACATGAGGAGGAAAGAAGAAGAAGAATGAGGGAAAAAAAGCACATATTTTATTCTGGCGGAGTCACTTCCTCTTATCAGTGACGTCAGTCAAACGTCAATGACGAAGCAGTCGCAGTAGAAACTGGTTCCACGTGTGATGGAGGCCTGGGTCTGGTGGAAAAACATCGGGACTGGAGCTTTTACACAAAACAGTTCATATATGAGTCACGAATCAGAAGTGGGTCTGATTTCCTTGCAGTGTGAACAAGACCTCAGCACCTTCGCTGCTTGCTCTTGGCTTTTGGAATTACGGTAAGCACAGAGTGAGCGTCTAAACTCTGCTGTAGCGCGGACTTGAACCAGAGAACTTCTCACTGTGAGGAGCGGTTCTCACCACTTCTCCACCATGACCCTCTGTGGGTTAGGTCAAATTCAATCTGAGCAAAGAAAGCGAGGCTGTGATCATCAGCGATGCTTTCAGAGGCCGAGGTGTTTCCTCAAAAGCAGATTTATCTCAGGTACATCCAGCCAGAGGAGCGCTGCCTTGCCCCTTTTAAAACTCATGTTCTGACTGGCAGGGGTGTGAAAAACAAGTTTTAAAATAAGCAGCGGAGGAATGAAAGCTGTAATTTATTTCAATACTCTGCGGCTGTGAGAATATGAATAATTTATACGTGTTCATGATAAATGTAATAAACACTGACATTGTTTTATAGGGAAAAATATTGTGGATGTGCACAGTGGAATACTAATTCCTGGTGGAGGGCGGAGGAATAGTGTGGAACAAGAACACGTTCTCATTAATTGCTCATAAATGTGACCTTTTTGTTGCTAAATGCCATTTTATTTTAAACATTCATCAGCAGCGTCTGCAGCTCTGCTAACAAGTACATGTGGATTTAAAGCATGTCCACAGTCTCAGAGTGTGGTTATAGAAAGCTTAGGACGTGTGACTGGACGAGATAATTGTTAGATTAGAGTTTGAGGCCTGCAGCTGCTTCCTCCTCCAAGCTGAAGGCAAACAAACAGTTTTAAATCCCACTGAACAAACGGAGGATTAGAAATCCTTTTAAGAAACTATCATCTTTATATATATTAAACTAAATGATGCAACAAAGGAAATAATTAAGTAAAGAAATGTGGATTTTATCTTTTCATTTGCATAAAAGCGTCACAAAGTGAGATTAGTGTTTCTGACATTTTCCCAGCATTGTTGTCATTTTGAGGAAAAAGGAATCAGTGAAGTTTAAAAAAGATATTTAACTTATTAAAACATATATTTTAGAACAGTGATGTAAATCTACTGAACGGCACAATAACAACGTGGTCTGTTGATAAGACAAAGCTGCATGGAGCCACTGAAAACACAACTTTTTGAAAAGGAAAAGGTGGAACTTCTGAAAAATGCTCCGGCTCCAGAAAGTGACGGTTGAAAATGACACTTTCTGAAAACGCTGCTCCTGGTCCTGGTCACTACGGCCGTAGTGACTAGTAGTAGTGCACATGCTCAGTGGAGCCAATCAGAAGAGCGTTTCCTCTGTGATGTCACGACTCCCAGTCCAGATTCTCCTCAGCAGCTTCCCCGTCATGCGAGTCAAACCGCTACAGGGCCGCCATGTTTGTTTACGGGCGCATGAGCAGAAGGAAGTCTTTACAACGAGAGGGGAGGCGGGATACGCAGGAACGGCCCTCCGCCGCCCCGCCAGTCCCTGCAGGGGGAACCATGACCGTGAAAGAATCTTTCCACCTCGCGAGTCGAGATGAAAACTTTTCAGATGCAGTGGATCAGAACACCGGCGTCGTGTCAACGGAACCACAAAAGTGAAGAAAGTGTTTGGGGATAAATGAAGTTCTTCCTCCTGCAGAAGCTGCAGTGAAACGTCCTGCAGACAGTCGCTCTGCCGGGCGACAGTCGCAGTCGCTCTGCCGGGCGACAGTCGCTCTGCCGGGCGACAGTCGCTCTGCCGGGCGACATTCGGTCTGCCGGTCTGCTGGGCGACAGTCGCAGTCGCTCTGCCGGGCGACAGTCGGTCTGCCGGGCGACAGTCGCTCTGCCGGGCGACAGTCGGTCTGCCGGGCGACAGTCGCTCTGCCGGGCGACAGTCGCTCTACCGGGCGACAGGCTGAAGGTGTTGACTGTTACAGATTCATGGTGACGGACGCTGGATAAACAGCTGTTGACTGCAGCTTCATTTAAATATTTATCAGATGCACATTGGACCCCCTGGGGGCAGCAGTGGAAATTACATTCCTCATTCGGTTAATTGCTAAAAATGCCACTTGAGCTTTGTGATGGAGACGCTCCATTTTAATATTAATGATCAGGAGAACACAGTTTGACGTTTCTGTTGGAGCTGCAGATGCAGATGGAGTCCAGCCTCATAACCTGAAGCGCCGGCGGAGGCTTCACATGTTCTTTCACACTTCCTGCTGGAGTGAGTGAGATCTCATCTCATGGTCGTCATGACGTCAGGGCTTCTCCTCCGTCTCTGCAGAAAGACACAAACTCCTCACAGAATCATTCAAATGGTTGGAAACAACATTTCTCATGTCGAAGGGCCTTTTTCACTTCCTCTAATCTGACAAATGAAAAAAAGGACGGAGTGACAATAGTGAATCTCTCTAAATCACTTCATTCAGCTCTCAAAAAGCTTTATTGATAAAAACACACTCGCTCTCTTCACCTTTAACCGGCTGCTTCGCTTTCAAAAAGGCTTTTAGAGGAATAAAAACTAACATCTGACAGTAATAAATGCTGAGTGCTCCAGTCTCTCCTGCAGTTTGAGGTGCATCTGATTTATAAGAGGCTGTCATTTTCTCATGCGTGTACTGAGATGTAAATTAACCCTTTAATGGCCGGCAGGGTACCCGAGTGACAGGTTCACTCATTCATCAGCTGTGATTGAGGTTGTGTATCGTCTCCACAGAGTCAGTCTCATCTGATCATTAAAGCTTCTAACTGGAGAAACATTCACACGTATAAAATCCAAGAAATGAGAAAACAGCCTGGAGATTCTTGAAATTCAATGATATTCAAAGTTTACTGAAAGATAAATGGTAACTAATAAAGTATAGTCCCTCCTCTGTGTGCGTAGAAAATTCAGTTTATTAACAAATATCCATAGACAACATACTTCAGTCATTTCTCTTACTCAACCAATGGTGCAGGAATAGAAAACCTCACAAACCTCTGGACTGAAAGATAAAGTGAAAGATAGAGATTAATGTAAACAAGGTGACTGTCAAAATAAAACCGCCAAGTGGGATTGTTATTACGGTGACTGTCAAAATAAAACCACCAAGTTGGATTGTTATTACGGTGACTGTCAAAATAAAACCACCAAGTTGGATTGTTATTACGGTGACTGTCAAAATAAAACTACCAAGTTGGATTGTTATTACGGTGACTGTCAAAATAAAACCACCAAGTTGGATTGTTATTACGGTGACTGTCAAAATAAAACCACCAAGTTTGATTGTTATTACGGTGACTGTCAAAATAAAACTACCAAGTTGATTGTTATTATGGTGACTGTCAAAATAAAACCACCAAACTACCAAGTCCCAGGAGAATATGGACAGGGATTCATGACACCACAGAGGAAACATTATTCTGACTGTCGCAGCGTTTTCACCATCTACACAATAACGGAGCCCAAATGTTTTCAAAAAGTTCCACCCAGGGGGGTGTTCTCAAAAAGTTGTGTTTTCAGGGACTCTGAGCTCCGTCGTGGGAGAGTTTTCAGAATTCTCTGGGTTTTTCTCAGTAGTAAAACATGTGTTTGGTGACTGTAGACAGTCAGTCAGTCAGTCAGTCAGTTCGTCAGTTAGTTAGTTAGTTAGTTAGTTAGTTAGTTAGTTAGTTAGTTAGTTAGTTAAAATGGGATGAAGTTTTTTAAAGTTGTTTCTCCATCTGGTCTCAGTGTTGTTCAAACATTCTGCAGGATCTTATCTTCCGTTTGTCTGTTTGTCCGTTTGTCCGTTTGTCCATTTGTCCGTTTGTCCGTTTGTCCATCTGTTTGTCTGTCTGTCTGTTTGTCTGTTTGTCTGTTTGTCCGTTTGTCCGTTTGTCTGTTTGTCTGTTCTTGACTTTATAAAACCACCCAGTCCTTGACGCTGTTGACTGTCCTGTAAAGTTGATTCTTTTTGATTTAAACTCCTCCTGGTTCATAGGAAAGGAAACCCAGATTAGGTCCCAGAATCCAACCTGACCTTCAGGTTCTCCCGCTGGTTTTTGTGTTTGTGTCCGGCTGAAAGACGAGATTAGGACAAGTCCTCGTCGTCCCCATTCATGTCCATAATGGCTGGTTACACAGGTCATTAAGCCAGCGGGATAATGAGTGATTACATTTGATCTCTCCTCCGTGTCTCATGCTGGACTGAGTCTGTGTCAACACGATGGCAATAAGCCTGAGCAACAGGATGTAAAGCCCATTGTGTTTCAGCATGCCTGGTTTCTGCTTCAGACGTTCCTAATGACTCCCTGTGGTCACTGAACGTCTTCGTTCCCTTTATGTTCTGAGTTTGGTGGAGGATCTGATAAATACAGAACTGCATGAATAATATTAAAGTACTGGGATTTTACCGTTTGTTTACATCACCGATCGACTGTACTGAACATCTGACTGCAAACCTTCTGACATAAAGTCTGTAAACTCGAGAGGCTGAAGTAAATCTACAAATACCAGGTCTGACCTGTGTAGTGGAAATAAATGATAATCAATGTAAATATCATGGTAATTAGCCCTGAATTAGTTTTTAAGAAAAGGAAATAGCTGAGGAATCCATAGTTTTAATTTACTATCTTCTGGTAGCTCCACTCATCCATCCTCAATCATGTCTCTGGACTTGAACCAGGGATCGGCTCTCTGTGAGGCAGCAGTGTGAACCACTGCCCCACAGCTGCTCCTCCTGCAGGTCTGCAGACGCTCAACATTCGACTGTCGGCTTCAACGGAAAGAGACGAACTTCAGGAAACGTTTCTCTTTGTTTTCGTCTTCATTCGGAGTCTCATTTCAAGTTGTTTTTAGCCGGTCGGTGCTTCACAGCCGTTACCAGCCCAGGTTTACCTCCACATGTCTAAAATTAGTGTTCTAAAATAACAAGCCAAACTCAGGAAGGTAATCTGATTACTTTTTCCAAAGGATCGGAAGTTAAAAACAGCAGAGGGGACGAGTTCTTTACAGCCTGTTGCAGATTACAGCTGCTAATATTTTCTATTCAGATTATTGTAATCCCCCTTTACATACAATCTGTTAGGTCTTAAGCGTCCAGCTCTTCGCCTGGCATCAATGAAAAGCAGCTCTTGAAGCTGCGACAGGAAACATCAGCAGGCTGAAGACTTCAAACACTTTAATCCACCGCGACGAGATGTTTCAGTCTGCGGCTCTTCACCGACCGGACGCCTTCCCCCGTCTCCTCGCTGCACAGCAACGCTGTGAAGAAATGCTTTTATTCTGAAGAGACTCAGCAGCTGAGCAGGCAACCAGAGGTCAGAGGTCACAGGATAATCATGCTCTCATGTAAACTGGAAAAAAGTTTTTCCAAAGTCACATTTCTTATTCAGATAAAATCTTAACTTCATTTTATATAAAACACTTTAAAAACAACTACAGCTGAACCAGAAGAATAATTCCTTCTTTATTTTGAAACATCAACAATAACATTCTTGATTCTGAAGACCTCAGACATATATATGTGTGTGTGTGTGTGTGTGTGTGTGTGTGTGTGTGTGTGTGTGTGTGTGTGTGTGTGTGTGTGTGTGTGTGTGTGTGTGTGTGTGTGTGTGTGTGTGTGTGTGTGTGTGTGTGTGTGTGTGTGTATATGTATATATTTGTATATTTGTATATATTATCACTTCTTTTTTTCATTGTGTCTGGCGAAGCGGCCCGTTTGAGGGTTCCAGTTCAGAGACGTTTCACATTTGTGACATGAAAATGTCAGAAATGCTGAAAACGATGTAGCTACTATAGCATCCATGCTAACCGCATCGTTTTCAGCGTGTCTGTCGCTGCCGTTTAAATTCAAAACTTTTCTGAAAACACATCCTAAATCCATCTTAAAGACTTCACGTCTCTTTGTTAAAACATCGTGTTTGGAATAGATTTCAGTTTAGTTTCCAGCCTCAGCAGGACTTTCTTTCTTTCTGTTGCTGAAACCTCTTTAGGAGCAAACACCTCTTCTCACACAGAATTCTACTTTTTGTTCAAACTCATGCGGGAAATTACCCCGAGGTTGGTACATTCAGCGGTGCCTGTTTCAGGAACCTTCCTGAGCTTCTAATGAGAATATAAAATCCCCTGTGAGGCTGAAAGCTGGAGTCGTTCTGGTCGTTCTGTTTGCCGCCGTTCTTCATGGCCACAGAGGTGAGAATGTACTTTTCCTCTTTAATCCACTGGTACTTTTCACAGTTTCAACAGGATCAATGTGTGTTTTCTCTGCAGGTCGTCTTCATGCTTCACACCGATCCAGACATGCTGCCACTGATGGGGCTGATCGTCCAGCGAGCAAAGCGGATGTCCCCGTCCCTCACATCCAGCCTGGAGCCTCCATTTGTCTTTGTGTAATGAAATCCCCGGGGCTGCGCTCGCTGCAGCAGCTATTAAACACACAGCGCAGGTCGTATCGGCGGCCTCGCTCATCCCAGAGCTCTCCTCTCCACAGCCACTAATGTAATAACTCTAAATCAATGAGACGAGCGGTGGGACGTCACTGCCAGGCGACGGACGGCGGCAACAATAACCTGTAAACAGACGGCAGAGGAAGGTGGGATTGTGTTTGTCCTGCTACCTGAGCCGCTGCTGAGGCACCGAAGACCAACAGAGGAGGATGTTCGGATGTGGAGCAGCAGGTCACAGCTGGAGCCTCCGGAACAAAACCTTCCAACTGAACAGCTGAATGTTTGACCACTGAGTGAGCATCGCAATAATCAATAATCAGTAATCAATAATCAATAATCAATAATCAATAATCAATAATCAATAATCAGTAATCAATAATCAATAATCAATAATCAGTAATCAGTAATCAATAATCAATAATCAATAATCAGTAATCAATAATCAATAATCAATAATGACATAACTGTTCCTCCCAATAACACTTTCATTTGAGTCTCAATCCACTCATGAGGTTTTGGCTGTAATGTGCTGGGAGCTGCTGCTGGTGGCGCTGTTCAGGCCGGGACACAGCAGGTAGTGAGCTCACAGAATCATCAACGTAGAGCAGAGAGGCATCATAGAGATTATCAGCCCAGCAACTGTATCAGGTCTCACAACTGCTGATGGAAAAAAGTACATTATTACACCACTAGTTTACCTGCAGCCAGTTCGTGACTAACGTCTAACATCCAGATTATAGAGAATCTCCCTCCTCTAACATCCAGATTATAGAGCATCTCCCTCCTCTAACATCCAGATTATAGAGAATCTCCCTCCTCTAACATCCAGATTATAGAGCATCTCCCTCCTCTAACATCCAGATTATAGAGAATCTCCCTCTTTTAACATCCAGATTATAGAGCATTTCCCTCCTCTAACATCCAGATTATAGAGCATCTCCATCATCTATCATCCAGATTATAGAGCATCCCCCTCTAACAGCAGATTATAGAGCATCCTCCCCCTCTAACATTCAGATTATAGGGCGTCTTCCTCCTCTAACATCCAGATTATAGAGAATCTCCCTCCTCTAACATCCAGATTATAGAGCATCTCCCTCCTCTAACATCCAGATTATAGAGAATCTCCCTCCTCTAACATCCAGATTATAGAGCATCTCCCTCCTCTAACATCCAGATTATAGAGAATCTCCCTCCTTTAACATCCAGATTATAGAGCATTTCCCTCCTCTAACATCCAGATTATAGAGCATCTCCATCATCTATCATCCAGATTATAGAGCACCCCCCTCTAACAGCAGATTATAGAGCATCCTCCCCCTCTAACATTCAGATTATAGGGCGTCTTCCTCCTCTAACATCCAGATTATAGAGCATCTTCCTCCTCTAACATCCATATTATAGAGCATCCTCCTCCTCTAACATCCAGATTATAGGGCGTCTTCCTCCTTTAACATCCAGATTATAGATTATCTTCTTTATCAAAAGGTAGCTAATAACTGTAATCCAGGACTCCTTTTCTTACATTAATCAGATTCCTGATTGGCAGAAGTTTTCAAATATTGATGAATATTAGAAAAAACTGTTCAGAAATCTAATTAGATTTTTGTTCCATAAAGAGTAGAAGTGAGGTTAATCTGGATCTTGTTGAAGTCAGGAAGGCTGGATTATCTTTATAATGCCCTTTCATGTGTCCTTGAGGCGCCGTTAGCCTTTCCTCTGCACTATGAGGGATATTTCTGATTAGAGCATAACAAGGACGACTGTAATGGATTGTCTTCACTTCACTAATTACTCCTGCCATTAATGTACAATAGTGAGCTCTTACAATCAGTGACGGGAGCCGGGCAGAGAGTACTAATTGGATTAGTAAAATCCATGGCTGCAGAAGCACAAAAGATTGGATTCACTTCATCATGTCAGACACGTTACTCTCAACACAAACAAGATGAAGAAATTAATTCAGTCTTAATCCACGGCAGGAAGCAGGACGGGGATGTGAGCGTGCGGTGGAGTGCTGAGACACGTTCCGGCTCGCTGGGCTCCAGAGTCTCTGGCTGTGATGTGAATGAACACATGAACCAGCAGCAGAAGATCCCGTGCAGAACATGATGAATGGCGGTTCGGTCCATAAGTGGCATCGTCTCACCACCTGCATAAGCAGAAAACTCGCTGAGGCAGCATTTTGAAAATGAGCCGCAGCATCAGGAGGCTCGCCCGCCTTGTAATTCTGTTAATTGATGCGCTATACGCTGTGTGTTTCCTCATGTGGCACATGCATGATGAATTCATAGAGGGCCGGTGGTCCAGGCCTGTTTATTTCACAGGCCCCGCCCCCACTGACAGCTTTTTCATATGGGGACATGATATAGGGCCGTGACCCGGGGACATCGCGCTGCTGCAGAGCAAAGATAGCTCTTCCCTTTGAAATCCAGCAGAGCAGCAAACGCAGGAGCTGTGAAGCGGCTAACGCCTCCGTCTTACGTTTCAGTCCAGAAGAAGCGGGGGGTAAAGTGTCATCAAAAGAGGCACAAAAGAGTCTGAGATTACTGACGGTCCAAGTAGGTCAAGCATGGCTGACAGAAGAGGGAGTGTCAGGAATCCATATCTCAGCCTCCACCGTGATTTATTTACCGCTACCTCCAGGACCCCCTGCAGGACTGAAGGGGAATAAACACAACATGAATTATGAGGATATTTTGTTCCCACAATAATGTCTCCCAGAGGACGGACGGACTCTAACGACCTCCTGACTGTCCCTCCAGTGACGGCGAGAGGCTGACATTTCTGCTGGTAAACTAAATGCATCCAACCAACATCGTACCGAGCGCTGTCTTTTCCTCTCATGCTGTAAACTGGTCCAAACTTATTCTAGATCCTGAAATGACCCAACTGATCTCAATCCAGTAGAATTCAACAAGCCTGGAAACAACATTTACAAAAAACTATTTTGAAGCAGCTGAAAAGTCTTTATTAAAGACTCATATTACACTAAATCCACTTCCTAAAGGTTCTCCAGCAGTACTACTCGTCCCCATACCTGGACTGACGTCCCAGAAGTGAAGACAGTCTGTCCTCTCTCTCCCTGGCTGGTTTCAGGTTTTAAAAAGTGTGTTGCTCCAAGCAGCCAATCAGAAATCAAACCCTATATAGTGTCATCGGGGGTTTAGCCAATCCCAATCAAGGTAGGCCCTCCCTTTGACTCCTCCCACAATTAGGCAGCTCTGCTCTGGCACATGGCACCACGAGAGGAAGTACTTCCTCCTCTTCCCAAGATGGGCATGTGTGGGCGGAGCCAGTCCAGCTCACACAGACACAGCAGATTCTGAATGCAGCTCCTATGATCCAATATTCAAATGAGGAAAATCAAGGAGGAGCTAGAAACTTAGGATACTGAAGGTTTCTGGACCGACCGGACCAGGAGGAGGAGGAGAACAGGAGGAGGAGGTGAACAGGAGGAGGAGGACAGGAGGAGGAGGAGGACAGGAGGAGGAGGAGAACAGGAGGAGGAGGTGAACAGGAGGAGGAGGTGAACAGGAGGAGGAGGAGAACAGGAGGAGGAGGACAGGAGGAGGAGGAGAACAGGAGGAGGAGGAGGAGAACAGGAGGAGGAGGACAGGAGGAGGAGGAGGAGGACAGGAGGAGGAGGAGAACAGGAGGAGGTGGTGAACAGGAGGAGGAGGAGGACAGGAGGAGGAGGAGAACAGGAGGAGGAGGAGGACAGGAGGAGGAGGAGAACAGGAGGAGGAGAACAGGAGGAGGAGGTGAACAGGAGGAGGAGGAGGACAGGAGGAGGACAGGAGGAGGACAGGAGGAGGAGGTGAACAGGAGGAGGAGGAGGACAGGAGGAGGAGGAGAACAGGAGGAGGAGGAGGAGGAGGACAGGAGGAGGAGGAGGACAGGAGGAGGAGGTGAACAGGAGGAGGACAGGAGGAGGAGGAGAACAGGAGGAGGAGGAGAACAGGAGGAGGAGGAGAACAGGAGGAGGAGGAGGACAGGGGGAGGAGGTGAACAGGAGGAGAACAGGAGGAGGAGGAGAACATCTGGAGGAGGAGGAGAACATCTGGAGGAGATGACTCCTCTAAAGGAAGATCATCTGCAGGATTGCAGTAAATGTTCCTGTTGTTTAACCGACTCACCTTCAGGGACGTCTTGTTTTCACAACGTTTCAATGGAAAATGTTTAATTTTTGCATTTTTGTTTCAGGAAAGTTTCACGATATTTTGAAAACGATGTGAGCGTGTGGAGAAGAACTGGTTCCCACATCGTTCTGTCAGGGAATGCAGGTGGTGTGTGGATGGAACCCAACGCAGATTCAGAGTTACATAAAAACTAGAGTATACTGAAGTCCAGGGAACACGAGGAGACGCAGGAGACACAAGAGGGGCGACATGATGACCCGGAGACAAGACGATCCGACAGGGACAACAGAGGGGGTGAGGGTTTAACTACACTGGGACGGGGTGGACACAGGAGGAGATCATTGGTTGATTGGAGACAGAGGTGAGACAAACAGAGGTGAGACACACAGAGGTGAGACACACAGAGGCAGACGCAGAGACCTGACAGTGGTGCGCATGGCCACCAGCAGCCTTTCTGCCGTTTCCATGGAGACGGACCCCGAGAGTTTCCTGAAAGTTGTGTTTTCACCCGTTTACTTGCTGACAGAGTAGGATCGTTTTCAAAAGGTTCCACTGGGAGCTGTTTTGAAAAAGCTGTCGCTTCAGTTGCTCCGGGGTCCGTCCTCATGTAAACATGTAAACATGTAAACATGTAAACATGTAAACAGACACAAAATCCTCTAAGGAAGTTTTATGTTTTCAGTTTCAACGTGGTGTCATGTAAACATGTCTGATGCTAATAATTCAAATAACTGGATAATAATCAACTCTTCTGTTCAAGGTCTCACTGTCCCGTTTCTGTCTCTGTCTCTGTCTCTGTCTCTCGTGTCTTTCTTTGTTTCCTGTTTGTAAACGTGTAGCAGGACCGACGATAAAACCAACTCAACTATGAATCGTTTGTTTCCATGGTCACACAAACACTCACCGGCCACTTTATTAGGTACGCCTCTTCCTCTTCAACCAATATCTGCTCGTCCAGGTTCCTGAGTGTTTCTGCAGATAGACGTGATGAAGATGAGCTGATGAAGGTCACACTGCGCATGAGGATGAAGACAGACGATTGAAGTGAACCTTCTTGGTATTTGACAGACTGCTGAGATTTTCACTCACGTCCAGGATGGATATTCTTACCATGTGGTGTTATTCTTGTTCCCAGCGATGTCGTTGTCTTTCCAGAGTATTTCGGGGGAAATCAGCAGGAACCTCCTGCACCGCGTCGTTTCACTGCAGTGAAATGTCAAATCAGGAAAACTTTAAATTTTTTTGACCCTTCCTCGCTCCACTTGTAATCCAATATCCATTCCAGCATGGAAATGAGAAATAACAAGATTAGGAAGCAGTTCAGATGAATCTTCTCATGTCTCTTCACTCTTTAAGCTTTCTGAGGCGGAGGCCGCTGGTCTCCATGGAAACTGGCCGATGGCGGCTGGTTTCTGTCCCGCTGTGTGACGCGCTCGCTGCCGTCACATCGTATTGCAGTCGGCAGCTGGAACATCGACATTATTATTACAGAAAATCAAGCAAGGAGGAGGAGGAGGAGGAGGAGGAGCAGGAGCAGGAGGAGGAGGAGGAGGAAGAGCAGGAGGAGGAGCAGCAGGAGGAGGAGGAGAGGAGGAGGAGCAGGAGGAGCAGGAGGAGGAGGAGGAAGAGCAGGAGGAGGAGCAGCAGGAGGAGGAGGAAGAGCAGGAGGAAGAGCAGGAAGAAGAGCAGGAGGAGGAGCAGGAGGAGAGAACAGTTACTATTGAGCTGCTTTACTCTGATTTCAATAAAACTTTGTGTGTTTTGTTTGTGAAGCAGTTTGAATCAATGTGAGCTGATCAGGGTTCGAACCACGGCCTCCTCTTCCTGCTCCTCCTCTTCCTGCTCCTTCTTCTACTCCTCCTTTCCTCCTTCTCATCTTTCCACCTCCTCCTCCTGCTCCACCTCCTCCTCCTCTTGCTCCTCTTCCTCCTCCTCCTTCCACCCCCTCCTCCACCTACTCCCCTCCTCCACCTCCTCCTCCTCTTGCTCCTCTTCCACCCCCTCCTCCACCTACTCCCCTCCTCCACCTCCTCCTCCTCCTCCTCCTCCTCCTCCTCCTCCTCCTCCTCCTTCTCATCCTCCCCCCTCCTCCTCCTCCTCCTCCTCCTCTTCCCCTCTTCCTCTTCATCCTCCTGCTCCTCCTCTTCCTCCTCCTCCTCCTCCTCCTCCTCCTTCCTATGCTAAACAAACTAATCCAGAATTAACTACAGTCACAGATATTAATGATATCAGCAGCTTTGAAATGGAATTATAAAGTGTTTTCAGGATCCAGATGTTTGAACAGAGAATCTCTGTTTTTTCTGGAAATTGCCTGGTGGCTTTTGCTTGTGCAGTACTTTGTGCTTGTGTGTGTGAGTGCTACACAAAGAGTGCTACACAAAGAGTGCTACACACATAAGGTGTGCTGCTCCTCGTCCGCGGCCTTGAAACTACCTGTCGACATCGATCCGTCACGCGGCCGTACGTCTCTCCGAGACGGGACTGCAGTTATTAGAGCGAGAGGCAGTTAGACGGAGGAGCCGCCGCCTGTTCAGGCAAACCCGGGGGAAACCTGCCCGCGGGGCACATCAGGCCTCGCCGCCACTCGCTGTGCTGATGTATGGGCTCTCAGCCGCACCGTGCTCGCTACACGGGATTGTTCAGCCATTCAGAACCGCTGCTGTGTGAATCAAGACATCAGACCGGACCGTACATGTGGTTTCATAGCAGGACTGTTACTGAACGTGTGTCTGCAGAGGTTCTTCATCAACCACTGCTTTATTGTAAACTTCACCTTATCGATCACATTTTGAAAAACACTTGTTGTGAAACGCTCAGGGTCTGTTCACATCCTGTTTGATACGGACCAGAGTCTCCTCTGGGAAAAACTGTTTGGGTTGGGCGACATGAACAATCCCACCAACCTGAACCGGAGTTAACGAGATCTCTGCTCTCACGTTGTTAATAACATCGTTCTAGTGGGCGGGGTGAGACGACCTGACGTAGAGCATTCTGGGTAATAAACAAAGCTAACCGCCTGAATCAGAACAAGCTGACACAGAAAAAACAATTGCTAGAAAAAAAAATATATATATATAGAGAGGAAGACATAATGAGGAAGAAGTAGAGAGGAAGAAGTAGAGAGAAGGAAGTAGAGAGGAAGATGTAGAGAGGAAGAAGTAGAGGAAGTAGGAGAGAGGAAGAAGTAGAGGAAGTAGGAGAGAGAAAGAAGTAGAGAGGAGGAAGTAGAGAGGAAGAAGTAGAGGAAGTAGGAGAGAGGAAGTAGAGGAAGTAGGAGAGAGGAAGAAGTAGAGAGGAGGAAGTAGAGAGGAAGAAGTAGAGGAAGTAGGAGAGAGGAAGTAGTAGAGAGGAGGAAGTAGAGAGGAAGATGTAGAGAGGAAGTAGGAGAGAGGAAGAAGAAGAGGAGGAAGTAGAGAGGAAGATGTAGAGAGGAAGAAGTAGAGAGGAAGATGTAGAGAGGAAGTAGGAGAGAGGAAGAAGAAGAGGAGGAAGTAGAGAGGAAGAAGTAGAGAGGAAGATGTAGAGGGGAAGATGTAGAGAGGAAGATGTAGAGAGGAAGACGTAGAGAGGAAGATGTAGAGGGGAAGATGTAGAGAGGAAGACTCATTGATATCTCGTCTGAAGACTTTATATCACGGTTGTTTGTGGCTACCCATTAGCCATGAGCTAATTAGCCTAGCCACCACGGGCTAAAGCTGCTAATATGCAGATAGAAAGGAGCCGCGGCTAAATCTGGTACAAAGCATCTTTTCTTTAAGATGATGTTTTTTTGTACATGGTTCCTGACAAAACAACAACAACAACAACAACAAATCAGTAAAGGGGCGGAACTTCCGGTTTCATTCCAGACCAATCCATGAGCCGTGTTTCTTCTTCACTTCCTCTCTGGTCAGTGGCTGTTTGTGCCACAGCGCCCCCACGCTAGCAGCTGGTGTAATTGCGTGACGTTTCCCAGGCGGTTCGATCGAGACTCTAAACTGAAGGGCTGAACATTCTTGGCTCCGCCCCCTTCCAGGTGAACCGAGTCCCGGACTATCCAAGGTGGAAGGATTAAGCTTCACAAAGCCCAGCGGAAGAAGAGCAGTGACGGTGGCGGAGCGTCATGACCTGCTCACCTGACGGTGTTGTTGGCGTTCACGCTCCCTGCTCTCTCTGCAGCAGAGCGGCGGCCATGAAGAGCCTGTAGAGCGGTGGAGCTGCTCTGCCGCCTCGCTGGTCGACGGAGGGGATTCGTTACCAGGTACCTTCAGGGTAACCAGTCTGTGATGGAGTCGCAGGTTAACCAGCCGTCAGGTCGATATTCTCTCATCATGGAGCTTCGTCTGTTCATCACAATCTCCTTTTCATTCAGTGCAGCTTCACGCAGATTAAAATGTTCAAATCCTTTAATTACACAGAACAAGAGGAAGTGCTGCTTTTGGCAGAAGAAATCATTTTGTAATGTTAAAATGATGTTTTTCTTTCTTCAGTTGACCTGATTGATCAGAGCTGAAGAGCTGAAGAGCTGAAGAGCTGAAGGGCTGAAGGGCTGAAGAGCTGAAGAAATGAAGAGCTGAAGAGCTGAAGAAATGAAGAGCTGAAGAGCTGAAGGGCTGAAGAAATGAAGAGCTGAAGAAATGAAGAGCTGAAGAGCTGAAGAGCTGAAGAGCTGAAGGGCTGAAGAGCTGAAGAAATGAAGAGCTGAAGAAATGAAGAGCTGAAGAAATGAAGAGCTGAAGAAATGAAGAAATGAAGAGCTGAAGAACTGAAGAGCTGAAGAAATGAAGGGATGAAGAAATGAAGAGCTGAAGAAATGAAGAGCTGAAGAAATGAAGGGATGAAGAAATGAAGAGCTGAAGAAATGAAGAAATGAAGAAATGAAGAAATGAAGAAATGAAGAGCTGAAGAAATGAAGAGCTGAAGAAATGAAGAAATGTGTATCGTTCCTTTAAATTGCCTGTTTATTACAGAAGTAAACTGATTTATAAGTGTATAACAAATATAAATATTGTAAGTTTAAAACTGTGAACTTGATTTCCTGATTTCACATTGTGAATGTTCGTTGTGTGAAAAAGTCTTTTCAAGTATTTTGAATCTTCCTGGAGAAACAAATGATGATGCAACTGAAAAACAAGGGCGTCACAATTGGTCATTTAGAAAGTAATAACTCCAGTAACTTCATAGAGTTATGAAATACTTTTCAGCTATAACACAAGAGCAGTTATGCACACTGCTTCCTCATTCCTTCTTTATTCTAGTTCAGATATACTCAAAATCAATATCAGTCCACGACGCAGCTTCACAGAACCAAAGATGTTTCACCACTTAAACACTGAATAACTACAGCAGAACAATATAACAAAGTAGAGGGAAGAAGTAGAACTTATTAAATCCCTTCTACATGAATAATATATAGTTTTCTTGAGCTTTCACTTATTTATTATTCAATTTATTTAAACATGTTAGAACTGTTATAATAAGACGAATTACCTGTAGGAAAGGTATCAATGATTTACTTCTTTTTTTTTTTAAATCAATGATTTGTAATATAGAATAAATACCATGAAGTTGTTTGACCATACCCAGTTATACATATACAAATGATACATATATCAATTTATATGCCTAGAAATGTACTCACACATGGAGGCATCCTCTCTCTCCTTCATCTTCAATATTTCAGATTGAATGAATCCGACTATTTCTGCAAATTTACATATTTTCAATAAACAAACTGCAGAAAACCTGAAATAAGTTTGTATTTCTAATAAATGCAGCCTTATTTATGTATTATTACAATATTAGCAGCAGGTTTTACGTTTTAAAAGTTTTATTTTAATGTGATACTTTATTAGTTTGATGTTGTGATGTTAAACTGTTTCCTGTTATGACCTCACTGCTCGTTATGAGACTTCACCTGTGGTGAAGCTGTTTTGTTGGTTGTTTGATTTTTTCCACTCTGGAGGTTTACGTTCTTCACTTTTAGCACCAGAGTTGGATTCTTGCTTCGTTTCCTTCAGTTTGCTGCTGGAAGTTGTTTCTGCTCCGTCGGGAGTCGGACTGAAGCAGCAGCAGCCGTCGGCTCAACATTCCTCTCGACCTCCTTTAGAACCTCCCGTCTTTAGAAACCCGTCCCCCAGCGGGTCGTCTCTCCCGGTGTGAGGACATTAGAGAGGGTGTGCTCCTTCATTCAGACGGGCCTCCGCTGTGGTCCTGGTCCTCCTGGGGGGGCGGGGCCTCTCAACGCTGTGGTCCTGGTCCTCCTGGGGGGGCGGGGCCTCTCAACGCTGTGGTCCTGGTCCTCCTCGGGGGGCGGGGCCTCTCAGGCTTTGGTCCTGGTCATCCTGGGGGGGCGGGGCCTCTCAGGCTTTGGTCCTGGTCCTCCTGGGGGGGCGGGTCCTCTCAGGATTTGGTCCTGGTCCTCCTGGGGGGGCGGGGCCTCTCAGGCTTTGGAACCTGCTTAATCAATTGCAGAGATTCCAGTCTTCAGGACCAGCTGGCGCCTGCTCCTCAGAGTCTGTGGCGTCCAGGCGGGGTCCTGTTAGGGCCGAGGACCACCGGTGGACGGCGGGGAGACGCTGAGTGACGGCGCCGTTGTGTCACGTCCCAGTGAGCAGGTCACTAGTTTAGCCTCACAAAGACCAGCGGACGCTGAACTTGGCTTCGACTCGACGCTCTGGATGTCGCTTCGTTCTGACGGAGTTGTTCCTGTTGGTTTTATACGTTTAACAAGATGAGCAGAGATTTGATGCTCCTCCTCCTCCTCCTCCTCCTCCTCCTCTCTCCTCTTCCTCCTCCTCCTCCTCCTCCTCCTCCTCCTCCTCCTCCTCCTCCTCCTCTCTCCTCCTCCTCCCTCCTCCTCTCTCCTCTTCCTCCTACTCCTCCTCCTCCTCCTCCTCCTCTCATCCTCCTCCTCCTCTCTCCTCCTCTTCTCTCCTCTTCCTCCTACTCCTCCTCATCTCTCCTCTTCCTCCTCCTCCTCATCCTCCTCCTCTCTCCTCCTCTTCTCTCCTTCCTCCTACTCCTCCTCCTCTCTCCTCTCCATCCTCCTCTCTCCTCTTCCTCCTCCTCCTCCTCCTCCTCTCTCCTCCTCTTCTCTCCTCTTCCTCCTACTCCTCCTCCTCTCTCTTCTTCCTCCTCCTCCTCTTCTCTCCTCTCTCCTCTTCCTCCTCCTCCTCTCTCCTCCTCTTCTCTCCTCTTCCTCCTACTCCTCCTCCTCTCTCCTCCTCCTCCTCCTCCTCCTCTCTCCTCCTCTTCTCTCCTCTCTCCTCTTCCTCCTCCTCCGCTCTCCTCCTCTTCTCTCCTCTTCCTCCTACTCCTCCTCCTCTTCCTCCTCCTCCTCCTCTCCTCCTCCTCCCCTCCTCTCTCCTCTTCATCCTCCTCTCTCCTCTTCCTCCTCCTCCTCTCTCCTCCTCTTCTCCTCCTCTCTCCTCTTCTCTCCTCTTCCTCCTCCTCCTCTCTCCTCCTCTTCTCTCCTCTTCCTCCTACTCCTCCTCCTCTCTCCTCTTCCTCCTCCTCCTCCTCTCTCCTCCTCTTCTCTCCTCTTCCTCCTACTCCTCCTCCTCTTCCTCCTCCTCCTCCTCTCTCCTCCTCTTCTCTCCTCTCTCCTCTTCCTCCTCCTCCTCT
>NC_137629.1:1284267-1310979 GCF_963383615.2 Lipophrys pholis | reverse complement strand
CTCCTCCTCTCCTCCTCCTCTTTTCTCCTCTTCCTCCTACTCCTCCTCCCTCTTCCTCCTCCTCCTCCTCCTCCTCCACCTCCTCCTCCTCTCTCCTCCTCTCTCCTCCTCTCTCCTCTTTCTCCACTCTCCTCTCCTCTCCTCCCCTCCTCTCCTCTTCCTCCTCTCTCCACTTCCTCCTCTCTCCTCACCCTCCTCCTCCTCTCTCCTCTTCCTCCTCCTCCTCTCTCCTCCTCTTCTCTCCTCCTCCTCCTCCTCCTCTTCCCCTCTCCTCTCTCCTCCTCCTCTCCTTCTCCTCCTCCTCCTCCCCTCCTCCTCTCTCCTCCTCCTCCTCCTCCTCCTCCTCCTCTCCTCTCCTCTCTCCTCTCCCCCTCCTCCCCCTCTCTCCTCCTCTTCATCCTCCTCCTCTCTCCTCCTCGCCTCCTCCTCCTCTCTCCTCCTCCTCGTCCTCCTCCTCTCCTCTCTCCTCTCCCCCTCCTCCTCTCTCCTCCTCCTCCTCCTCCTCCTCCTCCTCCTCTCCTCTCCCCCTCCTCCTCCTCCTCCTCCTCCTCCTCCTCCCCTCCTCCTCCTCTCTCCTCCTCCTCCTCCTCCGCCTCCCTCCTCCTCCTCTCTCCTCCTCCTCCTCCTCTCTCCTCTCCCCCTCCTCCTCCTCTTCCTCCTCCTCCTCTCTCCTCCTCCTCCTCCTCCTCCTCTCTCCTCTCCCCCTCCTCCTCCTCCTCCTCTCTCCTCCTCCTCTCTCCTCATCTTTCCTCCTCCTCCTCCTTTTCCTCCTCTCTCCTCCTCCTCCTCCTCCTCTCCTCCTCTTCTCTCCTCTTCCTCCTCCTCTCTCCACCTCCTCCTCCTCCTCTCTCCTCCTCCTCTCTCCTCCTCCTCCTCCTCCTCCTCCTCCCCCTCCACTCCTCTCTCCTCTCCTCTCCTCCTCCTCTCTCCTCCTCCTCTCCTCTCTCCTCTCCCCCTCCTCCTCCTCCTCTCCCCCTCCTCCTCCTCCTCTCCCCTCCTCCTCCTCCTCTCTCCTCCTCCTCTCTCCTCCTCCTCCTCCTCCTTCTCTCTCTTCCTCCTCTCTCCTCCTCCTCTCCTCCTCCTCCTCCTCCTCCTCCTCCCCCTCCTCTCTCCTCTTCCTCCTCCTCCTCCTCCTCCTCCTCCTCCTCCTCCTCCTCCTCCTCCTCCTCCTCTCCTCCTCTTCTCCCCTCTTCCTCCTCCTCCTCTCTCCACCTCTTCCTCCTCCTCCTCCTCCTCCTCTCTTCTCTCCTCCTCTCTCCTCCTCCTCTCTCCTCCTCCTCCTCCTCCTCCTCCTCCTCCTCCTATCCTCTCTCCTCTCCCCCTCCTCCTCTCCTCCTCTTCTCCTCCCCTCCTCCTCCTCTCTCCTCCTCTTCCTCCTCCTCCTCTCTCCTCCTCCTCCTCTCTCCTCTCCCCCTCGTCCTCCTCTCTCCTCCTCTTCCTCCTCCTCCTCTCTCCTCCTCCTCCTCCTCCTCCTTCTCTCCTCCTCCTCCTCCTCCTCCTCCTCTCCTCCTCTTCTCTCCTCTTCCTCCTCCTCTCTCCACCTCCTCCTCCTCCTCCTCCTCTCCTCTCCCCCTCCTCCTCCTCCTCCTCCTCCTCCTCCTCCTCCTCTCTCCTCCTCCTCCTCCTCCTC
Organism: Lipophrys pholis; assembly: GCF_963383615.2. NCBI lineage: Eukaryota > Metazoa > Chordata > Actinopteri > Blenniiformes > Blenniidae > Lipophrys > Lipophrys pholis. The sequence continues at coordinate 1,309,349 of NC_137629.1, read as the reverse complement.
CTCCTCTTCCTCCTCCTCTCTCCTCCTCCTCCTCCTCCTCTCTCCTCCTCCTCTCTCCTCCTCCTCCTCCTCCTCCTCTTCCTCCTCCTCTCTCCTCCTCCTCCTCTCCTCTCCCCCTCCTCTCTCCTCCTCCTCCTCCTCCTCTTCCTCCTCCTCCTCCTCCTCCTCTTCCTCCTCTCGTCTCCATGTCCTGCTGTTGTTTCCCAGCAGTAGTGATCCTTCAGATGTTGGGTGAAGCTCCGAGGTTTCCAGGAAACTGTTTCCAGACTGAGTGTTCTACCCTCCATCACTGCTGGGCTCCATCGCACCAGTCGGTCGGGTTCATCCACTGTTTGTTCACAGAAAATAGAACAAATCCATTTTTAATGGCGTCCTATTGAGGCCATTGATTTCACATCGCAGGCCAGCGTGGAGGTTTACTCTGAGAGTTTAACTTTGTGAATTCTGAATATCATGTTTATCTAGTTTATGTAAGGACTATCTGCCAATTAATTATTATTTAGAGACACATGCTCTGTTTTACCATGATTTCATATTTGTATGAATCCTGTTGGGACGTGTGTGGATCAGGAGGGAGTGTAACACTCAGGGTGAAAGAGTGAAGCTGCTGGTGGTTTGGATCCATCCTGCTGCTGGTGGCTGGACCTCCCAGGCTCCACCTGTTACTGTCACCTTACTACTGTACTGAAGCTGCTGATGATGAGATGGAGCACTTTGGAGGAGAGATATTATCAGAGTTCTGATTACTAGAATTGTAGGGATGTCCCGATCTGATCAGTAGATACCAGATTGGGACCGATATTGGTGATTTGTGACTGATCGGGAATCAGCAAATCCAGCCGATCTAAAAAAAAAAACCCAAAAAACCTTTTTCCCATCAGCTGCCGTAAACTGAGGTGAGCAGCCTGAAGCCAGTGAGAGGATCAACCAGCAGTCTGGAGGGAGTTTAAGGTGGATAACCAAACCAGTCCTGAGAGGTGGAGCACCAGAGCTTCACCACAGTCCTGAGAGGTGGAGCACCAGAGCTTCACCACAGTCCTGAGAGGTGGAGCACCAGAGCTTCACCACAGTCCCGAGAGGTGGAGCACCAGAGCTTCACCACAGTCCCGATGAGGTGGAGCACCAGAGCTTCACCACAGTCCTGAGAGGTGGAGCACCAGAGCTTCACCACAGTCCCGAGAGGTGGAGCACCAGAGCTTCACCACAGTCCCGATGAGGTGGAGCACCAGAGCTTCACCACAGTCCTGAGAGGTGGAGCACCAGAACTTCGTTTAACACAACTAATCTGATAAGACATCTAAAAAGTAAACATGTGGTGGAGTACGCTCAGCAAAGACCATCATCCGAGGAAAAAAGATGACGTAATGCCCCCCTCCTCCCCCACCGAGGTCCGCTACGTCACCTAATAACCACAACAATCAGGGACTAGAAGCTCAGGTGGAGCTGCAGAAGCTAGAAGCAGGCGGAGCGGGGCCATAGACCTATAAAACTAGAGTTATATAGTGGTTTATCTCAGAGGTCTACTTCTAAATGTCTATGTGGTCTGTCTTCTTCTGGTTTTTTGTTGTTTGGTGAGTCACAGCGCCCCCTACAGGGAATTGGGAATTGGGTTCTTCTGACTGGTTTTACTGAATACTGTTTATGTTGTAGTTTTTTATATTTTATATGTTAGTCAAACTAAGTCTCTGGGTTTCATTTAAAAAAAGAATTATTTGCCACAAAATGCAGGTGAAGTAGTTTAAGTTAAGATAAATAAGAGAAACAAGACTGCAGAGTGTAACTGGGTTTTTGTTGTTCTGACTGAATAAAGTTTAAATAAGTTCTTAAGTCATTCTGAGAAGTATTTTGATTCAATAAGTGAGTTTTACAATAATTTCTAGGTAAACAAAGCTTCTGCTTTTAGCTCCAGACATCTTAGTTGATCCAAAAATACACTGTTGAGTATCTTTGCAATAACAATGTGAGTATCGGATCGGGAAAGTATCGGTATCGGCCGATACTCAATTCTGAAAAATCGGATCGGTATCGGTGCAAAAAAGTGTGATCGGGACGTCCCTATAGAATAGTATTTGTTCCGACCAAAACAGATCTGACTGGTTCTCAGTAGATTATACAACAATTCCATAAATAACAAGCAGTAATATTCCTGCAGCACAGTATTTGTTTGTGAAGGCGATGAAGCAGGAAGATCCTCTAATGCTGCCGTTAGGGTTGCAAAGGGGCGGAAGATTTCTGGAAATGTCCGAAAACTTTCTATGGGAATTAAGGGATTTTATGGGAATTAACTGGAAATTTTGGATAATTTAAACAAACTGTATCATGTAAAACATAAATGGAAATATTTGTGTTTTGTCATAAGCAAACATGTAAAATAATACAATTAAAAAACATTTCAACAGATTTATTTGAGTTGAACTTTAGTTTTAATTCTTGAACAATGAACAATCAATTATTTTAATGAACAACAAAAACATGAAAATGAACTCCCCCACCCAATCAAAAAGTAGAAACAGCATCACATCTGAGGTCGCTATAATAAGATCACCTCTTAAATGGTCAATGAAATGAAAAATAACTTACTTTATCACCTAAATACATTTTGATAACATTTTTGCAAGTTAAACAGTAATACCATTATAGATCAAATATATTTACCCCATAATATTATAAAAAACTTACTTGACTTAATATAATCTGCAGGCTCAACTGTGTGGCTTCACTAGTCTTGTGCTTTGGGCTCAAAGGGCTTCCAGGGATTAATTTATCAATCATCTGCATGTGATGGAGGAGTGCACAGTGCGTGCAGGGGGCGTGGTCTCAATAGTGCGTGCAGGGGGCGTGGCCTCGATGGCAGGTGAGGCAGTGCCTCACCTGCCATCATGGAAAGAAAAAAAATGTATAAAGAAAAAAAATTTATTAAATTGTTATATGTATCCAGTGATTATACTATAAAGTTATTTTCCATTTAACTTCACCAGTTTTAGATTATTTTTATGCAAAATCGCTGAATTTTCACATTTACCGTTCAAATACTGAGAAGAGACTTGCGGTGAGGCAGCAGCCAGCTGAGCCTCACCATGGATTGCGTAATGACTGGGCTAACTGCTGGCCTGCTGTGCAGTGAGACCGTATTGCTATCTCTCTGTATGTCGCTGTTAAAATGTTCAAACACTTTTGCTATATGAATTATGTTATAAATGTCCATAGTTTAGTTACCTGAGGTATATAATGTACAGTGTGTTTTGTCAACAACTGTATGTGTGTAACGTGTTTCTTGTGCTGAGCAATCATAAAACGGCTGCGAAGACGCACTGGGTGAGGCACGCAGTTCTCCTGCCTCATGGTAGAGGGCGCTAGTGATCCCAGGGATCCTTCTTGCGACTCCTCGGCTGCAGAATAAGTGACAACAAGCTACAGTTAGCAAGTCAAGTGCAGCGGCAGCGATCGTTTATTTTTTCCTCTCGACTTCATTTCTAAGTAAAGGTAAGACCATAATAACGTTTTGTTTTATTAAATGTGCTTTTTTGTGTGCTCCAGTTTGTATGTGTAAAGAACGCTGGTATGAGCTTTTAAACAGAACCCGTTAACTGCTGCCAATCAAATGGTGAATAAGATCCTCTTTAGGGTTCATATGTTTGTAAATCGGACTGTGATGAAGTCAGTGCCTCACCAGCCATGAACCTCACCAGCCATGAACCTCACCGCACGTCACTGGCGCCAACATACGCCCTCGAGATAACACACTCAAACAGGAGCATGACGAGAACCACCAAAGACACTGGCACTAACATCCTTCCCCTCTCCTGTGTTCCTGTGCCCCAGAGATCCAAGAACAGAGACACAGAGTTTTTTCAAATCTCCACTGTGGCCGGAGTTTTCAGAAATCCTGGTTTGTGGTTACTCAGAGCTTCATTTATGTGTAAATACAAGGCCCAAATGCAGAGAAAGAGCACCACTTTGTAAATACCAGTGTATGCGTAAACGTGGCTTGGACACCAGCAGTTTGCATGTGAACTTATTGGATTAATAATGAGTGTATAACAGTACTTTTTGAATATTTATTGTGAGGCTTGTATTTATTCAATTTTTTACAGAATTTAACTTATTTATCTGAATTGTGTATATCAGTATTTTTTAGATATTTATTGTGTCCAGGTTCAACCTGCAGGGTTTAGGGTTCATCGTCAGTGTACTCATGTGGACGGTGTGGACAGTGTAATCATGTGGACGGTGTGGACAGTAGAATCATGTGGACGGTGTGGACAGTGTAATCATGTGGACGGTGTGGACAGTAGAATCATGTGGACGGTGTGGACAGTAGAATCATGTGGACGGTGTGGACAGTGTACTCATGTGGACGTGTGGACAGTAGAATCATGTGGACGGTGTGGACAGTGTACTCATGTGGACGGTGTGGACAGTAGAATCATGTGGACGGTGTGGACAGTGTACTCATGTGGACGGTGTGGACCGTAGAATCATGTGGACGGTGTGGACAGTAGAATCATGTGGACGGTGTGGACAGTGTAATCATGTGGACGGTGTGGACAGTAGAATCATGTGGACGGTGTGGACAGTGTAATCATGTGGACGGTGTGGACAGTAGAATCATGTGGACGGTGTGGACAGTGTAATCATGTGGACGGTGTGGACAGTAGAATCATGTGGACGGTGTGGACAGTGTACTCATGTGGACGGTGTGGACAGTAGAATCATGTGGACGGTGTGGACAGTGTACTCATGTGGACGGTGTGGACCGTAGAATCATGTGGACGGTGTGGACAGTAGAATCATGTGGACGGTGTGGACAGTGTACTCATGTGGACGGTGTGGACCGTAGAATCATGTGGACGGTGTGGACAGTAGAATCATGTGGACGGTGTGGACAGTGTAATCATGTGGACGGTGTGGACAGTAGAATCATGTGTCCCAGCAGAGGCTGTCCGATCCAGCCTCTCTGCATGTTTCCTCAGTTCTTCCTCATGTGTTCATACGTGGCTGTTAGGTCTTTATTGATGTCAAACATTAAGAGGTGTGTTGGTAAAGAATTTGGAACCACTAACTTGTAATAGCAGCTGATGTTCAGGACCAACATGTTATGTATGTAGGGAAGACTTTAACAACTGAACTGTAAATACTTACAGTACTTTGTGACTGGCCTGCAATGCATAAAGTTATCATGTTCCCCTGCTGTTAGTGGGTAATGTTACTGAGTGTGGAGAAGGGGGCGGGTCAGGTGAACGTGCAGACCATAGTGCAGACCATAGTGCAGACTGCGTGCGTGAGGAGCGGCTGGTTCAGTTTAATAAAGAAGCGGCTTTACAGACATGAAACTGGTCCTGCAGGACACCACAATAGTAACGCACAGTGACGTGGAGAAGTAACTTTAATCTGGCTACTGGTGTAGAAATAGCAACGCGTTCGATTACTCGTAACTGAAAAAGTAGTCACATGGAAATGACTAATTTACTGAAGAGTTTTAGGGCCACTGCAGAAAAACAATTCGGAGGCTAAAAAAAACTAAAAACCCTTCATGCGCTTCAGAAAAAGTCAAAAATCAAAATCGAGATTTATTTTTTCACGGTGGAAATAAAAGTCCGTCCATCCACATTCCAGCGCGTGTGACTGCTTCCTCAAGAAGCACATCAGGCGGTTTAATGAAGTGATGAAAAGATGCTTCAGGACAGAATTTAGCTCATAAACAACATAAACATAAACTCTCCGTGAAAAACAAAAATCTCGACTTTGATTTTTTACTTTTTCTGAAGAACATGAAGCTTCTTTTTTTTTTTCAGCCTCCAAATTTTGTTTTTCTTCAGTGGCCCTAAAACTCTTCCGTACTAATTAAAAGTGTTTGGCATCGCTGTATTATTATGTTTATATTATATTGTTATTATTATTATTATTATTATATATAACATATTATTATATAACAATGAAAGTTTGCGAAGCACAGGTTTGGATCAGGATGTGAGAAGTGCAGAAATGAACATTAAAGCACCAGAAGTGAAAGTTCAGATAAAAGTAAAGGAATCACTGAGATACTCCATTGTAATCACAGACCAGGGTTTTCTCATATCAACGTGTTTCAGTTTATTTAAAGTAAACATGTTCAAATTAAAAATATTTTTACACTTTACAAAGATTTGGGATGACCAGGAACCTCGTTGGGCCAACCACCTGGAAGGCAGCTATGCTTACCACAATCCTGTCCTTTCACTGGCACGTCTTCCTTTAGAAGACACAATCCTGTCCTTTCACTGGCACGTCCTCCTTTAGAAGACAATCCTGTCCTTTCACTGGCACGTCTTCCTTTAGAAGACACAATCCTGTCCTTTCACTGGCATGTCCTCCTTTAGAAGACAATCCTGTCCTTTCACTGGCACGTCTTCCTTTAGAAGACACAATCCTGTCCTTTCACTGGCACGTCTTCCTTTAGAAGACACAATCCTGTCCTTTCACTGGCACGTCTTCCTTTAGAAGACACAATCCTGTCCTTTCACTGGCACGTCCTCCTTTAGAAGACACAATCCTGTCCTCATCTCAACCATCAATTAAAGCAACACATAAATCAGTAAGATGATGAAAATGACACATAACTGCATACAGAGCTGCATCAGCTTGCTAATAGTAATACTATCAAGAACAACACTAATAATACATTTTTATATTTTATTATTATATTTTAACCAAAATACAAAATGGTATAATTAGTTTTTTAGAATGTGTAAATATTATAGTGTAATTACAAATGAACCCTACTGAATCTCACATTTATAATCATTATTTAGTTTTTAATTTGGATTTTTCTCTCCTGAGAAATGTTTCATTTAATGTGATGACTGAGCTCTGTGGACAATCTGCAAGTGTGCTGCTTCTGACAGTAGGGGGCGCTGTGAGACTGCAGTCAAATCAATGAAAAGACGCGATTTTAATGATGTAATGTATATCATAAATTAATCTCGTACAACGCTGCTCACCTGAGCAGGTGCTGAAGCAGCTTCAGCTTGGAGGTGATGCTCTGTCAAGTAGGTGGAGAAGCCTGGCTCTGGTGGAGCTCCATGTAGGTGGAGAAGCCTGGCTCTGGTGGAGCTCCATGTAGGTGGAGAAGCCTGGCTCTGGTGGAGCCCCATGTAGGTGGAGAAGCCTGGCTCTGGTGGAGCTCCATGTAGGTGGAGAAGCCTGGCTCTGGTGGAGCTCCATGTAGGTGGAGAAGCCTGGCTCTGGTGGAGCCCCATGTAGGTGGAGAAGCCTGGCTCTGGTGGAGCTCCATGTAGGTGGAGAAGCCTGGCTCTGGTGGAGCTCCATGTAGGTGGAGAAGCCTGGCTCTGGTGGAGCCCCATGTAGGTGGAGAAGCCTGGCTCTGGTGGAGCCCCATGTAGGTGGAGAAGCCTGGCTCTGGTGGAGCTCCATCTTCAGACATTCCTTCCTGAAACTCTCATTTCACCCGTAGTCATGCCGTTGGGGTCCGTGTCCACTATTACGTTGGCGCAACCGTCCAAAGACATTTTTTTAAGTTTTTAATCATTAAATTTATTCAAGAATATCACCGAGGGGAAAGTCAGACGAGTCTGGATGGTGAAGCAGCGGCAGCAACAGACGAAGAAGAGGGTCGACTTCCGGGTTTTCCGGCAAATCAAAATAGAAATAAAGAATTACGGTCGTATTTTATTTCCTGATTTTTTTTTAAGAAACGCATATTGGGAAACGGGAAACCATCCGATTTTCGTTTTACGATTTTCAATTGTAAAACGAAAAATGGGAGTTTTTCGTTTCCCGATATCAAATCGAAAAACGAAAATCGGATGGTTTCCGGTTTTTCGTTCTCCGACATCAAAACGAAAATCGAATGGCCGGAAGGTACACGGACCATGGGGGTCAGCACCTGAAGACACCGCTGGACCCCAAAACAGCCTCCATGGTTGTGAGCGTGTGTCAGAGTGTCGGCGAGGGAAGGAGACATTTTGGTGGAGACACAGCAGACCGATGAAGTTCAGTTTTATCAGTTTATTGAATGTATGAATTAAATATTTGAACTTGGACTTGTAAAAAGGCTCAGAGGACTTTGTGTTCTATCCTCAGTCACCAGAGTTGGAGGCGGAGGGTGACGAGGAGGTCGTCTGTGTCCAGCACCGGTGTGCTCCTTACGTCCAGAGTGCCTGGTGTGCCAGTGCATCCACAGTGCAGCTTTACACACGGCTGTCACCGCGCTATTTATGTACTTACTCTGAAAATAGGCTGATTGTTACGCACCTTGTCACAGTTGCAATCAATCAGTTCTATCGACTGCTCTGTAAGATGAAAGTTTGACATATTAACATCGTGATGCAGATTCAGTAGTAATAGCTCACACTGCAGTTTGACTGTTTATGATTACGTGGATCTATAAGTCTAATAACTGAAGACATTAAATGTATGAGACGAATCTGGCTTTAAATCTCCACCTCACCATCAGCGCTGCAGGTTCCCTGTCTCAAAAAGGTGCGTGCGCAAGGTTCAAAGAAAGAAAAAAAAAAAGAATCGAGGACGACACCGGCCCTCCCCGACAACTAGTGATCTTTCTCTGTTCCGGATGGGGGAGTGGCTTAAATCAGGTATGATGTCACGGGACATGGCTTAGATCTAATGGCATTGATCCCAAGATGAAAGGTTGAGTTCAAAACAGACCTTTGTGCCTTTGATGTGAAAAGAGAGTGTGTGTGTGTGAGAGACACAAAGTCTCTCACACACACACAGAGGGAAATAGTGAGCTTATACTACAGCTTCATATCAGCTGAACACGTCGGATCAGCTTTATTCTTTTTGTGTTGAATTTAAAGACAAATATCTCAACTGTTAAACTGCTAGGACGTCGCACCTGCTGAAACAGTAGTAGTAGTTAGTTAATTAGTTAGTAGTTAGTAGCGATCACGTTTATCGTTTTTCTAAAAACAACGTGGAGAAATGGCTCAAAGGTACCTACCCAGAGGAGGATTTCGTCCGGGCACTCACTGTGCTACTCAGCCTAGTGGTCCTCAAGAGGTTATGGCGATGCGCCGTAATATCGATGATCTCATCAAAACCCTTCAGTACCGGGACCAGCATATTTTCTACCTGAACAATGTTTTGAACCACCAGAGACAGGAATTTCTGCAAGTTGAAAGGGACCTGGAGATAAAGATTTTCAAACTGGTGGTGGACCAGAGTAAAGAGGAGGTGGTGCAAAAATTCAAAGAAAGATGCCATAAGGAGGATCTCCAGAGGATGGCTGGACTGTTGGAGGCAGAAAGACAGAAGAAGACCTGGGCCTTCTCAGATGGCCAGGTACCTCAAAGAACAACAAGGGACTGCAAACGAGACGTGGCTGAGCTGCAGGAGCAGCTCGATGTCATAGAACACACATATTCTGAACTCCAGAGGACAAATGAGGGTCTTCTTGCAAGGTTAAATCACACCTCCCAAAACCGGGGTGATTTAAAAAGCTCAGACCTCCAAAAAGAAGAGGACAGGATGGCAGGGCTCAGCGCTCTGGAGGAGAGGCTCCAGCAGGAGGTGGAGGAGAGAAAGAGGCTGATGGCTGAGAAGGACACCCTGCTGGTTCAGAATGAGATCCTCCAGTCTGAGAAGGAGTCCCTCCAGTCTGAGAAGGAGACTCTTTATGCAGAGAAGGAGTCCCTCCAGTCTGAGGACACCCTGCTGGTTCAGAATGAGACCCTCCAGTCGGAGAAGGAGTCCCTCCAGTCTGAAAAGGAGTCCCTCCAGTCTGAGAAGGAGACCCTCCAGTCTGAGAAGGAGTCCCTCCAGTCTGAGAAGGAGACCCTCCAGTCTGAGAAGGAGTCCCTTCAGTCTGAGAAGGAGACTCTTTATGCAGAGAAGGAGTCCCTCCAGTCTGAGAAGGGGACCCTCCAGTCTGAGAAGGAGTCCCTCCAGTCTGAGAAGGAGACCCTCCAATCTGAGAAGGGGGCCCTACAGTCTGAGGAGGAGACCCTCTATGCTGAAAATAAGTCCCTGTTGGCTGAGGCTGAAGCCTACTACACTGAGAACAAGACCCTAATGGCTGAGAAGAAGAAAATTTTCTCCGAGAGGAATGCCCTGCTGGCTGACAACAAGGCCCTGTGGGTTCTGAACAAGACCCTCCAGAATGAGAAGAAGATCATCCTGTCTGAGAAAAACACCCTCCGGTCTGAGAAGGCGACCCTACAGTCTGAGAAGGAGGCCGTCCAGTCTGAGAATGTGGCCCTCCAGTCTGAGAAGGAGACCCTCCAGTCTGAGAAGGAGACTCTTTATGCAGAGAAGGAGTCCCTCCAGTCTGAGAAGGGGACCCTCCAGCTGGAGAAGGAGACCCTCCAGTCTGAGAAGGAGTCCCTTCAGCTAGAGAAGGAGACCCTCCAGTCTGAGAAGGAGTCCCTTCAGCTAGAGAAGGGGACCCTTCAGTCTGAGAAGGAGACCCTCCAGTCTGAGAATGAGACCGTCCAGTCTGAGAATGTGGCCCTCCAGTCTGAGAAGGGGAACCTCCAGTCTGAGAAGGAGTCCCTTCAGCTAGAGAAGGAGACCCTCCAGTCTGAGAAGGAGTCCCTTCAGCTAGAGAAGGGGAACCTCCACTCTGAGAAGGAGTCCCTTCAGCTCAAGAAGGAGACCCTCCTGTCTGAGAAGGAGTCCCTTCAGTCTGAGAAGGAGGCCCTACAGTCTGAGAAGGAGTCCCTCCAATCTGAGAAGGAGACCCTCCAATCTGAGAAGGAGGCCCTACAGTCTGAGAAGGGGGCCCTACAGTCTGAGAAGGAGACCCTCTATGCTGAAAATAAGTCCCTGTTGGCTGAGGATGAAGCCTACTACACTGAGAACAAGACCCTAATGGCTGAGAAGAAGAAAATTTTCTCCGAGAGGAATGCCCTGCTGGCTGACAACAAGGCCCTGTGGGTTCTGAACAAGACCCTCCAGAATGAGAAGAAGATCATCCTGTCTGAGAAAAACACCCTCCGGTCTGAGAAGGCGACCCTACAGTCTGAGAAGGAGACCCTCCAGTCTGAGAAGAAGACCCTCTATGCTGAAAATAAGACCCTGTTGGCTGAGGAAGAAACCTTCTGCACTGAGAACAAGATCCTAATCGCTGAGAAGGAGTCCCTCCAGTGTGAGAAGGAGTCCCTCCAGTCTGAGAAGGAGTCCCTCCAATCTGAGAAGATCCTCCAGTCTGAGGAGGAGTCCCTTGAGTCTGAGAAGGAGTCCCTCCAGTCTGAGAAGGAGTCCCTCCAGTCTGAGAAGGAGACCCTCCAGTCTGAGAAGGAGTCCCTCCAGTCTGAGAAGGAGTCCCTCCAATCTGAGGAGATCCTCCAGTCTGAGGAGGAGTCCCTCGAGTCTGAGGAGGAGTCCCGCTACCAGTCTTGGGAGGATCTCCAGGCCAAGGATCCGTCTGTTCGCACCACAAGTCTTTTTTTTGCCATTCTAACTAAACGAAAACACATGCGTCAGGTTTCCAGAAACAAAAGAAACGGAAAGAAGAAGAAGACTAAGTAGACAGCAGAGGAGACAGCAGAGGAGACAGCAGAGGAGACAGCAGAGGAGACAGCAGAGGAGACCCAGAAAGTTCCAGAGGATGAAGAACTTTAAGTGTTTTTTGAGTCACATAGTAGCTGCCATCTTGGAATTCAATTGAGCTCTTCCAGTCAGTATCCATTTATATTGATGTTTGGATTGTTAAAACATTTCTGGTCATTAAAGTTCTACTTCAAAAACCTTTGTTTGCGTTTAACGAGGCAACCATCTTGAAAACTGGTGGCCATCTTGTATTTAACAGCTGGAGAACATACTTTTGTCAAATAGCATATCCTGAACATCATTTGTGCCAAATTTGGCACTTGTATCACCAAGTGAAAGGTTCTGATAGAATATTGGCTTCACTTGCACCACTAATCAATCAAATCAATTTCAATGACTCATATAGGTTGATGCAAATGTCTTTTTAAAAGAACTCAACTCATTCGTTGTAGATTCAAACTCGGTCCAGGTTGTAATTGTTGTGAAAGATTTTTTTGAAAACTTTAACTCAATCAGAACTACTGACATAATGTACCATGGTTTTATATGTTTAAATAAACGATAATGTCCAATAAAACTGACAGAATGTCATTTCGGTATCGTTTACTAAGTAAACCTGAAAGTTAAAGAGACTAAAAGCTATTCTCTCAAGAATGTCCAGGATCATTCTTCTTTAACGAGTCCTCTTAAAATGTGTGAAGATACCAAACTGCACATTTCTAATTATCTTCTTATTCTAAAAGAAGGGCACTATTAGGATGGGACAAAGTGTAGAACTATACAGCAAGACTTAATCCATTTTAGGACATCTTATGGATAATAGTTGAATTTGAATGTCACTGCGGTTGAAAATGAGAGTTTTGAGGTAAATCATCAATTTGATCAAAAGAGACAACACACAAATCCAAGAAAGGAAGTAACATTATATTTAGGGACCAAGCCCAAAAGTCCCAGAGGCAAGGACCCTATTGTTTTTGTAATGTTTCTTCTTTGTAATTATGAATCCGCCATGTCATTAGACCCAAATTCGACCCACTCAACATGCTCAAAAACTCACCAGATTTTGTATGCACATCCCAGCCACATGAACATCATCATCCATGCAGGCTTCTTCAACATACTGCAGAGCAAGACTGGTTCTGAGGTCCTGGAAAATTACTTTTCAGTACTAATGGATACTCTGAAGGAGTTCGAGCCCCAACATGTTTTCATTTCAGGCCCCATTCCAACCCTGGGAAGAGGAATTGAATCTTTCTCTGGCCTCTTTGCCTTGAATACGTGACTGACTTCAACATGCTTCTCCAATGGGATCAAGTTCATCGACAACTTCAACCTGTTCTGGAACCGTAAGGACCGCTTCAAACCGGACGATGTTCTTCTGAATATCATTGGATCCAGACTGCTCGGCGCCAACCAGTGACGTGCAGTCAGGGGAGGCAGGTGAGGCACTGCCTCACCTGCCATCATGGAAAGAAAAAAAATGTAAAAAGAAAACAAATTAATTAAATTGTTATATGTATCCAGTGATTATACTATAAAGTTATTTTCCATTTAACTTCACCAGTTTTAGATTATTTTTATTCAAAATCGCTGAATTTTCACATTTACCATTCAAATACTGAGAAGAGACTTGCGGTGAGGCGGCAGCCAGCTGAGCCTCACCATGGATTGCGTAATGACTGGGCTAACTGCTGGCCTGCTGTGCAGTGAGACCGTATTGCTATCTCTCTGTATGTCGCTGTTAAAATGTTCAAACACTTTAGCTATATGAATTATATTATAAATGTCCATAGTTTAGTTACCTGAGGTATATAATGTACAGTGTATTTTGTCAACAACTGTATGTGTGGAACGTGTTTCTTGTGCTGAGCAATCATAAAACGGCTGCGAAGACGCACTGGGTGAGGCACGCAGTTCTCCTGCCTCATGGTAGAGGGCGCTAGTGATCCCAGGGATCCTTCTTGAGACTCCTCGGCTGCAGAATAAGTGACAACAAGCTACAGTTAGCAAGTCAAGTGCAGCGGCAGCGATCGTTTATTTTTTCCTCTCGACTTCATTTCTAAGTAAAGGTAAGACCATAATAACGTTTTATTTTATTAAATGTGCTTTTTTGTGTGCTCCAGTTTGTATGTGTAAAGAACGCTGGTATGAGCTTTTAAACAGAACCCGTTAACTGCTGCCAATCAAATGGTGAATAAGATCCTATTTAGGGTTCATATGTTTGTAAATCTGACTGTGATGAAGTCAGTGCCTCACCAGCCATGAACCTCACCTCACCGCACGTCACTGGTAAGTAGTGCTGTGTGCATGTGCTTGAGGAGTGTACTTGCATTAAATCTGGTTGTTTTAGCCAAGATTATGCTACAATATATTTTCCCCAACTATATTTAAGTTCCCTGTTGAGGGCCAACCTTCAATTTTGTAAATTTCTGTTTTATTCCCATAAATTCCTATTGATTCCCATGGAAAGTTTCCAACTTTTAACATTCCCGGAATTTTGCAACCCCAGCTGCCGTGTTTCACTAAATCAACACAAATTCAGTTAATTCAGCTGCTATCAAGGTGATTTCATAAAGTTCATCCATACTTCAGTTACTCTTGTTTGTGGCGTCGCACCGACCGGTTGTTCATCCTGGTAATAATTACATTATGTTTTATGTTTGGAAGCGTTTTCTCCCCGAAAATGTTCTTTTTCCTGAGATTTCATTACCGTATTTTCTGGACTATAAGTCTCACTCATTTTGTTCTTCTTCTGCCTCCATGTGACCTATATTAAGAAGTGACTTATAGATTAAAATATAGAAGATATACACTATCTGTGACCACTGGATGTTGCTGTATGACAACAGGATGCTGCTACTTTACCACAGAAAAACCTCCATTATTACCGTATTTGACTGACGGAGCAAGAAAAAAGTATCCAAAAATATGTATTTTTAAAAAGCAATGGATGAAAACTTCAACTGAAAATGAGGAAATGTGCATCAGAAAACATAAACAAAACAGCAGAAAGAGTTCTGATAGATAGATAGATAGATAGATGGATGGATAGATAGGTAGATTTTTTGGTTGGGAGATTAAAAATGACCCCGGTCGCCTCAGCAGAAGGATTTTCCTGTCGGAGGAAACGTGTGAAAGAGCCTCCTTGTTTCCCCCGTCAGGTTTCAGCCGTTTCATGAATGTTCACCTTCTGTCCTCCGCCAGGTGAGCGCACAGTCCGCCGGCTGTTAGCAGGAGTTTTCTTTGGCCCGAAGGTGACGGAGCGCGACTCAAAGAGATCTTTAACCCTCGGTGATGACGGAGAGCGGCTCCTCTGAATATTCATCTTCTTTAGGCGAAGCGGCAGAGGAAGCAGCGGCTGCTGGATTCTTGGCCACTGGAAACAGCGTCAGTCACTTTTAATTTGAGCGGCGTTGATCAGCCTCGCCGCCGCTGACGGGCCGCAGGTGACCCGTCACGTCGCGCAGATGAAGACTGACAGAAACATATTACACTTTTCATTGGCGCCACACGAGCAGCTCTGCCATTGTTCCTAATTAATTTGGCTCTCGCTCAGCGGAGCTGTCAGGCAGCTTCAAAATGTAGAAATCTCATGTGAGTAACTTCAACCTGGTTGTACTTCCTGGAACTACACAGTCTGACTGAGCTCCGGCAGACGAACAAACATTCAGATCATCTTATAAAAGGGAAATATTCATCTATTGATCATTATTAATGGGAGGAGGGAGAAACACAATCAGCTGCTGATGCTGATAAACTCTCATTACTCTTTAACTTGGATTTTAATTATTAATTTGTTCATTTCTACTTCCTCTTTGTTTTTCAGACATCAGTTCATATTTGTAGCTTAATTTATTTTTTACCAAATTTCTAACTTGTGCTTCACTCCGTTTTGTGATGTTCTGTGTTTCCTGTTTGGTCCCTCTCTCCTCCCTCTCTCCTCCCTCTCTCCTCCCTCTCTCCTCCTTCTCTCCTCCCTCTCTCCTCCTTCTCTCCTCCCTCTCTCCTCCTTCTCTCCTCCCTCTCTCCTCCTTCTCTCCTCCCTCTATCCTCCCTCTGTCCTCCCTCTCTCCTCCTTCTCTCCTCCTTCTCTCCTCCCTTTCTCCTCCTTCTCTCCTCCTTCTCTCCGCCCTCTCTCCTCCCTCTCTCCTCCTTCTCTCCGCCCTCTCTCCTCCTTCTCTCCTCCTTCTCTCCTCCCTCTCTCCTCCTTCTCTCCTCCTTCTCTCCGCCCTCTCTCCTCCCTCTCTCCTCCTTCTCTCCGCCCTCTCTCCTCCCTCTGTCCTCCCTCTCTCCTCCCTCTCTCCTCCTTCTCTCCTCCTTCTCTCCTCCCTCTCTCCTCCCTCTTTCCTCCTTCTCTCCTCCTTCTCTCCTCCCTCTCTCCTCCCTCTCTCTCCTTCTCTAAGTGACACACTCTCCAGGGACAACCACACCCACCTGAGGCTGATCGTAATCTGCATGATTCTTAAGCCGGCGTCTGATCGCAGGGCGCTGCTGGATTATTGTCGATCGTCCTGATTGGTCCCGGCGTCGCCTCCCGTTTCGTTTCCGACGCTTGCTGCTTTGCCGCTTTGCCGCTTTGCTGCTTTGCCGCTTTGCCGCTTTGCCGCTTTGCCGCCCGCCGCCCGCCGCTTGCCGCTTGCTGCTTCAGTTTTGTTTTTTCAGCCGCACTCCGGCTCGCTTTGTGTTTTGCGGAGAAATAAACGGTTCCTTGTTCCTCCGATTATCCATCTCTGCTTTTGGGTTCCTTGTTTCTCATCTTAAGAATCAAATTATAAAACTAAACACAATTTCATCCCATTTATTATCTTTTGACAAACCACTGCTTTGGTCACGATCATATCACACTGTAAGATTAGCAGCTGTCTGAGAAATTAAACTCATGAAATTATACAAATTAAAACTCATTTAATTTCCTCCTTTGCCGATGTCATAATTCCCTGTGCCAGCAGAGGGCGCAGTTCTCGGAGCTTTCATTTTAATGCATCTCCACTCAGTGTCAGTTTCATCCTATAAACCAGCCTCCAACGTTTAAAACCGTATTCCTACACAACTTGAGGCATTTTGATCCTACAAATATAAATTTAGGAACATTTCTTATATTTTGATCTTGAAACTGAACGACTGACATGAAGCGGACGATAAGGTGAAGCTGGAGTGTGTTCATACACATTAGCAGACATGGATGGACGTATGCATGGTTATATCTTTATGTACTTATGAAGATATTAGCTCTTGTCCAGTTTCCCTTGTTGAGATTTTAAAAAACAGATGAGATTCAATACAAGAGACAGAAACAGAAGCACAGCGACGCCATGCAAAGCTTCATCTAACGTTTGTTTCTGTTATTATTGAAATAAAGATTTGCATTTGTAGATTATGTAATCCGTGGCTGCCTCACTCAGGACCCTAACAACCACACTTTTTTATCATAAACATTTCATGAGGAAACTGTCATCAGCGTGTGAGTGTGAACGAGAGTTTCTCCTGCGACGGGTCGACAGGCCATGCTTCACCTCAGGCGAAGCGCCAATGAACCAGCAGCTCGTATATCAGCCGCAGTCACTCTGCTTTCCTTCCTGCTCGGATTATCACGGTACACAGTTGGTTCCCTCTTGACTGTGGATGTGTGAAGCTCTTTTCTTTCCTTTTTTAATCAGGGAGGGTTTCCTCCTGGGTTCTCGGGGTGGAGAACGGGGCAGCAGCTCCCCACATGTCCCGGTGTGACGTCTCCATTGTGCTGTGAGAAAACGCTCACGCAGAGCGCCGCCGCCACCGCCGCCAACGCCGCCAACGCCACCGCCGGCTTTCTGAAGTGAAGCACGTTTGACAGGGAGACATAGATCACCGCACCTACTCTGCATATCGCAGTGTTTAACCCACCGGGGTCGCCGCTCGGGAACAATGACATCAGTTCGGTGGGAGAGACGCTTATTACCGTTCCCTCGGGGGTCGGGACAGTATTTGTGTGTCAAAGGTCAAAGATATTTCCTTTGAATTCATCCTGCTGCTAAATCCAGTACCAACATGCAGAGTGTAAAGCCTGCACACAATTTAAATAATATCTCCTGTTCCTGATTAGTGTGAATATGATGTGTGCAGTGCGTGTCAGCATGTTAAGAATATAGGTGTTTTGCAGTGTTTAGCAGTTATTAATAGTTTACTTTATGACGGCTCCATTCCACAGGATGGGCCCTGTTGACATCCCAGAGACGCTCTGAGCTGAGAAAGTTAGACGCTGCTTCATAAGACAGTTGTAAAACGACTCACATTAAAATTTCCCACAAACACGTTCATCGATTCTCACGTCAAGGTCGTTTCCTTCCAGACTCCAGAGTCAAACAGCCACGAGATGATAAAGAACAGGACTTTCTTCCAAACCTACAATAATGCATGAAAAACACTTAAAAACTTCTGATCCAAACTTGCTGTAATGAATGTTTCCTTTATAACAACATGGCATCATAGTTTGCTCAGAAGGTTGAATTTAAATAGTACTTCACTTCATCTTGAGTTAAAAGGTTTTACTTCGATCATTCAGACCTTGATCAGGTATTTCTTCACTGCAACACAAACAGATAATGGATGATTTAGTCTCAAGCACAAGAAATCAAATGTTATAAATGTTATGAATGAGACAGTTTGAGTTAGATAATAACAGGAACAGAAGAAAAAGGAACCACGAGTGAACATCTAGAATAAAGTCATTATGGTGTAAAACTTTTCTATAAAGTTATTTAACAAAATATAACTAAATGTTTCCAAAACAATATAGAACCATTCGAGCGAGCGCCTCACATTGTGTGTCCCCAATGAATGAATGAATGAATTTGATGACAATACCATTAACCATGTATGTGTTTGATAAAGTCTAAAAAACTCTCATCCGCTTTGTATGACAAATGATTTGGCAGTTTTGGGGATTTTTTCAGAAACTTTTAGCCGTTAACGTCCCAGGATCTAATGGATTGATCCTTTTATGATGACAAATCATCCCTGAAGATTTCATACAATTCCGGTGAGTAGTTGATAAAAAACAAACCAATAAATAAATGAATGAATGAATGAATGAATAGCGGCAGATGAAAACATCTCTTCCAACGTTCCCTGGAGGACGAGCTGAGCTCTCGTGACGCTGCCATGAAAACCTCCTGCTTGTCATCAATCTGGACTCAAAGCAGCGCTGTCAGGAGGAGTTTTAGAAACTCCCACAATGCAACAGCTAGAAAGGTTTTCTGGATTATTCAGTGGATTTTGCACCAGAAGGTTTCAGTTAAATGGACTTTATCTTGAGATTAAAGTCCTTCGCTGCAGCAGCTGTTGGTTTTGTAAACTCTGCGCCACAATAGAGGAAAACGTTAAAGTTAAAGGGTATGATGCTATTTTACTGGTCCGTCCCACTCATGATGAAACGTGGCTTTGAACTGAAATGTGTTTGACACCTTCAGACTCAATACACCACCTAGTGGTGCAAACATGTACTGCAACACTAAACTGGCAGCTCAAAATAAAAACCCTTCTCAAGTTGCTAGAAAAACCAGCACAACTTCAAAACAGTGTCAAACTTCAGGGATTTGGTTCAGTTTTGGTTCCATAATGTCCCTTTAAAGAAATGGAGGCGATGTTCACTGGAGCACAAGCGTTGCTGAGCTCAGAGCAGCCTGACTGAGGAACTGGAAAATGTGGAGGATTTCATGCTGCAGCCTGAGCAACACTCAAAACACTCAGTCATGTACAAACATCTCTCAAAAATCCGCCTTACATAATATGAACAGTCGAGCCAAGAGCGCCGTCTCGCTTTCCAGAAAGCAAATGAAGCATCTTGTTGAAACACATTGGAAACTGGGCAGGAGCAAACAGGAAGCTCAGATTGAGACAAACAGTGCCGCTGTGTTTTTATAGCCTATATCTCCTCGCAGCAAACGGTGCTGCACGCCATATCTGCCCCCTGCATTATTTACACCTCATTTTTATTAGGGCAATCTTGACATGTGTGTCCGCTGATCGATGGCACGGCTTTTTTTCACTCAGGATAACCGGAGTGGGCCGTGGGCTGCTTGGCTCTTTCAAAAGAAAAGAGGGGGTAGGGTGAGTGAAATGATGGGCTGCAGGTTTTTTACTGCCTTTGTTTATTTCCCCCCAGTTTTTTTTATTGTTTTGGTAAAAGTATCTGATAGTTTGGGGAATCCGAATGGCGCTTTGGAGTCAGAGATCAGATGTAAATCCGTCTGTGACGCCTGAGAGTCGACATGCATCTCGTTACTCCTTCATTTCACTCAAACACCAACCAAACTCCCCCGACGGGCGTCTCACCCACCGCTAATTTGCACCGGGGGCAAGAGGTTATTTCAACAATTCAGAGGCAGAATCAAATCATTGAGTTAGTGTATAAAACAAGCTGAAAGCTGCTGGCGAAGCACACACACACACACACACACACACACACACACCCACACACACACACACACACACACACACCACTGATACATAATGAAACAAACATGATTCCAGCTCAGCCGGAGTCGTGCTGCACGGCGCGGCGCGGCGCGGCGCTCATTATGCAGTCGCAGCATATCGCTTGCTTTCCGTTGACTGACGCGTCCATACAGTAAAAGAGAAGAGTGGAATTCTGAGAGGCTCTCCTCAATAATACATATTTATATTAGTTTCTATTGAAACACTATCCAAATAGATCTGACCTTGCTTCAGCGATGGGGAACAAAAAATGAATTATATATAACCTATACAGACTTCACTTGGCAAATAAGGGGGAATAATACATAGTGTGAAGCGCTGAAGATGCACTTTTCAAGCCGTTAAGCCAGGGGGACATTCACATTGGTGAAATGTCAAAGCCTGAAATCCACAGGAGATGCATTCCTGGATTTGTAAAGGGATTTTCTTTGAAGCAGATGCTGGTGAATATTAATGTGCGGATGAACTGCGGTTGTCAGGCTTTGTGTGGCTCAAAGCAGCAGGACAGCATGGAGAGAGGCTGCACAGGTTAAAGCACCCAAAACAACCTGGAATTCATCTGGAAGTGACTCCTCTTCTCACTCCCGATCTAATCTGCTTAAGTGCATTGAGAATATTCAGAAAGTAACTGAGAGAGAGGCTGTTGAGCTGAATTCAGTAAATTCACAGACTCTCAGGTCAGTAGCTGGACTTTATTCTCCGTTCAGCCTTTTCATGTGGAGCCGCAGAAAACCTGGAATCAGGATCTGAACATCACGTTTCTACACGCTCCGGTCCAGAGGGGGCGCTGTTCTTCACTCTGTTCACACTCAGTGTTAAAACGCTGCCCATGTTATTCTACGGTAAGAATCTGTGTGTGTGTGTGTGTGTGTGTGTGTGTGTGTGTGTGTGTGTGTGTGTGTGTGTGTGTGTGTGTGTGTGTGTGTGTGTGTGTGTGTGTGTGTGTGTGTGTGTGTGTGTGTGTGTGTGTGTGTCATACTTACTGACATGATCTCTGCTCGCTGGATGGATGGATGGATGGATGATGGATGGATGAATGGATGATGGATGGATGGATGATGGATGGATGGATGGATGGATGGATGGATGGATGGATGGATGGATGGATGATGGATGGATGGATGGATGGATGGATGGATGGATGGATGGATGGATGGATGGATGATGGATGGATGGATGGATGGATGGATGGATGGATGGATGGATGATGGATGATGGATGATGGATGATGGATGGATGGATGGATGATGGATGGATGGATGGATGGATGGATGGATGGATGGATGGATGGATGAAGTACACAAAGACAGGACCTGACAGGAGATAATGTTGGTAACCTTATTCATTCTACTGCAGTATTTAAAAAAACACTTCATGTACTCTTGTTTGTATCCAGAAGAAAAACTCTTTCACGAGGCGACAAACTCAAAAACCTCATTAAAGACTTTTAAATAGTATTTCACACCTACAGATCAAAGTACAGACGGGTAACTAAAACAGGCTGGACATGGATGGATGGATGGATGGATGGATGGATGGATGGATGGATGGATGGATGGATGGATGGATGGATGGATGATGAGGAGAGAAGTGTCCCCACGATGAACATACTTTACATGAGCTGACATAGTTTGACCGACCCACCACATCCTCATCACAGTTTAATAACTCACACAACCACAGCAACTCATGAACGATAAGACATTCAAGTTTTATCACTTTAATGTAAATTAAGATTAAAGAATGACCAGATTAGCAGTCAAGGCCTGATATGAATAAAACACTTTTAAAGGATGATCATTCATGTTGCAGTGGGGGACAAAAGGATTTCAAAGTTAAAGCCTGGCAGGTTTCTGCCCCACCGGGGCATTTTTTTTACTTGAAATTTAAAAAGAGAAGTTGAGAGCGTCTCGTGATGAGCGGGTCACGGCTGCAGAGAAAGACATGATGATGAAGACGAGGAGGAGCAGACCTGAGGACGAAGGAGAGAGTTTCTGTCGTTTCCTTTCAGCTGCAGGAGAAAGCATTTGATGTAATGAGCTGCAGATGTGAAGGTTTCTTCTGCCTCCATCAGATACCAGCGGAGAGTAAAAGCCAGAACCTCTGGGGTTCTGAGTGTCGCGCTGCCATGTGGACCTGCTTCAGGGAAAACACTTCCACATGTTGTGTTTCCATCATTTCCTTTCAAGATCCATGAATGAATGAGCCTCAGTCGCTCTGGACTGCGGCAGGCGGGGGATCGGACTCCTCCAATCAAATCCTTTTGCTCTTTCTTTCACATGTCTGGTTGTGGTTTTGCCAAAGTACTTTCTGGGTTTTTTTGCGGCACATTTTGGATCATTGACTGATTCTCTCCACGTCTGCGTCGCTGCAGTGAATGTAAAGACGAGCACATTGAGACGGTCTAAGTTCAAACGTGGAGCTTTAATGGGCTCCTCGCTCTCTTCTTCCTCACTTAGTTCTTCACCACTACTTTACTTTTCTTTGTACCAATCGTTTGGAATTACAGTTTTGTGAAGATGGATGTTGCTGATGAACGTCTCATAAAGAGCAGCTCATGACTCAGGAAACTTCATCCCTTTTACTCACGTTCTGACAGGATTCAACATCCAGACTTCTCAGAAGAACAACTTCTACACTGTCTCTGATATTTAAGGAAAAAGAAAAAGTACCCGGAAGTGGAAAAATAGAGCCTGAGATTCGACTAATGAGCAAAGTAGAAAACACAAGCAGAAGCTGAGATTCTGGTTTAAGAGACAGAAGCTCTCACTCCCATTTTATGATAATTAAATCAAAATACATCCAGTCAGTCTCAAGAGGGTTAATCTACATTTAGGCACTTTAAAGCTTCCTGAAAGATGCTTTTAGAGTTATTAGCAGTTTATCCAGCAGGAGGCCGATGTGACGCTGCTGACGGTGGGAGGAAACCAGCATGTTCAGGGGAAACATGCAAACTCATTAATACAAATAAATAAATGTTCACAGCCGGTAAAGACAGACAAGAGATTCACCTCCGTCGATTTAAACTCATTTGCTTCACTTTCAAAAGAAAACTTACAAAAAAGACATCATCATCATCATCATCATCATCATCATCATCGTCATCATCATCATCATCGTCGTCATCGTTATTATTATTATTATTATTATTATTATTATCATACCACAGATGGATCAGCAGATTATGATGAGTTTAATATCTTGCGTGGACTTTATTAAACTCATTAGATGATTCTAAATGTTTGGTTCCGTGTGTTTTGTTTTGCACACGTCAGCCAGGAGAGGCTGTTGATGGAAGCCGCTCACTGGATGACCTTTGACCCCCGAGCTGCTGAAGAAAGCTGCTTTGTGTGTTTAATAGAAAAGTAAATAAAAGAGTTGACACACGGAATCCCTCAGATCATTTGTGGGTAGAACATGGTGGAACTTGTGTTGTTGTCTGTGTTTCAGTGTTTTGTTGTTTCTTGTTTGTTTGCTCCCGGGGAACGATGACTTCATTGCATTAAAGTGCAGCAGACTTTTCCCTCAACGTGTCGCCCACCTGACAAAAAGAGGCGATTTCACTGCTGCCTGACCTTTAGTTATTGTGCAGCGTCGGGGCGAACCTCTAGAGGGCAGTGCAAACAGCCCGCTCTCACCGCTCAGCTGACACTTCCCATCATGCCTGCACGGCGAGCATCAGCATTCACAGGCAGAGTGAGGAGGCCTCCGGGAGAGTGAGACTGGAGAGGAGACAACACTGCTCAGAATACAGCGGCTCATTTTACTGCCCCCGTCCAGCCTCTGCTGGTATCTCCTGCCTGAGCTCTCAAACTTCTTCTCAAACACAAAACATCCCAGGTGAACCAGCAGCCGTCGTGTTGAACGCAGCAACGGGCGGACGATGGAGAGGAAGAATGAGTACAGTGAGCCTGAGAGACGGAGGTGTGGTTTGAATGCCTGAGTGGGATTCGGCCCCCCGACCCCCCGACCCCCCGACCCCCCGACCCCCCGGCTCCAGGTCTCAGGAAGTGATTACCTCTCCTCGGACGGCGCCCTGATGTGTTCATGCATGTGAGTCTCCCGGTGTGGGAGTCGGGCGTAGGCAGCCAATCTTTAAGCCCTTCTCCCCAGGCTCCCCCTCAAAGTGGGGTCATCACCTCCTGATCTTGAAATTGAATTCCGATGATTCTGGTTCCCCCCCCGTGTAAATCCTCCGTCCTCCGGGCCTCCCACCCACACTGCTCTACAAACCCTGCAGCTCCTCCGCTGCTTAGAAAAGCTCCTTCACAGCAGAACTCCTGAAATGTGACGCCAACAACCATT
Organism: Lipophrys pholis; assembly: GCF_963383615.2. Classification (NCBI taxonomy): domain Eukaryota; kingdom Metazoa; phylum Chordata; class Actinopteri; order Blenniiformes; family Blenniidae; genus Lipophrys; species Lipophrys pholis. The sequence goes on along the minus strand of NC_137629.1, from coordinate 1,285,061 downwards.
TAGTGCTTATTCCTAATGTGAACCGCTTTGCATGGCCCGTAATCCCTCCAGGTACAGAACCCGGCCCTGCAGACAATCAACTCTCTCATTTGCAAGTCAATGTTTTGGATAGAAATCTTGTGTTTTGCACAAAAGCTCAACATCGATTTAATCTGAGCTCAAAAGAAATTGAATAAATCCTGAGCTGATGCCAGCAGCAGCCAAAGTCTCATTCAGATTCCAGTTCTGGATTTGAACCAGCAGCCGTGAATCTGAAGGTTCAGGTGTCTGTGTACATCACAAACACGCTGGAGGCCTGAAGAATCTCTGAACATCTGCAGCAAACATCTGGAAGCTTCAAATCAAAATCAACATCTTCAAAGAAAAAAACCATCCTGATTCCATCAGAGGAGGTTTGAGCAACAATCCAGCCCCTCTGTGTCACATCAGGTCACACTGGACCAGATCGCTCTATAATCCAGAGGGTAGATGATGAAGATGTTCTTTAATCTGAAGGAAGATGCTCTATAATCTGGAGGATAGAGCAGGAAGGTGCTCTATTATCTTGAGGATAGATGGAAAAGATGCTCTATAATCTGGAGGATAGAGGAGGGAGATGCTCTATAATCTGGATGTGAGAGGAGGAAGATGCTCTATAATCTGGAAGATAACAAAGGAAGACGCGCTACAATCTGGAGGATAAAAGAGGAAGACACTCTATAATTTGGATGTGAGGGGAGGGAGATGCTCTATAATCTGGAAGATATCGGAGGAAGATACTCTATAATCTGGAGGATATGGGAGGACGATTCTCT
>NC_137629.1:1276767-1279267 GCF_963383615.2 Lipophrys pholis | reverse complement strand
ACCGACAGCTGCTCTCTGCTCGCCCTCCGTCCACGCTTCACCTTCCTGAGAAACCGGAGCTGGTAAACACGGTCTCAGCGATGCCTGAAACAAGTTTCCATGCCACATTAATGAGAGTGACTGTGTGCTGAACAGCTGCCGCCTCACTGCCTGGCAGCGCCGCCGCCTCCATTTGCCATTAATTTGTTGCACCTGACAGCCGCCTCTGCTGGTTCTCTCCGTCTCCAGCACTCTGCTGGTCCCTGCCTGCGAGGGACACGTCTTGCTCTTGTGAGAATAACCCTGAAATATGTTTTGGTCGGTACAAAATAGGAGCTGCGACTCGTTACGTTTCACGTCTATGTAGGGCAGGTCACATGGTTTGGAGGAAGTTCTAAGTCTGTGTAGGAAACCTGCTGTGACGGGACTGAGCAGTATCAACACCTGAACCAGGTCCATCATCAGGTAGATACAGGCTGTGATCTTAATTTATTGTTTTTACATGGTAAACTCAGACATTCATATATTTACATGAGATTCAGTTCCTGACCGCACGAGTCCAAAACCATCTGTTTTCTCTCTGTCTTTCTAAAAGAGGTAATATGATGCAACACTGACTTCCTGAAGGTTCTCCAGCAGTACTACCCGTCCCCATACCTGGACTGACGTCCCAGAAGTGAAGACAGTCTGTCCTCTCTCTCCCTGGCTGGTTTCAGGTTTTAGAAAGTGTGTTGCTCCAAGCAGCCAATCAGAATCAAACCCTATATAGTGTCATCGGGGGTTTAGCCAATCCCAATCAAGGTAGGCCCTCCCTTTGACTCCTCCCACAATTAGGCAGCTCTGCTCTGGCACATGGCACCACGAGAGGAAGTACTTCCTCCTCTTCCCAAGATGGGCATGTGTGGGCGGAGCCAGTCCAGCTCACACAGACACAGCAGATTCTGAATGCAGCTCCTATGATTCATTCATTCATTCATTTTCTTCCGCTTATCCGTTTCCGGGTCGCGGGGGTGACAGTCTGAGCACCGTCACCCAGATCGCATCGCACCATTTAAGAACCTTCCTGCAGGTGGTGAGCCCACAGGAAGGTGACGCCCGGCGTGGGACACGAACCCACTACCCTGAGATTGTGAGTCTCATGCTCTACCAACTGAGCTAGCCAGGGGACAGCTCCTACGATCCAATATTCAAATGAGGAAAATCAAGGAGGAGCTAGAAACTTAGAATACTGAAGGTTTCTGGACCGACCAGACCAGGAGGAGGAGGAGAACAGGAGGAGGAGGAGGAGAACAGGAGGAGGAGGAGAACAGGAGGAGGAGGTGAACAGGAGGAGGAGGTGAACAGGAGGAACAGGAGGAGGAGGAGGAGGAGGAGGAGGAGGAGGAGAACAGGAGGAACAGGAGGAGGAGGAGGAGGAGGAGGTGAACAGGAGGAGGAGGTGAACAGGAGAAGGAGGAGAACAGGAGGAACAGGAGGAGGAGGAGAACAGGAGAAGGAGGAGAACAGGAGGAGAAGGTGAACAGGAGGAACAGGAGGAGGAGGAGAACAGGAGGAGGTGAACAGGAGGAGGAGGTGATATCTGGAGGATATGGCTCCTCTAAAGAAGGATCATCTGCAGGATTGCAGTACATTTTCCTTCAGTGACGTCTTATTTACACAACGTTTGAACTGAAATGTCGACACGGGAAGCATTTGCGTCCAGACGACACCATGAAAACTGCTCAGAATGATGCAGTACGTATGTCAGGCCGATAGGTGGCGCCATAGAAATACACATAGATGGAGAAGACACAGAGCATTAAAAAATGGAAAACTTGTCAAATCCAACATCGGGGCCTTGACATCATCATTTTCAGCTCTCGTCTGTCCACATGTCAAAGCCGAGGGGACGTTTTCAAAGTTCTCCTTTCTGGAACCTGTTAAAAAAAATAAAATGTTTCAGGCTTTGAAAATGTCCTGACTGACGCCATCTTGGGAAACCTGCCCCAAGGGATTGTGGGATATCCAAGATGGCGGCAGCTCCAGCCAGAACATCAACATTTGAAAAAGCTCCAGACTTTGTCAAGGAAAGAGCCTTGAATCCTGGAGAAAGTCTGGATGGAGTGAAACTGAAGCTTTTTCCTCAGAGAATCCAGATGTGCAGAGATCCAGAGGACAAATGGGATCTTGTGACACGAAGCCTCGGGAACCTTCAGGAGGTTCTGGGACGCTGAGACGTCAACAAACCGGGGATGTCCCGCCAAAATAAAATGCTGGAAATACCAGTTAGTCTGAGTGTGAAGAGGAACTTCCTCCAGGAAGTTTTTATTAGAGACGAACGTCAACAACTAGAACTGGATCCTCAGGTTCCTAGAGGGTTCTGGGAGCAAGTTTACAGGTTCTATTAAACCAAGAAACATCCAAGAAGTTTAATAAAGTTTCGCTCTTGATTGACAAGTTCTGTCATTTCTTTCTGTGTTATTATGTCAGATTCTTCTCCAAACAATAAGCACAAGAACAACTATGCAGAACATGAGTGAGA